>NC_054481.1:75257533-75601114 GCF_017639515.1 Carcharodon carcharias | reverse complement strand
CACACACTCTCACTCTCTCTCTCCCACACTCACTCACTCTCACTCTCTCTCTCCCACACTCACTCACTCTTCCTCTCTCTTTCCCACACTCACTCATTCTCTCTTTCTCTCCCACACTCACTCACTCTCTCTCTCACACTCACTCACTCACTCTCTCTCTCTATCTCCCACACTCACTCACTCCCACTCTCCCACACTCACTCACTCTCACTTACTCTCTCCCATGCTCAATCACTCTCACTCTATCTCTACCACACTCACTGACTTTCTCTCTCTCTCTCTCTCTCCCACACTCAATCACTCTCTCTCTCTGTCTCTCCCACACTCACTCACTCACTCTCTCTTGTCTCCCACACTCACTCCCTCTTTCTCTCTCCCAACCTCACTCACTCTTTCTCTCTCTCCCACACTCACTCACTCTTTCTCTCTCTCTCCCACACTCACTCACTCTCTCTCTCTCTCCCTCTCCCACAGTCATTCACTCCCACTCTCTCTCTCCCACACTCACTCACTCCCACTCTCTCACTCCCACACTCACTCCCTCCCAATCTCTCTCTCCCACACTCACGCACTCCCACTCTCTCTCTCCCACTATCACTCACTCCCACTTTCTCCCTCCCACACTCACTCACTCCCACTCTCTCTCTCCCACATTCTCTCACTCTCACTCTCTCTCTCCCACACTCACTCACTCTCACTCTCTCTCTCTCTCCCACACTCACTCACTCTCACTCTCTCTCTCCCACACTCACTCACTCTTACTCTCTCTCTCCCACACTCACTCACTCTCTCTTTCTCTCCCACACTCACTCACTCTCTCTCTCACACTCACTCACTCACTCTCTCTCTCTCCCACACTCACTCACTCTCTGTCTCTCTCTCGCCCACAGTCACTCACTCTCACTCTCTCTCTCCCATACTCACTCTCTCTCTCTCTCTCCCACACTCAATCACTCTCTCTCCCACAGTCACTCACTCTCAATCTCTCTCTCCCACACTCACTCGCTCACACTCTCTCTTTCCCACACTCACTCACTCTCTCTCTGTCTCCCACACGCACTCACTCTCTCTCTCCTTTTCGCTCCCACACTCACTCACTCACTCTCACTCTCTCTCTCCCACACTCACTCATTCTCTCTCCCCCACAATCACTCATGCTCTCTCTCTCTCCCACACTCACACTATCTCTCTATCTCTCTCTCCCACACTCAATCACTCTCTCTCGCTCTCTTTCCCTCACTCAGTCTCTCTCTCTCCCACACTCACTCTCCCTCTCTCTCCCACACTCACAGTCTCTCTCTCTCCCACACTCACTCACTCTCTCTCTCTCTCGCTCCCACAGTCAATCTCTCCCACTCTCTCTCTCCCACACTCACTCACTCCCACTCTCTCTCTCCCACACTCACTCCCTCCCAAACTCTCTCTCCCACACTCATGCACTCCCACTCTCTCTCTCCCACTATCACTCACACCCACTTTCTCCCTCCCTTACTCACTCACTCCCACTCTCTCTCTCCCACATTCTCTCACTCTCACTCTCTCTCTCCCACACTCACTCCCTCTCACTCTTCCGCACTCACTCACTCTCGCTTACTCTCTCCCACACTCACTCACTCTCACTCTCTCTCTCTCACACTCAATCACTCTCTCTCTCTGGCTCTTCCACACTCACTCACTCACTCTCTCTCCTCTCACATGCTCACTCCCTCTTTCTCTCTCCCAACCTCACTCACTCTCTCTCTCTCTCTCACACTCACACTCTCTCTCAATCTATCTCTCTCTCCCACACTCATTCACCCTTCTCTCTCTGTCCCTCACTCACTCTCTCTCTATATGTCCCACACTCAGTCACTCTCTCTCTCCCACACTCACTCACTCTCTCTCTCCCATACTCAATCACGCCCACTGCCTCTCTCCCACACTCTCTCACTCTTTCTCTCTCCCACACACACTCACTCTCTCTCTCTCCCCCACACTCACTCACTCTCTCTCTCTCCCAACCTCACTCACTCTCTCTCTCTCTCCCACACTCACTCACTCTTACTCTCTCTCTCCCACACTCACTCACTCTCTCTCTCCCACAGTCAGTCACTCCTACTCACTCTCTCCCACACTCACTCACTCCCACTCTCTTTCTACCACACTCAATCCCTCCCTAATTCTCTCTCACACAGTCACTCACTCCCACTAACTCTCTCCCACATTCTCTCACTCTCATTCTCTCTCTCCCACACTCACACACTGTCACTCTCTCTCTCCCACACTCACTCACTCTCACTCTCTCTCTCCCACACTCACTCACTCTTCCTCTCTCTTTCCCACACTCACTCATTCTCTCTTTCTCTCCCACACTCACTCACTCTCTCTCTCACACTCACTCACTCACTCTCTCTCTCTATCTCCCACACTCACTCACTCCCACTCTCCCACACTCACTCACTCTCACTTACTCTCTCCCATGCTCAATCACTCTCACTCTATCTCTACCACACTCACTGACTTTCTCTCTCTCTCTCTCTCCCACACTCAATCACTCTCTCTCTCTGTCTCTCCCACACTCACTCACTCACTCTCTCTTGTCTCCCAAACTCACTCCCTCTTTCTCTCTCCCAACCTCACTCACTCTTTCTCTCTCTCCCACACTCACTCACTCTTTCTCTCTCTCTCCCACACTCACTCACTCTCTCTCTCTCTCCCTCTCCCACAGTCATTCACTCCCACTCTCTCTCTCCCACACTCACTCACTCCCACTCTCTCTCTCCCACACTCACTCCCTCCCAATCTCTCTCTCCCACACTCACGCACTCCCACTCTCTCTCTCCCACTATCACTCGCTCCCACTTTCTCCCTCCCACACTCACTCACTCCCACTCTCTCTCTCCCACATTCTCTCACTCTCACTCTCTCTCTCCCACACTCACTCACTCTCACTCTCTCTCTCTCTCCCACACTCACTCACTCTCACTCTCTCTCTCCCACACTCACTCACTCTTCCTCTCTCTTTCCCACACTCACTCATTCTCTCTTTCTCTCCCACACTCACTCACTCTCTCTCTCACACTCACTCACTCACTCTCTCTCTCTATCTCCCACACACACTCACTCTTACTCTCTCTCTCCCACACTCACTCACTCTCTCTTTCTCTCCCACACTCACTCACTCTCTCTCTCACACTCACTCACTCACTCTCTCTCTCTCCCACACTCACTCACTCTCTGTCTCTCTCTCGCCCACAGTCACTCACTCTCACTCTCTCTCTCCCATACTCACTCTCTCTCTCTCTCTCCCACACTCAATCACTCTCTCTCCCACAGTCACTCACTCTCAATCTCTCTCTCCCACACTCACTCGCTCACACTCTCTCTCTCCCACACTCACTCACTCTCTCTCTGTCTCCCACACGCACTCACTCTCTCTCTCCTTTTCGCTCCCACACTCACTCACTCACTCTCACTCTCTCTCTCCCACACTCACTCATTCTCTCTCCCCCACAATCACTCATGCTCTCTCTCTCTCTCCCACACTCACACTCTATCTCTCTATCTCTCTCTCCCACACTCAATCACTCTCTCTCTCTCTCTTTCCCTCACTCACTCTCTCTCTCTCCCACACTCAGTCACTCTCTCTCTCCCACACTCACTCACTCACTCTCTCTCTCTCCCACACTCACTCACTCTCTCTCTCTCTCTCGCTCCCACAGTCAGTCACTCCCACTCTCTCTCTCCCACACTCACTCACTCCCACTCTCTCTCTCCCACACTCACTCCCTCCCAAACTCTCTCTCCCACACTCATGCACTCCCACTCTCTCTCTCCCACTATCACTCACACCCACTTTCTCCCTCCCTTACTCACTCACTCCCACTCTCTCTCTCCCACATTCTCTCACTCTCACTCTCTCTCTCCCACACTCACTCCCTCTCACTCTTCCGCACTCACTCACTCTCGCTTACTCTCTCCCACACTCACTCACTCTCACTCTCTCTCTCTCACACTCAATCACTCTCTCTCTCTGGCTCTCCCACACTCACTCACTCTCTCTTTCTCTCCCACTCTCACTCACTCTCTCTCTCACACTCACTCACTCACTCTCTCTCTCTATCTCCCACACTCACTCACTCTCTCTCTCTCTCTCTCCCACACTCAATCACTCTCTCTCCCACACTCTCTCACTCACTCTCTGTCTCTCCCACACTCACTCACTCTCACTCTCTTTCTCCCACACTCATTCATTCTCTCTTTCCCACACTAACTCTCACTCTCTCTTCCACACTCACTCTCTCTCTCTCCCACACTCACTCACACTCACTCTCTCTCTCCCACACTCACTCACTCTTCCTCTCTCTTTCCCACACTCACTCATTCTCTCTTTCTCTCCCACACTCACTCACTCTCTCTCACACTCATTCACTCACTCTCTCTCTCTATCTCCCACACTCACTCACTCTCACTCTCTTTCTCCCACACTCATTCATTCTCTCTTTCCCACACTCACTCACTCTCTCTCTCTCTTCCACACTCACTCTCACTCTCGCTCTCCCACACTCACTCACTCTCACTCTCTCTCTCCCACACTCACTCACTCTTCCTCTCTCTTTCCCACACTCACTCATTCTCTCTTTCTCTCCCACACTCACTCACTCTCTCTCTCACACTCACTCACTCACTCTCTCTCTCTATCTCCCACACTCACTCTCTCTCTCTCTCTCTCCCACACTCAATCACTCTCTCTCCCACACTCTCTCACTCACTCTCTGTCTCTCCCACACTCACTCACTCTCACTCTCTTTCTCCCACACTCATTCATTCTCTCTTTCCCACACTCACTCACTCTCTCTCTCTCTTCCACACTCACTCTCTCTCTCTCTCCCACACTCACTCACTCTCACTCTCTTTCGCCCACACTCACTCATTCTATCTCTCCCACATTCACTCACTCTCTCTCTCCTACACTCACTCACTCTCTCTCACCCACACTCACTCACTCCCACTCTCCCACACTCACTCACTCTCACTTACTCTCTCCCATGCTCAATCACTCTCACTCTATCTCTACCACACTCACTCTCTCTCTCTCTCTCTCTCCCACACTCAATCACTCTCTCTCTCGGGCTCTCCCACACTCACTCACTCACTCTCTCTTCTCTCCCACACTCACTCCCTCTTTCTCTCTCCCAACCTCACTCACTCTTTCTCTCTCTCCCACACTCACTCACTCTTTCTCTCTCTCTCCCACACTCACTCACTCTCTCTCTCTCTCCCTCTCCCACAGTCATTCACTCCCACTCTCTCTCTCCCACACTCACTCACTCCCACTCTCTCTCTCCCACACTCACTCCCTCCCAAACTCTCTCTCCCACACTCACGCACTCCCACTCTCTCTCTCCCACTATCACTCACTCCCACTTTCTCCCTCCCACACTCACTCACTCCCACTCTCTCTCTCCCACATTCTCTCACTCTCACTCTCTCTCTCCCACACTCACTCACTCTCACTCTCTCTCTCACTCCCACACTCACTCACTCTCACTCTCTCTCTCCCACACTCAATCACTCTCTCTCTCTGACTCTGCCACCTCACTCACTCACTCTCTCTTCTCTCCCACACTCACTCCCTCTTTCTCTCTCCCAACCTCACTCTCACTCTCACTCTCTCTCTCCCACACTCACTCACTCTCACTCTCTCTCTCTCTCCCACACTCACTCACTCTCACTCTCTCTCTCCCACACTCACTCACTCTTACTCTCTCTCTCCCACACTCACTCACTCTCTCTTTCTCTCCCACACTCACTCACTCTCTCTCTCACACTCACTCGCTCACTCTCTCTCTCTCCCACACTCACTCACTCTCTGTCTCTCTCTCGCCCACAGTCACTCACTCTCACTCTCTCTCTCCCATACTCACTCTCTCCCACACTCAATCACTCTCTCTCCCACAGTCACTCACTCTCAATCTCTCTCTCCCACACTCACTCGCTCACACTCTCTCTTTCCCACACTCACTCACTCTCTCTCTGTCTCCCACACGCACTCACTCTCTCTCTCCTTTTCGCTCCCACACTCACTCACTCACTCTCACTCTCTCTCTCCCACACTCACTCATTCTCTCTCCCCCACAATCACTCATGCTCTCTCTCTCTCCCACACTCACACTATCTCTCTATCTCTCTCTCCCACACTCACTCACTCTCTCTCGCTCTCTTTCCCTCACTCACTCTCTCTCTCTCCCACACTCAGTCACTCTCTCTCTCCCACACTCACTCACTCTTTCTCTCTCTCTCCCACACTCACTCACTCTCTCTCTCTCTCGCTCCCACAGTCATTCACTCCCACTCTCTCTCTCCCACACTCACTCACTCCCACTCTCTCTCTCCCACACTCACTCCCTCCCAAACTCTCTCTCCCACACTCATGCACTCCCACTCTCTCTCTCCCACTATCACTCACACCCACTTTCTTCCTCCCTTACTCACTCACTCCCACTCTCTCTCTCCCACATTCTCTCACTCTCACTCTCTCTCTCCCACACTCACTCCCTCTCACTCTTCCGCACTCACTCACTCTCGCTTACTCTCTCCCACACTCACTCACTCTCACTCTCTCTCTCTCACACTCAATCACTCTCTCTCTCTGGCTCTTCCACACTCACTCACTCACTCTCTCTCCTCTCACATGCTCACTCCCTCTTTCTCTCTCCCAACCTCACTCACTCTCTCTCTCTCTCTCTCACACTCACACTCTCTCTCAATCTATCTCTCTCTCCCACACTCATTCACCCTTCTCTCTCTTTCCCTCACTCACTCTCTCTCTATATGTCCCACACTCAGTCACTCTCTCTCTCCCACACTCACTCACTCTCTCTCTCCCATACTCAATCACGCCCACTGCCTCTCTCCCACACTCTCTCACTCTTTCTCTCTCCCACACACACTCACTCTCTCTCTCTCCCCCACACTCACTCACTCTCTCTCTCTCCCAACCTCACTCACTCTCTCTCTCTCTCCCACACTCACTCACTCTTACTCTCTCTCTCCCACACTCACTCACTCTCTCTCTCCCACAGTCAGTCACTCCTACTCACTCTCTCCCACACTCACTCACTCCCACTCTCTTTCTACCACACTCAATCCCTCCCTAATTCTCTCTCACACAGTCACTCACTCCCACTAACTCTCTCCCACATTCTCTCACTCTCATTCTCTCTCTCCCACACTCACACACTCTCACTCTCTCTCTCCCACACTCACTCACTCTCACTCTCTCTCTCCCACACTCACTCACTCTTCCTCTCTCTTTCCCACACTCACTCATTCTCTCTTTCTCTCCCACACTCACTCACTCTCTCTCTCACACTCACTCACTCACTCTCTCTCTCTATCTCCCACACTCACTCACTCCCACTCTCCCACACTCACTCACTCTCACTTACTCTCTCCCATGCTCAATCACTCTCACTCTATCTCTACCACACTCACTGACTTTCTCTCTCTCTCTCTCTCCCACACTCAATCACTCTCTCTCTCTGTCTCTCCCACACTCACTCACTCACTCTCTCTTGTCTCCCACACTCACTCCCTCTTTCTCTCTCCCAACCTCACTCACTCTTTCTCTCTCTCCCACACTCACTCACTCTTTCTCTCTCTCTCCCACACTCACTCACTCTTCCTCTCTCTTTCCCACACTCACTCATTCTCTCTTTCTCTCCCACACTCACTCACTCTCTCTCTCACACTCACTCACTCACTCTCTCTCTCTATCTCCCACACTCACTCTCTCTCTCTCTCTCTCTCTCCCACACTCAATCACTCTCTCTCCCACACTCTCTCACTCACTCTCTGTCTCTCCCACACTCACTCACTCTCACTCTCTTTCTCCCACACTCATTCATTCTCTCTTTCCCACACTCACTCACTCTCTCTCTCTCTTCCACACTCACTCTCTCTCTCTCTCCCACACTCACTCACTCTCACTCTCTTTCGCCCACACTCACTCATTCTATCTCTCCCACATTCACTCACTCTCTCTCTCCTACACTCACTCACTCTCTCTCACCCACACTCACTCACTCTCACTCTCCCACACTCACTCACTCTCACTTACTCTCTCCCATGCTCACTCACTCTCACTCTCTCTCTACCACACTCACTGACTTTCTCTCTCTCTCTCTCTCTCCCACACTCAATCACTCTCTCTCTCTGTCTCTCCCACACTCACTCACTCACTCTCTCTTCTCTCCCACACTCACTCCCTCCCTCTTTCTCCCAACCTCACTCACTCTCTCTCTCTCTCCCACACTCACTCACTCTCTCACTCTCTCTCTCTCCCACACTCACTCACTCTCCCTGTCCCACAGTCACTCACTCCCACTCTCTCTCTCCCACACTCACTCACTCCCACTCTCTCTCTCCCACACTCACTCCCTCCCAATCTCTCTCTCCCACAGTCACTCACTCCCACTCTCTCTCTCCCACTATCACTCACTCCCACTTTCTCCCTCCCACACTCACTCACTCCCACTCTCTCTCTCCCACATTCTCTCACTCTCACTCTCTCTCTCCCACACTCACTCACTCTCACTCTCTCTCTCTCTCCCACACTCACTCACTCTCACTCTCTCTCTCCCACACTCACTCACTCTTACTCTCTCTCTCCCACACTCACTCACTCTCTCTTTCTCTCCCACACTCACTCACTCTCTCTCTCACACTCACTCACTCACTCTCTCTCTCTCCCACACTCACTCACTCTCTGTCTCTCTCTCGCCCACAGTCACTCACTCTCACTCTCTCTCTCCCATACTCACTCTCTCTCTCTCTCTCCCACACTCAATCACTCTCTCTCCCACAGTCACTCACTCTCAATCTCTCTCTCCCACACTCACTCGCTCACACTCTCTCTTTCCCACACTCACTCACTCTCTCTCTGTCTCCCACACGCACTCACTCTCTCTCTCCTTTTCGCTCCCACACTCACTCACTCACTCTCACTCTCTCTCTCCCACACTCACTCATTCTCTCTCCCCCACAATCACTCATGCTCTCTCTCTCTCCCACACTCACACTATCTCTCTATCTCTCTCTCCCACACTCAATCACTCTCTCTCGCTCTCTTTCCCTCACTCACTCTCTCTCTCTCCCACACTCAGTCACTCTCTCTCTCCCACACTCACTCACTCTTTCTCTCTCTCTCCCACACTCACTCACTCTCTCTCTCTCTCGCTCCCACAGTCATTCACTCCCACTCTCTCTCTCCCACACTCACTCACTCCCACTCTCTCTCTCCCACACTCACTCCCTCCCAAACTCTCTCTCCCACACTCATGCACTCCCACTCTCTCTCTCCCACTATCACTCACACCCACTTTCTCCCTCCCTTACTCACTCACTCCCACTCTCTCTCTCCCACATTCTCTCACTCTCACTCTCTCTCTCCCACACTCACTCCCTCTCACTCTTCCGCACACACTCACTCTCGCTTACTCTCTCCCACACTCACTCACTCTCACTCTCTCTCTCTCACACTCAATCACTCTCTCTCTCTGGCTCTTCCACACTCACTCACTCACTCTCTCTCCTCTCACATGCTCACTCCCTCTTTCTCTCTCCCAACCTCACTCACTCTCTCTCTCTCTCTCTCACACTCACACTCTCTCTCAATCTATCTCTCTCTCCCACACTCATTCACCCTTCTCTCTCTTTCCCTCACTCACTCTCTCTCTATATGTCCCACACTCAGTCACTCTCTCTCTCCCACACTCACTCACTCTCTCTCTCCCATACTCAATCACGCCCACTGCCTCTCTCCCACACTCTCTCACTCTTTCTCTCTCCCACACACACTCACTCTCTCTCTCTCCCCCACACTCACTCACTCTCTCTCTCTCCCAACCTCACTCACTCTCTCTCTCTCTCCCACACTCACTCACTCTAACTCTCTCTCTCCCACACTCACTCACTCTCTCTCTCCCACAGTCAGTCACTCCTACTCACTCTCTCCCACACTCACTCACTCCCACTCTCTTTCTACCACACTCAATCCCTCCCTAATTCTCTCTCACACAGTCACTCACTCCCACTAAATCTCTCCCACATTCTCTCACTCTCATTCTCTCTCTCCCACACTCACACACTCTCACTCTCTCTCTCCCACACTCACTCACTCTCACTCTCTCTCTCCCACACTCACTCACTCTTCCTCTCTCTTTCCCACACTCACTCATTCTCTCTTTCTCTCCCACACTCACTCACTCTCTCTCTCACACTCACTCACTCACTCTCTCTCTCTATCTCCCACACTCACTCACTCCCACTCTCCCACACTCACTCACTCTCACTTACTCTCTCCCATGCTCAATCACTCTCACTCTATCTCTACCACACTCACTGACTTTCTCTCTCTCTCTCTCTCTCCCACACTCAATCACTCTCTCTCTCTGTCTCTCCCACACTCACTCACTCACTCTCTCTTGTCTCCCACACTCACTCCCTCTTTCTCTCTCCCAACCTCACTCACTCTTTCTCTCTCTCCCACACTCACTCACTCTTTCTCTCTCTCTCCCACACTCACTCACTCTTCCTCTCTCTTTCCCACACTCACTCATTCTCTCTTTCTCTCCCACACTCACTCACTCTCTCTCTCACACTCACTCACTCACTCTCTCTCTCTATCTCCCACACTCACTCTCTCTCTCTCTCTCTCCCACACTCAATCACTCTCTCTCCCACACTCTCTCACTCACTCTCTGTCTCTCCCACACTCACTCACTCTCACTCTCTTTCTCCCACACTCATTCATTCTCTCTTTCCCACACTCACTCACTCTCTCTCTCTCTTCCACACTCACTCTCTCTCTCTCTCCCACACTCACTCACTCTCACTCTCTTTCGCCCACACTCACTCATTCTATCTCTCCCACATTCACTCACTCTCTCTCTCCTACACTCACTCACTCTCTCTCACCCACACTCACTCACTCTCACTCTCCCACACTCACTCACTCTCACTTACTCTCTCCCATGCTCAATCACTCTCACTCTATCTCTACCACACTCACTGACTTTCTCTCTCTCTCTCTCTCTCCCACACTCAATCACTCTCTCTCTCTGTCTCTCCCACACTCACTCACTCACTCTCTCTTGTCTCCCACACTCACTCCCTCTTTCTCTCTCCCAACCTCACTCACTCTTTCTCTCTCTCCCACACTCACTCACTCTTTCTCTCTCTCTCCCACACTCACTCACTCTCTCTCTCTCTCCCTCTCCCACAGTCATTCACTCCCACTCTCTCTCTCCCACACTCACTCACTCCCACTCTCTCTCTCCCACACTCACTCCCTCCCAATCTCTCTCTCCCACACTCACGCACTCCCACTCTCTCTCTCCCACTATCACTCACTCCCACTTTCTCCCTCCCACACTCACTCACTCCCACTCTCTCTCTCCCACATTCTCTCACTCTCACTCTCTCTCTCCCACACTCACTCACTCTCACTCTCTCTCTCTCTCCCACACTCACTCACTCTCACTCTCTCTCTCCCACACTCACTCACTCTTACTCTCTCTCTCCCACACTCACTCACTCTCTCTTTCTCTCCCACACTCACTCACTCTCTCTCTCACACTCACTCACTCACTCTCTCTCTCTCCCACACTCACTCACTCTCTGTCTCTCTCTCGCCCACAGTCACTCACTCTCACTCTCTCTCTCCCATACTCACTCTCTCCCACACTCAATCACTCTCTCTCCCACAGTCACTCACTCTCAATCTCTCTCTCCCACACTCACTCGCTCACACTCTCTCTTTCCCACACTCACTCACTCTCTCTCTGTCTCCCACACGCACTCACTCTCTCTCTCCTTTTCGCTCCCACACTCACTCACTCACTCTCACTCTCTCTCTCCCACACTCACTCATTCTCTCTCCCCCACAATCACTCATGCTCTCTCTCTCTCCCACACTCACACTATCTCTCTATCTCTCTCTCCCACACTCAATCACTCTCTCTCGCTCTCTTTCCCTCACTCACTCTCTCTCTCTCCCACACTCAGTCACTCTCTCTCTCCCACACTCACTCACTCTCTCTCTCTCTCTCCCACACTCACTCACTCTCTCTCTCTCTCGCTCCCACAGTCATTCACTCCCACTCTCTCTCTCCCACACTCACTCACTCCCACTCTCTCTCTCCCACACTCACTCCCTCCCAAACTCCCTCTCCCACACTCATGCACTCCCACTCTCTCTCTCCCACTATCACTCACACCCACTTTCTCCCTCCCTTACTCACTCACTCCCACTCTCTCTCTCCCACATTCTCTCACTCTCACTCTCTCTCTCCCACACTCACTCACTCTCACTCTCCCACACTCACTCACTCTCACTCTCTCTCTCCCACACTCACTCACTCTCACTCTCTCTCTCTCACACTCAATCACTCTCTCTCTCTGGCTCTCCCACACTCACTCACTCACTCTCTCTCCTCTCACATGCTCACTCCCTCTTTCTCTCTCCCAACCTCACTCACTCTCTCTCTCTCTCCCACACTCACACTCTCTCTCTCTCTATCTCTCTCTCCCACACTCATTCACCCTTCTCTCTCTTTCCCTCACTCACTCTCTCTCTATATGTCCCACACTCAGTCACTCTCTCTCTCCCACACTCACTCACTCTCTCTCTCCCATACTCAATCACGCCCACTGCCTCTCTCCCACACTCTCTCACTCTTTCTCTCTCCCACACACACTCACTCTCTCTCTCTCCCCCACACTCACTCACTCTCTCTCTCTCCCAACCTCACTCACTCTCTCTCTCTCCCACACTCACTCACTCTTACTCTCTCTCTCCCACACTCACTCACTCTCTCTCTCCCACAGTCAGTCACTCCCATTCTCTCTCTCCCACACTCACTCACTCCCACTCTCTTTCTACCACACTCAATCCCTCCCTAATTCTCTCTCACACAGTCACTCACTCCCACTAAATCTCTCCCACATTCTCTCACTCTCATTCTCTCTCTCCCACACTCACACACTCTCACTCTCTCTCTCCCACACTCACTCACTCTCACTCTCTCTCTCCCACACTCACTCACTCTTCCTCTCTCTTTCCCACACTCACTCATTCTCTCTTTCTCTCCCACACTCACTCACTCTCTCTCTCACACTCACTCACTCACTCTCTCTCTCTATCTCCCACACTCACTCACTCCCACTCTCCCACACTCACTCACTCTCACTTACTCTCTCCCATGCTCAATCACTCTCACTCTATCTCTACCACACTCACTGACTTTCTCTCTCTCTCTCTCTCTCCCACACTCAATCACTCTCTCTCTCTGTCTCTCCCACACTCACTCACTCACTCTCTCTTCTCTCCCACACTCACTCCCTCTTTCTCTCTCCCAACCTCACTCACTCTCTCTCTCTCTCCCACACTCACTCACTCTTTCTCTCTCTCTCCCACACTCACTCACTCTCTCTCTCTCTCTCTCTCCCACAGTCATTCACTCCCACTCTCTCTCTCCCACACTCACTCACTCCCACTCTCTCTCTCCCACACTCACTCCCTCCCAATCTCTCTCTCCCACACTCACTCACTCCCACTCTCTCTCTCCCACTATCACTCACTCCCACTTTCTCCCTCCCACACTCACTCACTCCCACTCTCTCTCTCCCACATTCTCTCACTCTCACTCTCTCTCTCCCACACTCACTCACTCTCACTCTCTCTCTCTCTCCCACACTCACTCACTCTCACTCTCTCTCTCCCACACTCACTCACTCTTCCTCTCTCTTTCCCACACTCACTCATTCTCTCTTTCTCTCCCACACTCACTCACTCTCTCTCTCACACTCACTCACTCACTCTCTCTCTCTATCTCCCACACTCACTCACTCTTACTCTCTCTCTCCCACACTCACTCACTCTCTCTTTCTCTCCCACACTCACTCACTCTCTCTCTCACACTCACTCACTCACTCTCTCTCTCTCCCACACTCACTCACTCTCTCTCTCTCCCACACTCACTCACTCTCACTCTCTCTCTCCCACACTCACTCTCTCTCTCTCTCTCCCACACTCAATCACTCTCTCTCCCACAGTCACTCACTCTCATTCTCTCTCTCCCACACTCACTCGCTCACACTCTCTCTCTCCCACACTCACTCACTCTCTCTCTCTCTCCCACACTCACTCACTCTCTCTCTCCTTTTCGCTCCCACACTCACTCACTCACTCTCACTCTCTCTCTCCCACACTCACTCATTCTCTCTCCCCCACAATCACTCATGCTCTCTCTCTCTCCCACACTCACACTATCTCTCTATCTCTCTCTCCCACACTCAATCACTCTCTCTCGCTCTCTTTCCCTCACTCACTCTCTCTCTCTCCCACACTCAGTCACTCTCTCTCTCCCACACTCACTCACTCTTTCTCTCTCTCTCCCACACTCACTCACTCTCTCTCTCTCTCGCTCCCACAGTCATTCACTCCCACTCTCTCTCTCCCACGCTCACTCACTCCCACTCTCTCTCTCCCACACTCACTCCCTCCCAAACTCTCTCTCCCACACTCATGCACTCCCACTCTCTCTCTCCCACTATCACTCACACCCACTTTCTCCCTCCCTTACTCACTCACTCCCACTCTCACTCTCCCACATTCTCTCACTCTCACTCTCTCTCTCCCACACTCACTCCCTCTCACTCTTCCGCACTCACTCACTCTCGCTTACTCTCTCCCACACTCACTCACTCTCACTCTCTCTCTCTCACACTCAATCACTCTCTCTCTCTGGCTCTTCCACACTCACTCACTCACTCTCTCTCCTCTCACATGCTCACTCCCTCTTTCTCTCTCCCAACCTCACTCACTCTCTCTCTCTCTCTCTCACACTCACACTCTCTCTCAATCTATCTCTCTCTCCCACACTCATTCACCCTTCTCTCTCTTTCCCTCACTCACTCTCTCTCTATATGTCCCACACTCAGTCACTCTCTCTCTCCCACACTCACTCACTCTCTCTCTCCCATACTCAATCACGCCCACTGCCTCTCTCCCACACTCTCTCACTCTTTCTCTCTCCCACACACACTCACTCTCTCTCTCTCCCCCACACTCACTCACTCTCTCTCTCCCAACCTCACTCACTCTCTCTCTCTCTCCCACACTCACTCACTCTCTCTCTCCCACACTCACTCACTCTCTCTCTCCCACAGTCAGTCACTCCTACTCACTCTCTCCCACACTCACTCACTCCCACTCTCTTTCTACCACACTCAATCCCTCCCTAATTCTCTCTCACACAGTCACTCACTCCCACTAACTCTCTCCCACATTCTCTCACTCTCATTCTCTCTCTCCCACACTCACACACTCTCACTCTCTCTCTCCCACACTCACTCACTCTCACTCTCTCTCTCCCACACTCACTCACTCTTCCTCTCTCTTTCCCACACTCACTCATTCTCTCTTTCTCTCCCACACTCACTCACTCTCTCTCTCACACTCACTCACTCACTCTCTCTCTCTATCTCCCACACTCACTCACTCTCTCTCTCTCTCTCCCACACTCAATCACTCTCTCTCCCACACTCTCTCACTCACTCTCTGTCTCTCCCACACTCACTCACTCTCACTCTCTCTCTCCCACACTCACTCACTCTTCCTCTCTCTTTCCCACACTCACTCATTCTCTCTCTCTCTTCCACACTCACTCTCTCTCTCTCTCCCACACTCACTCACTCTCACTCTCTTTCGCCCACACTCACTCATTCTCTCTCTCCCACATTCACTCACTCTCTCTCTCCTACACTCACTCACTCTCTCTCACCCACACTCACTCACTCCCACTCTCCCACACTCACTCACTCTCACTTACTCTCTCCCATGCTCAATCACTCTCACTCTATCTCTACCACACTCACTGACTTTCTCTCTCTCTCTCTCTCTCCCACACTCAATCACTCTCTCTCTCTGTCTCTCCCACACTCACTCACTCACTCTCTCTTGTCTCCCACACTCACTCCCTCTTTCTCTCTCCCAACCTCACTCACTCTTTCTCTCTCTCCCACACTCACTCACTCTTTCTCTCTCTCTCCCACACTCACTCACTCTCTCTCTCTCTCCCTCTCCCACAGTCATTCACTCCCACTCTCTCTCTCCCACACTCACTCACTCCCACTCTCTCTCTCCCACACTCACTCCCTCCCACTCTCTCTCTCCCACTATCACTCACTCCCACTTTCTCCCTCCCACACTCACTCACTCCCACTCTCTCTCTCCCACATTCTCTCATTCTCACTCTCTCTCTCCCACACTCACTCACTCTCACTCTCTCTCTCTCTCCCACACTCACTCACTCTCACTCTCTCTCTCCCACATTCTCTCACTCTCACTCTCTCTCTCCCACACTCACTCACTCTCACTCTCTCTCTCTCTCCCACACTCACTCACTCTCACTCTCTCTCTCCCACACTCACTCACTCTTACTCTCTCTCTCCCACACTCACTCACTCTCTCTTTCTCTCCCACACTCACTCACTCTCTCTCTCACACTCACTCACTCACTCTCTCTCTCTCCCACACTCACTCACTCTCTCTCTCTCTCTCTCCCACAGTCACTCACTCTCACTCTCTCTCTCCCACACTCACTCACTCTCTCTCTCTCTCCCACACTCAATCACTCTCTCTCCCACAGTCACTCACTCTCAATCTCTCTCTCCCACACTCACTCGCTCACACTCTCTCTCTCCCACACTCACTCACTCTCTCTCTCTCTCCCACACGCACTCACTCTCTCTCTCCTTTTCGCTCCCACACTCACTCACTCACTCTCACTCTCTCTCTCCCACACTCACTCATTCTCTCTCCCCCACAATCACTCATGCTCTCTCTCTCTCCCACACTCACACTCTCTCTCTATCTCTCTCTCCCACACTCAATCACTCTCTCTCGCTCTCTTTCCCTCACTCACTCTCTCTCTCTCCCACACTCAGTCACTCTCTCTCTCCCACACTCACTCACTCTTTCTCTCTCTCTCCCACACTCACTCACTCTCTCTCTCTCTCGCTCCCACAGTCATTCACTCCCACTCTCTCTCTCCCACACACACTCACTCCCACTATCTCTCTCCCACACTCACTCCCTCCCAAACTCTCTCTCCCACACTCATGCACTCCCACTCTCTCTCTCCCACTATCACTCACTCCCACTTTCTCCCTCCCTTACTCACTCACTCCCACTCTCTCTCTCCCACATTCTCTCACTCTCACTCTCTCTCTCCCACACTCACTCACTCTCACTCTCTCTCTCTCTCCCACACTCACTCACTCTCACTCTCTCTCTCCCACACTCACTCACTCTTACTCTCTCTCTCCCACACTCACTCACACTCTCTTTCTCTCCCACACTCACTCACTCTCTCTCTCACACTCACTCACTCACTCTCTCTCTCTCTCCCACACTCACTCACTCTCTGTCTCTCTCTCTCCCACACTCACTCACTCTCACTCTCTCTCTCCCATACTCACTCACTCTCTCTCTCTCCCACACTCAATCACTCTCTTTCCCACAGTCACTCACTCTCACTCTCTCTCTCCCACACTCAATCGCTCACACTCTCTCTTTCCCACACTCACTCACTCTCTCTCTCTCTCCCACACGCACTCACTCTCTCTCTCTCTTTCGCTCCCACACTCACTCACTCACTCTCCCTCTCTCTCTCCCATACTCACTCACTCTCTCTCTCTCCCACACTCAATCACTCTCTCTCCCACAGTCACTCACTCTCACTCTCTCTCTCCCACACTCACTCGCTCACACTCTCTCTTTCCCACACTCACTCACTCTCTCTCTCTCCCACATGCACTCACTCTCTCTTTCTCCCACACTCACTAATTCTCTCTCCCCCACAATCACTCATGCTCTCTCTCTCTCTTCCACACTCACACTCTCTCTCTCTATCTCTCTCCCACACTCAATCACTCTCTCTCCCTCTCTCTTTCCCTCACTCACTCTCTCTCTCTCCCACACTCAGTCACTCACTCTCTCACACTCACTCACTCACTCTCTCTCTCTATCTCCCACACTCACTCTCTCTCTCTCTCTCTCTCCCACACTCAATCACTCTCTCTCCCACACTCTCTCACTCACTCTCTGTCTCTCCCACACTCACTCATTCTCAATCTCTTTCTCCCACACTCATTCATTCTCTCTTTCCCACACTCACTCACTCTCTCTCTCTCTCTTCCACACTCACTCTCTCTCTCTCTCCCACACTCACTCACTCTCACTCTCTTTCGCCCACACTCACTCATTCTATCTCTCCCACATTCACGCACTCTCTCTCTCCTACACTCACTCACTCTCTCTCACCCACACTCACTCACTCTCACTCTCCCACACTCACTCACTCTCAATTACTCTCTCCCATGCTCAATCACTCTCACTCTATCTCTCCCACACTCACTGACTTTCTCTCTCTCTCTCTCTCTCTCCCAAACTCAATCACTCTCTCTCTCTGGCTCTCCCACACTCACTCACTCACTCTCTCTTCTCTCCCACACTCACTCCCTCTTTCTCTCTCCCAACCTCACTCAGTCTCTCTCTCTCCCACACTCACTCACTCTCTCTCTCTCTCTCCCACACTCACTCACTCTCTCTATCTCTCTCCCACAGTCAGTCACTCCCACTCTCTCTCTCCCACACTCACTCACTCCCACTCTCTCTCTCCCACACTCACTCCCTCCCAATCTCTCTCTCCCACACTCACTCACTCCCACTCTCTCTCTCCCACTATCACTCACTCCCACTTTCTCCCTCCCACACTCACTCACTCCCACTCTCTCTCTCCCACATTCTCTCACTCTCACTCTCTCTCTCCCACACTCACTCACTCTCACTCTCTCTCTCTCTCCCACACTCACTCACTCTCACTCTCTCTCTCCCACACTCACTCACTCTTACTCTCTCTCTCCCACACTCACTCACTCTCTCTTTCTCTCCCACACTCACTCACTCTCTCTCTCACACTCACTCACTCACTCTCTCTCTCTCCCACACTCATTCACTCTCTGTCTCTCTCTTGCCCACAGTCACTCACTCTCACTCTCTCTCTCCCATACTCACTCTCTCTCTCTCTCTCTCCCACACTCAATCACTCTCTCTCCCACACTCACTCACTCTCAATCTCTCTCTCCCACACTCACTCGCTCACACTCTCTCTTTCCCACACTCACTCACTCTCTCTCTCTCTCCCACACTCACTCATTCTCTCTCCCCCACAATCACTCATGCTCTCTCTCTCTCCCACACTCACACTCTCTCTCTATCTCTCTCTCCCACAATCAATCACTCTCTCTCGCTCTCTTTCCCTCACTCACTCTCTCTCTCTCCCACACTCAGTCACTCTCTCTCTCCCACACTCACTCACTCTTTCTCTCTCTCTCCCACACTCACTCACTCTCTCTCTCTCCCACACTCAGTCACTCTCTCTCTCCCACACTCACTCACTCTCTCTCTCTCTCTCTCCCACACTCACTCACTCTCTCTCTCTCTCCCACAGTCATTCACTCCCACTCTCTCTCTCCCACACTCACTCACTCCCACTCTCTCTCTCCCACACTCACTCCCTCCCAATCTCTCTCTCCCACACTCACGCACTCCCACTCTCTCTCTCCCACTATCACTCACTCCCACTTTCTCCCTCCCACACTCACTCACTCCCACTCTCTCCCACATTCTCTCACTCTCACTCTCTCTCTCCCACACTCACTCACTCTTACTCTCTCTCTCCCACACTCACTCACACTCTCTTTCTCTCCCACACTCACTCACTCTCTCTCTCACACTCACTCACTCAGTCTCTCTCTCTCTCCCACACTCACTCACTCTCTGTCTCTCTCTCTCCCACACTCACTCACTCTCACTCTCTCTCTCCCATACTCACTCACTCTCTCTCTCTCCCACACTCAATCACTCTCTTTCCCACAGTCACTCACTCTCAGTCTCTCTCTCCCACACTCACTCGCTCACACTCTCTCTTTCCCCACTCAATCACTCTCTCTCTCTCTCCCACACGCACTCACTCCTCTCTCTCTCTCTTTCGCTCCCACACACACTCACTCACTCTCCCTCTCTCTTCCAAAATCACTCACTCTCTCTCTCTCCCACACTCAATCACTCTCTCTCTCACAGTCACTCACTCTCACTCTCTCTCTCCCACACTCACTCACTCACACTTTCTCTTTCCCACACTCACTCACTCTCTCTCACCCACACTCACTCCCTCTCACTCTTCCGCACTCACTCATTCTCACTTACTCTCTCCCACACTCACTCACTCTCACTCTCATCTCACACTCACTCCTCTCAATCTCTCTCTCCCACACTCACGCACTCCCACGTCTCTCTCTCTCCCACTTATTCACTCACTCCCACCTTCTCTCCCTCCACACTCACTCACTCCCACTCTCTCCCACACTCTCTCACTCCTCACTCTCGCTCTCCCACACTCACTCACTCTTACTCTCTCTCTCCCACACTCACACTCACACTCTCTTTCTCCACCCACACTCACTCACTCTCTCTCTCACACTCACTCACTCAGTCTCTCTCTCTCTCCCTACAACTCACTCACTCTCTCTCTCTCCTCTCACCACACTCACTCACTCCACACCTCTCACTCCCATCCTCACTCAACTCTCATCTCTCTCCACACCTCAATCACTCTCTCTCTCCCACACTCACTCACTCTCACTCTCTCTCTCCAAAACTCACTCACTCTCTCTCTCTCTCTCACATCACTCACTCTCTCTCCTCTCTACCACACTCACTCACTCTCTCTCTCTCTTTCGATCCTCACACTCACTCACTCACTCTCTCTCACTCTCTCTCTCCCACACTCACTCACTCTCTCTCTCTCCCACACTCAATCACTCTCTCTCCCACATTCACTCACTCTCACTCTATCTCTCCCAAACTCACTCACTCACACTCTCTCTTTCCCACACTCACTCACTCTCTCTCTCTCCCACACTCACTCCCCTCTCTCTTCCGCACTCACTCACTCTCACTCTCTCTCTCCCACACTCACTCACTCTCACTCTCTCTCTCTCACACTCAATCACTCTCTCTCTCTGGCTCTTCCGCACTCACTCACTCACTCTCTCTCCTCTCACATGCTCACTCCCTCTTTCTCTCTCCCAACCTCACTCACTCTCTCTCTCTCTCTCACACTCACACTCTCTCTCTCTCTATCTCTCTCTCCCACACTCATTCACCCTCTCTCTCTCTTTTCCTCACTCACTCTCTCTCTCTATCTCCCACACTCAGTCACTCTCTCTCTCCACACTCACTCACTCTCTCTCTCCCATACTCAATCACGCCCACTGCCTCTCTCCCACACTCTCTCAATCTTTCTCTCTCCCACACACACTCACTCTCTCTCTCTCCCCCACACTCACTCACTCTCTCTCTCTCCCAACCTCACTCACTCTCTCTCTCTCTCCCACACTCACTCACTCTTACTCTCTCTCTCCCACACTCACTCACTCTCTCTCTCCCACAGTCAGTCACTCCTACTCACTCTCTCCCACACTCACTCACTCCCACTCTCTTTCTACCACACTCAATCCCTCCCTAATTCTCTCTCACACAGTCACTCACTCCCACTAACTCTCTCCCACATTCTCTCACTCTCATTCTCTCTCTCCCACACTCACACACTCTCACTCTCTCTCTCCCACACTCACTCACTCTCACTCTCTCTCTCCCACACTCACTCACTCTTCCTCTCTCTCTCCCACACTCACTCATTCTCTCTTTCTCTCCCACACTCACTCACTCTCTCTCTCACACTCACTCACTCACTCTCTCTCTCTATCTCCCACACTCACTCACTCTCTCTCTCTCTCTCCCACACTCAATCACTCTCTCTCCCACACTCTCTCACTCACTCTCTGTCTCTCCCACACTCACTCACTCTCACTCTCTCTCTCCCACACTCACTCACGCTATCTCTCTCTCTCCCACACTCACTCATTCTCTCTCTCTCTCCCACACTCACTCTCTCTCTCTCTCCCACACTCACTCACTCTCACTCTCTTTCTCCCACACTCACTCATTCTCTCTCTCCCACATTCACTCACTCTCTCTCTCCTACACTCACTCACTCTCTCTCACCCACACTCACTCACTCTCACTCTCCCACACTCACTCACTCTCATTTACTCTCTCCCATGCTCAATCACTCTCACTCTATCTCTCCCACACTCACTGACTTTCTCTCTCTCTCTCTCTCCCACACTCAATCACTCTCTCTCTCTGTCTCTCCCACACTCACTCACTCACTCTCTCTTGTCTCCCACACTCACTCCCTCTTTCTCTCTCCCAACCTCACTCACTCTTTCTCTCTCTCCCACACTCACTCACTCTTTCTCTCTCTCTCCCACACTCACTCACTCTCTCTCTCTCTCCCTCTCCCACAGTCATTCACTCCCACTCTCTCTCTCCCACACTCACTCACTCCCACTCTCTCTCTCCCACACTCACTCCCTCCCACTCTCTCTCTCCCACTATCACTCACTCCCACTTTCTCCCTCCCACACTCACTCACTCCCACTCTCTCTCTCCCACATTCTCTCATTCTCACTCTCTCTCTCCCACACTCACTCACTCCCACTCTCTCTCTCCCACACTCACTCACTCTCACTCTCTCTCTCCCACACTCTCTCACTCTCACTCTCTCTCTCCCACACTCACTCACTCTCACTCTCTCTCTCTCTCCCACACTCACTCACTCTCACTCTCTCTCTCCCACACTCACTCACTCTTACTCTCTCTCTCCCACACTCACTCACTCTCTCTTTCTCTCCCACACTCACTCACTCTCTCTCTCACACTCACTCACTCACTCTCTCTCTCTCCCACACTCACTCACTCTCTGTCTCTCTCTCGCCCACAGTCACTCACTCTCACTCTCTCTCTCCCATACTCACTCACTCTCTCTCTCTCTCCCACACTCAATCACTGTCTCTCCCACAGTCACTCACTCTCAATCTCTCTCTCCCACACTCACTCGCTCACACTCTCTCTCTCCCACACTCACTCACTCTCTCTCTCTCTCCCACACGCACTCACTCTCTCTCTCCTTTTCGCTCCCACACTCACTCACTCACTCTCACTCTCTCTCTCCCACACTCACTCATTCTCTCTCCCCCACAATCACTCATGCTCTCTCTCTCTCCCACACTCACACTCTCTCTCTATCTCTCTCTCCCACAATCAATCACTCTCTCTCGCTCTCTTTCCCTCACTCACTCTCTCTCTCTCCCACACTCAGTCACTCTCTCTCTCCCACACTCACTCACTCTTTCTCTCTCTCTCCCACACTCACTCACTCTCTCTCTCTCTCTCTCCCACAGTCATTCACTCCCACTCTCTCTCTCCCACACACACTCACTCCCACTCTCTCTCTCCCACACTCACTCCCTCCCAAACTCTCTCTCCCACACTCATGCACTCCCACTCTCTCTCTCCCACTATCACTCACTCCCACTTTCTCCCTCCCTTACTCACTCACTCCCACTCTCTCTCTCCCACATTCTCTCACTCTCACTCTCTCTCTCCCACACTCACTCACTCTCACTCTCTCTCTCTCTCCCACACTCACTCACTCTCACTCTCTCTCTCCCACACTCACTCACTCTTACTCTCTCTCTCCCACACTCACTCACACTCTCTTTCTCTCCCACACTCACTCACTCTCTCTCTCACACTCACTCACTCACTCTCTCTCTCTCTCCCACACTCACTCACTCTCTGTCTCTCTCTCTCCCACACTCACTCACTCTCACTCTCTCTCTCCCATACTCACTCACTCTCTCTCTCTCCCACACTCAATCACTCTTTTTCCCACAGTCACTCACTCTCACTCTCTCTCTCCCACACTCACTCGCTCACACTCTCTCTTTCCCACACTCACTCACTCTCTCTCTCTCTCCCACACGCACTCACTCTCTCTCTCTCTTTCGCTCCCACACTCACTCACTCACTCTCCCTCTCTCTCTCCCATACTCACTCACTCTCTCTCTCTCCCACACTCAATCACTCTCTCTCCCACAGTCACTCACTCTCACTCTCTCTCTCCCACACTCACTCGCTCACACTCTCTCTTTCCCACACTCACTCACTCTCTCTCTCTCCCACATGCACTCACTCTCTCTCTCTCCCACACTCACTCATTCTCTCTCCCCCACAATCACTCATGCTCTCTCTCTCTCTCCCACACTCACACTCTCTCTCTCTATCTCTCTCTCTCACACTCAATCACTCTCTCTCTCTCTCTCTTTCCCTCACTCACTCTCTCTCTCTCCCACACTCAGTCACTCACTCTCTCACACTCACTCACTCACTCTCTCTCTCTATCTCCCACACTCACTCTCTCTCTCTCTCTCTCTCCCACACTCAATCACTCTCTCTCCCACACTCTCTCACTCACTCTCTGTCTCTCCCACACTCACTCATTCTCAATCTCTTTCTCCCACACTCATTCATTCTCTCTTTCCCACACTCACTCACTCTCTCTCTCTCTCTTCCACACTCACTCTCTCTCTTTCGCCCACACTCACTCATTCTATCTCTCCCACATTCACGCACTCTCTCTCTCCTACACTCACTCACTCTCTCTCACCCACACTCACTCACTCTCACTCTCCCACACTCACTCACTCTCAATTACTCTCTCCCATGCTCAATCACTCTCACTCTATCTCTCCCACACTCACTGACTTTCTCTCTCTCTCTCTCTCTCCCAAACTCAATCACTCTCTCTCTCTCTGGCTCTCCCACACTCACTCACTCACTCTCTCTTGTCTCCCACACTCACTCCCTCTTTCTCTCTCCCAACCTCACTCACTCTTTCTCTCTCTCCCACACTCACTCACTCTTTCTCTCTCTCTCCCACACTCACTCACTCTCTCTCTCTCTCCCTCTCCCACAGTCATTCACTCCCACTCTCTCTCTCCCACACTCACTCACTCCCACTCTCTCTCTCCCACACTCACTCCCTCCCAATCTCTCTCTCCCACACTCACTCACTCTCACTCTCTCTCTCCCACTATCACTCACTCCCACTTTCTCCCTCCCACACTCACTCACTCCCACTCTCTCTCTCTCCCACATTCTCTCACTCTCACTCTCTCTCTCCCACACTCACTCACTTTCACTCTCTCTCTCCCACACTCACTCACTCTCACTCTCTCTCTCCCACACTCACTCACTCTCTCTCTCTCTCCCACACTCACTCACTCTCTCTCTCTCTCCCACACTCACTCACTCTCTCTCTCACACTCACTCACTCTCTCTCTCTCTCTCCCACACTCACTCACTCTCTGTCTCTCTCTCGCCCACAGTCACTCACTCTCACTCTCTCTCTCCCATACTCACTCTCTCTCTCTCTCTCTCCCACACTCAATCACTCTCTCTCCCACACTCACTCACTCTCAATCTCTCTCTCCCACACTCACTCGCTCACACTCTCTCTTTCCCACACTCACTCACTCTCTCTCTCTCTCCCACACTCACTCATTCTCTCTCCCCCACAATCACTCATGCTCTCTCTCTCTCCCACACTCACACTCTCTCTCTATCTCTCTCTCCCACACTCAATCACTCTCTCTCGCTCTCTTTCCCTCACTCACTCTCTCTCTCTCCCACACTCAGTCACTCTCTCTCTCCCACACTCACTCACTCTTTCACTCTCTCTCCCACACTCACTCACTCTCTCTCTCTCTCCCACAGTCATTCACTCCCACTCTCTCTCTCCCACACTCACTCACTCCCACTCTCTCTCTCCCACACTCACTCCCTCCCAATCTCTCTCTCCCACACTCACGCACTCCCACTCTCTCTCTCCCACTATCACTCACTCCCACTTTCTCCCTCCCACACTCGCTCACTCCCACTCTCTCCCACATTCTCTCACTCTCACTCTCTCTCTCCCACACTAACTCACTCTTACTCTCTCTCTCCCACACTCACTCACACTCTCTTTCTCTCCCACACTCACTCACTCTCTCTCTCACACTCACTCACTCAGTCTCTCTCTCTCTCCCACACTCACTCACTCTCTGTCTCTCTCTCTCCCACACTCACTCACTCTCACTCTCTCTCTCCCATACTCACTCACTCTCTCTCTCTCCCACACTCAATCACTCTCTTTCCCACAGTCACTCACTCTCAGTCTCTCTCTCCCACACTCACTCGCTCACACTCTCTCTTTCCCCCACTCAATCACTCTCTCTCTCTCTCCCACACGCACTCACTCTCTCTCTCTCTTTCGCTCCCACACTCACTCACTCACTCTCCCTCGCTCTCTCCCATACTCACTCACTCTCTCTCTCTCCCACACTCAATCACTCTCTCTCTCACAGTCACTCACTCTCACTCTCTCTCTCCCACACTCACTCACTCACACTTTCTCTTTCCCACACTCACTCACTCTCTCTCTCTCCCACATGCACTCACTCTCTCTCTCTCTTTCGCTCCCACACTCACTCACTCACTCTCTCTCTCTCCCACACTCACTCATTCTCTCTCCCCCACAATCACTCATGCTCTCTCTCTCTCCCACACTCACTCACTCTCTCTCTCACACTCACTCACTCACTCTCTCTCCCACACTCACTCACTCTCTCTCTCTCTCTCCCACACTCAATCACTCTCTCTCCCACACTCTCACTCACTCTCTGTCACTCCCACACTCACTCACTCTCACTCTCTTTCTCCCACACTCATTCATTCTCTCTTTCCCACACTCACTCACTCTCTCTCTCTCTCTTCCACACTCACTCTCTCTCTTTCGCCCACACTCACTCATTCTATCTCTCCCACATTCACGCACTCTCTCTCTCCTACACTCACTCACTCTCTCTCACCCACACTCACTCACTCTCACTCTCCCACACTCACTCACTCTCAATTACTCTCTCCCATGCTCAATCACTCTCACTCTATCTCTCCCACACTCACTCACTTTCTCTCTCTCTCTCTCTCTCCCACACTCAATCACTCTCTCTCTCTCTGGCTCTCCCACACTCACTCACTCACTCTCTCTTCTCTCCCACACTCACTCCCTCTTTCTCTCTCCCAACCTCACTCACTCTTTCTCTCTCTCCCACACTCACTCACTCTTTCTCTCTCTCTCCCACACTCACTCACTCTCTCTCTCTCTCCCTCTCCCACAGTCATTCACTCCCACTCTCTCTCTCCCACACTCACTCACTCCCACTCTCTCTCTCCCACACTCACTCCCTCCCAATCTCTCTCTCCCACACTCACGCACTCTCACTCTCTCTCTCCCACTATCACTCACTCCCACTTTCTCCCTCCCACACTCACTCACTCCCACTCTCTCTCTCCCACATTCTCTCACTCTCACTCTCTCTCTCCCACACTCACTCACTCTCACTCTCTCTCTCTCTCCCACACTCACTCACTCTCACTCTCTCTCTCCCACACTCACTCACTCTTACTCTCTCTCTCCCACACTCACTCACTCTCTCTTTCTCTCCCACACTCACTCACTCTCTCTCTCACACTCACTCACTCACTCTCTCTCTCTCCCACACTCATTCACTCTCTGTCTCTCTCTCGCCCACAGTCACTCACTCTCACTCTCTCTCTCCCATACTCACTCTCTCTCTCTCTCTCTCCCACACTCAATCACTCTCTCTCCCACACTCACTCACTCTCAATCTCTCTCTCCCACACTCACTCGCTCACACTCTCTCTCTCCCACACTCACTCACTCTCTCTCTCTCTCCCACACTCACTCACTCTCTCTCTCCCACAATCACTCACGCTCTCTCTCTCTCCCACACTCACACTCTCTCTCTATCTCTCTCTCCCACACTCATTCACTCTCTCTCTCTCTCTTTCCCTCACTCACTCTCTCTCTCTCCCACACTCAGTCACTCTCTCTCTCCCACACTCACTCACTCTTTCACTCTCTCTCCCACACTCACTCACTCTCTCTCTCTCTCCCACAGTCATTCACTCCCACTCTCTCTCTCCCACACTCACTCACTCCCACTCTCTCTCTCCCACACTCACTCCCTCCCAATCTCTCTCTCCCACACTCACGCACTCCCACTCTCTCTCTCCCACTATCACTCACTCCCACTTTCTCCCTCCCACACTCACTCACTCCCACTCTCTCCCACATTCTCTCACTCTCACTCTCTCTCTCCCACACTAACTCACTCTTACTCTCTCTCTCCCACACTCACTCACACTCTCTTTCTCTCCCACACTCACTCACTCTCTCTCTCACACTCACTCACTCAGTCTCTCTCTCTCTCCCACACTCACTCACTCTCTGTCTCTCTCTCTCCCACACTCACTCACTCTCACTCTCTCTCTCCCATACTCACTCACTCTCTCTCTCTCCCACACTCAATCACTCTCTTTCCCACAGTCACTCACTCTCAGTCTCTCTCTCCCACACTCACTCGCTCACACTCTCTCTTTCCCCCACTCAATCACTCTCTCTCTCTCTCCCACACGCACTCACTCTCTCTCTCTCTTTCGATCCCACACTCACTCACTCACTCTCCCTCGCTCTCTCCCATACTCACTCACTCTCTCTCTCTCCCACACTCAATCACTCTCTCTCTCACAGTCACTCACTCTCACTCTCTCTCTCCCACACTCACTCACTCACACTTTCTCTTTCCCACACTCACTCACTCTCTCTCTCTCCCACATGCACTCACTCTCTCTCTCTCTTTCGCTCCCACACTCACTCAAACACTCTCTCTCTCTCCCACACTCACTCATTCTCTCTCCCCCACAATCACTCATGCTCTCTCTCTCTCCCACACTCACTCACTCTCTCTCTCACACTCACTCACTCACTCTCTCTCCCACACTCACTCACTCTCTCTCTCTCTCTCCCACACTCAATCACTCTCTCTCCCACACTCTCACTCACTCTCTGTCACTCCCACACTCACTCACTCTCACTCTCTTTCTCCCACACTCATTCATTCTCTCTTTCCCACACTCACTCACTCTCTCTCTCTCTTCCACACTCACTCTCTCTCTCTCTCCCACACTCACTCACTCTCACTCTCTTTCGCCCACACTCACTCATTCTATCTCTCCCACATTCACTCACTCTCTCTCTCCTACACTCACTCACTCTCTCTCTCCCACACTCACTCACTCCCACTCTCCCACACTCACTCACTCTCACTTACTCTCCCCCATGCTCAATCACTCTCACTCTATCTCTCCCACACTCACTGACTTTCTCTCTCTCTCTCTCTCTCCCACACTCAATCACTCTCTCTCTCTGTCTCTCCCACACTCACTCCCTCTTTCTCTCTCCCAACCTCACTCACTCTTTCTCTCTCTCTCCCACACTCACTCACACTTTCTCTCTCTCTCCCACACTCACTCACTCTCTCTCTCTCTCCCTCTCCCACAGTCATTCACTCCCACTCTCTCTCTCCCACACTCACTCACTCCCACTCTCTCTCTCCCACACTCACTCCCTCCCAATCTCCCTCTCCCACACTCACGCACTCCCACTCTCTCTCTCCCACTATCACTCACTCCCACTTTCTCCCTCCCACACTCACTCACTCCCACTCTCTCTCTCCCACATTCTCTCACTCTTACTCTCTCTCTCCCACACTCACTCACTCTCTCTTTCTCTCCCACACTCAGTCACTCTCTCTCTCACACTCACTCACTCACTCTCTCTCTCTCCCCCACTCACTCACTCTCTGTCTCTTTCTCGCCCACAGTCACTCACTCTCACTCTCTCTCTCCCATACTCACTCACTCTCTCTCTCTCCCACACTCAATCACACTCTCTCCCACAGTCACTCACTCTCAATCTCTCTCTCCCACACTCACTCGCTCACACTCTCTCTTTCCCACACTCACTCACTCTCTCTCTCTCTCCCACACGCACTCACTCTCTCTCTCCTTTTCGCTCCCACACTCACTCACTCATCTCACTCTCTCTCTCCCACACTCACTCATTCTCTCTCCCCACAATCACTCATGCTCTCTCTCTCTCCCACACTCACACTCTCTCTCTATCTCTCTCTCCCACAGTCAATCACACTCTCTCGCTCTCTTTCCCTCACTCAATCTCTCTCTCTCCCACACTCAGTCACTCTCTCTCTCCCACACTCACTCACTCTTTCTCTCTCTCTCCCACACTCACTCACTCTCTCTCTCTCTCTCGCTCCCACAGTCATTCACTCCCACTCTCTCTCTCCCACACTCACTCACTCCCACTCTCTCTCTCCCACACTCACTCCCTCCCAATCTCTCTCTCCCACACTCACGCACTCCCACTCTCTCTCTCCCACTATCACTCACTCCCACTTTCTCCCTCCCACACTCACTCACTCCCACTCTCTCTCTCCCACATTCTCTCACTCTCACTCTCTCTCTCCCACACTCACTCACTCTCACTCTCTCTCTCTCTCCCACACTCACTCACTCTCACTCTCTCTCTCCCACACTCACTCACTCTTACTCTCTATCTCTCTCTCCCACACTCAATCACTCTCTCTCCCTCTCTCTTTCCCTCACTCACTCTCTCTCTCTCCCACACTCAGTCACTCTCACTCTCTCTCTCCCACACTCACTCACTCTTACTCTCTCTCTCCCACCCTCACTCACACTCTCTTTCTCTCCCACACTCACTCACTCTCTCTCTCTCCCACATTCACTCACTCTCTCTCTCCCACACTCACTCATTCTTACTCTCTCTCTCTCACACTCACTCACACTCTCTTTCTCTCCCACACTCAATCACTCTCTCTCGCTCTCTTTCCCTCACTCACTCTCTCTCTCTCCCACACTCAGTCACTCTCTCTCTCCCACACTCACTCACTCTTTCTCTCTCTCTCCCACACTCACTCACTCTCTCTCTCTCTCTCGCTCCCACAGTCATTCACTCCCACTCTCTCTCTCCCACACTCACTCACTCCCACTCTCTCTCTCCCACACTCACTCCCTCCCAATCTCTCTCTCCCACACTCACGCACTCCCACTCTCTCTCTCCCACTATCACTCACTCCCACTTTCTCCCTCCCACACTCACTCACTCCCACTCTCTCTCTCCCACATTCTCTCACTCTCACTCTCTCTCTCCCACACTCACTCACTCTCACTCTCTCTCTCTCTCCCACACTCACTCACTCTCACTCTCTCTCTCCCACACTCACTCACTCTTACTCTCTATCTCTCTCTCCCACACTCAATCACTCTCTCTCCCTCTCTCTTTCCCTCACTCACTCTCTCTCTCTCCCACACTCAGTCACTCTCACTCTCTCTCTCCCACACTCACTCACTCTTACTCTCTCTCTCCCACACTCACTCACACTCTCTTTCTCTCCCACACTCACTCACTCTCTCTCTCTCCCACATTCACTCACTGTCTCTCTCCCACACTCACTCATTCTTACTCTCTCTCTCCCACACTCACTCACACTCTCTTTCTCTCCCACACTCACTCACTCTCTCCCACACTCACTCACTCACTCTCTCTCTCTCTCCCACACTCACTCACTCTCTGTCTCTCTCTCTCCCACACTCACTCACTCTCACTCTCTCTCTCCCATACTCACTCACTCTCTCTCTCTCCCACACTCAATCACTCTCTTTCCCACAGTCACTCACTCTCACTCTCTCTCTCCCACACTCACTCGCTCAAACTCTCTCTTTCCCACACTCAATCACTCTCTCTCTCTCTCCCACACGCACTCACTCTCTCTCTCTCTTTCGCTCCCACACTCACTCACTCACTCTCACTCTCTCTCTCCCATACTCACTCACTCTCTCTCTCTCCCACACTCAATCACTCTCTCTCCCACAGTCACTCACTCTCACTCTCTCTCTCCCACACTCACTCGCTCACACTCTCTCTTTCCCACACTCACTCACTCTCTCTCTCTCCCACATGCACTCACTCTCTCTCTCTCTCTTTCGCTCCCACACTCACTCACTCACTCTCTCTCTCTCCCACACTCACTCATTCTCTCTCCCCCACAATCACTCATGCTCTCTCTCTCTTCCACACTCACACTCTCTCTCTATCTCTCTCTCCCACACTCAATCACTCTCTCTCCCTCTCTCTTTCCCTCAATCACTCTCTCTCTCTCCCACACTCAGTCACTCACTCTCTCCCACACTCACTCACTCTCTCTCTCCCTTACTCAATCACTCCCACTGCCTCTCTCCTGCACTCACTCACTCTCACTCTCTTTCTCCCACCCTCACTCACTCTCTCTCTCTCTCTCCCACACTCACTCACACTCTCTTTCTCTCCCACACTCACTCACTCTCTCTCTCTCCCACATTCACTCACTCTCTCTCTCCCACACTCACTCACTCTTACTCTCTCTCTCCCACACTCACTCACACTCTCTTTCTCTCCCACACTCACTCACTCTCTCCCACACTCACTCACTCACTCTCTCTCTCTCTCCCACACTCACTCACTCTCTGTCTCTCTCTCTCCCACACTCACTCACTCTCACTCTCTCTCTCCCATACTCACTCACTCTCTCTCTCTCCCACACTCAATCACTCTCTTTCCCACAGTCACTCACTCTCACTCTCTCTCTCCCACACTCACTCGCTCACACTCTCTCTTTCCCACACTCAATCACTCTCTCTCTCTCCCACACGCACTCACTCTCTCTCTCTCTTTCGCTCCCACACTCACTCACTCACTCTCCCTCTCTCTCTCCCATACTCACTTACTCTCTCTCTCTCCCACACTCAATCACTCTCTCTCCCACAGTCACTCACTCTCACTCTCTCTCTCCCACACTCACTCGCTCACACTCTCTCTTTCCCACACTCACTCACTCTCTCTCTCTCCCACATGCACTCACTCTCTCTCTCTCTTTCGCTCCCACACTCACTCACTCACTCTCTCTCTCTCCCACACTCACTCATTCTCTCTCCCCCACAATCACTCATGCTCTCTCTCTCTTCCACACTCACACTCTCTCTCTATCTCTCTCTCCCACACTCAATCACTCTCTCTCCCTCTCTCTTTCCCTCAATCACTCTCTCTCTCTCCCACACTCAGTCACTCACTCTCTCCCACACTCACTCACTCTCTCTCTCCCTTACTCAATCACTCCCACTGCCTCTCTCCTGCACTCACTCACTCTCACTCTCTTTCTCCCACCCTCACTCACTCTCTCTCTCTCTCCCACACTCACTCACTCACTCTCTCTCTCCCGTACTCACTCACGCTCTCTCTCCCATACTCAATCACTCCCACTCTCTCTCTCCCACAGTCACTCACTCTCTCTCTCTCTCCCACACTCACTCACTCACTCTCTGTCTCTCCCACACTCACTCACTCTCACTCTCTTTCTCCCACACTCATTAATTCTCTCTCTCCCACATTCACTCACTCTCTCTCTCCTACACTCACTCACTCTCTCTCACCCACACTCACTCCCTCTCACTCTTCCGCACTCACTCACTCTCACTTACTCTCTCCCACACTCACTCACTCTCACTCTCTCTCTCTCACACTCAATCACTCTCTCTCTCTGGCTCTTCCACACTCACTCACTCACTCTCTCTCCTCTCACATGCTCACTCCCTCTTTCTCTCTCCCAACCTCACTCACTCTCTCTCTCTCTCTCACACTCACACTCTCTCTCTCTCTATCTCTCTCTCCCACACTCATTCACCCTCTCTCTCTCTCTTTCCCTCACTCACTCTCTCTCTCTATCTCCCACACTCAGTCACTCTCTCTCTCCCACACTCACTCACTCTCTCTCTCCCATACTCAATCACGCCCACTGCCTCTCTCCCACACTCTCTCACTCTTTCTCTCTCCCACACACACTCACTCGCTCTCTCTCCCCCACACTCACTCACTCTCTCTCTCTCCCAACCTCACTCACTCTCTCTCTCTCTCTCCCACACTCACTCACTCTTACTCTCTCTCCCACGCTCACTCACTCTCTCTCTCCCACAGTCAGTCACTCCCACTCACTCTCTCCCACACTCACTCACTCCCACTCTCTCTCTACCACACTCAATCCCTCCCTGATTCTCTCTCACACAGTCACTCACTCCCACTAACTCTCTCCCACATTCTCTCACTCTCACTCTCTCTCTCCCACACTCACTCACTCTCACTCTCTCTCTCCCACACTCACTCACTCTCACTCTCTCTCTCCCACACTCACTCACTCTTCCTCTCTCTTTCCCACACTCACTCATTCTCTCTTTCTCTCTCACACTCACTCACTCTCTCTCTCACACTCACTCACTCACTCTCTCTCTCTATCTCCCACACTCACTCACTCTCTCTCTCTCTCTCCCACACTCAATCACTCTCTCTCCCACACTCTCTCACTCACTCTCTGTCTCTCCCACACTCACTCACTCTCACTCTCTTTCTCCCACACTCATTCATTCTCTCTCTCCCACATTCACTCACTGTCTCTCTCTCTCTCTCTCACACTCACTCACTCTCTCTCTCTCTTCCACACTCACTCTCTCTCTCTCCCACACTCAATCACTCTCTCTCCCACAGTCACTCACTCTCACTCTCTCTCTCCCAAACTCACTCACTCAAACCCTCTCTTTCCCACACTCACTCACTCTCTCTCTCTCTCCCACACTCACTCACTCTCTCTCTCTCTTTTGCTCCCACACTCACTCACTCACTCTCACTCTCTCTCTCCCACACTCACTCACTCTCTCTCTCTCCCACACTCAATCACTCTCTCTCCCACAGTCACTCACTCTCACTCTCTCTCTCCCACACTCACTCGCTCACACTCTCTCTTTCCCACACTCACTCACTCTCTCTCTCTCCCACATGCACTCACTCTCTCTCTCTCTCTTTCGCTCCCACACTCACTCACTCACTCTCTCTCTCTCCCACACTCACTCATTCTCTCTCCCCCACAATCACTCATGCTCTCTCTCTCTCTCCCACACTCACACTCTCTCTCTATCTCTCTCTCCCACACTCAATCACTCTCTCTCCCTCTCTCTTTCCCTCAATCACTCTCTCTCTCTCCCACACTCAGTCACTCACTCTCTCCCACACTCACTCACTCTCTCTCTCCCTTACTCAATCACTCCCACTGCCTCTCTCCTGCACTCACTCACTCTCACTCTCTTTCTCCCACCCTTACTCACTCTCTCTCTCTCTCTCCCACACTCACTCACACTCTCTTTCTCTCCCACACTCACTCACTCTCTCTCTCTCCCACATTCACTCACTCTCTCTCTCCCACACTCACTCACTCTTACTCTCTCTCTCCCACACTCACTCACACTCTCTTTCTCTCCCACACTCACTCACTCTCTCCCACACTCACTCACTCACTCTCTCTCTCTCTCCCACACTCACTCACTCTCTGTCTCTCTCTCTCCCACACTCACTCACTCTCACTCTCTCTCTCCCATACTCACTCACTCTCTCTCTCTCCCACACTCAATCACTCTCTTTCCCACAGTCACTCACTCTCACTCTCTCTCTCCCACACTCACTCGCTCACACTCTCTCTTTCCCACACTCAATCACTCTCTCTCTCTCCCACACGCACTCACTCTCTCTCTCTCCTTCGCTCCCACACTCACTCACTCACTCTCCCTCTCTCTCTCCCATACTCACTCACTCTCTCTCTCTCCCACACTCAATCACTCTCTCTCCCACAGTCACTCACTCTCACTCTCTCTCTCCCACACTCACTCGCTCACACTCTCTCTTTCCCACACTCACTCACTCTCTCTCTCTCCCACACTCACTCACTCTCTCTCTCTCTTTCACTCCCACACTCACTCACTCACTCTCTCTCTCTCCCACACTCACTCATTCTCTCTCCCCCACAATCACTCATGCTCTCTCTCTCTTCCACACTCACACTCTCTCTCTATCTCTCTCTCCCACACTCAATCACTCTCTCTCCCTCTCTCTTTCCCTCAATCACTCTCTCTCTCTCCCACACTCAGTCACTCACTCTCTCCCACACTCACTCACTCTCTCTCTCCCTTACTCAATCACTCCCACTGCCTCTCTCCTGCACTCACTCACTCTCACTCTCTTTCTCCCACCCTCACTCACTCTCTCTCTCTCTCCCACACTCACTCACTCACTCTCTCTCTCCCATACTCACTCACGCTCTCTCTCCCATACTCAATCACTCCCACTCTCTCTCTCCCACACTCACTCACTCTCTCTCTCTCTCCCACACTCACTCACTCACTCTCTGTCTCTCCCACACTCACTCACTCTCACTCTCTTTCTCCCACACTCATTAATTCTCTCTCTCCCACATTCACTCACTCTCTCTCTCCTACACTCACTCACTCTCTCTCACCCACACTCACTCCCTCTCACTCTTCCGCACTCACTCACTCTCACTTACTCTCTCCCACACTCACTCACTCTCACTCTCTCTCTCTCACACTCAATCACTCTCTCTCTCTGGCTCTTCCACACTCACTCACTCACTCTCCTCTCACATGCTCACTCCCTCTTTCTCTCTCCCAACCTCACTCACTCTCTCTCTCTCTCTCTCACACTCACACTCTCTCTCTCTCTATCTCTCTCTCCCACACTCATTCACCCTCTCTCTCTCTTTCCCTCACTCACTCTCTCTCTCTATCTCCCACACTCAGTCACTCTCTCTCTCCCACACTCACTCACTCTCTCTCTCCCATACTCAATCACTCCCACTGCCTCTCTCCCACACTCTCTCACTCTCTCTCTCCCACACACACTCACTCTCTCCCCCACACTCACTCACTCTCTCTCTCTCCCAACCTCACTCACTCTCTCTCTCTCTCTCCCACACTCACTCACTCTTACTCTCTCTCTCCCACACTCACTCACTCTCCCTCTCTCTCCCACAGTCAGTCACTCCCACTCTCTCTCTCCCACACTCACTCACTCCCACTCTCTCTCTACCACACTCAATCCCTCCCTAGTTCTCTCTCCCACAGTCACTCACTCTCACTAACTCTCTCCCACACTCTCTCACTCTCACACTCTCTCTCCCACACTCACTCACTCTCCCTCTCTCTCTCCCACACTCACTCACTCTCACTCTCTCTCTCCCACACTCACTCACTCTTCCTCTCTCTTTCCCACACTCACTCATTCTCTCTTTCTCTCTCACACTCACTCACTCTCTCTCTCACACTCACTCACTCACTCTCTCTCTCTATCTCCCACACTCACTCACTCTCTCTCTCTCTCTCCCACACTCAATCACTCTCTCTCCCACACTCTCTCACTCACTCTCTGTCTCTCCCACACTCACTCACTCTCACTCTCTTTCTCCCACACTCATTCATTCTCTCTCTCCCACATTCACTCACTGTCTCTCTCTCTCTCTCCCACACTCACTCACTCTCTCTCTCTCTTCCACACTCACTCTCTCTCTCTCTCCCACACTCACTCTCTCTCACTCTCTTTCTCCCACACTCACTCATTCTCTCTCTCCCACATTCACTCACGCTCTCTCTCCTACACTCACTCACTCTCACTCTCCCACACTCACTCACTCTCACTTATTCTCTCCCACGCTTAATCACTCTCACTCTCTCTCTCCCACACTCACTCACTTTCTCTCTCTCTCTCGCTCTCCCACACTCACTCACTCTCACTATCTCTCTCCCACACTCACTCACTCTTCCTCTCTCTTTCCCACACTCACTCATTCTCTCTTTCTCTCTCACACTCACTCACTCTCTCTCTCACACTCACTCACTCACTCTCTCTCTCTATCTCCCACACTCACTCACTCTCTCTCTCTCTCCCACACTCAATCACTCTCTCTGCCACACTCTCTCACTCACTCTCTGTCTCTACCACACTCACTCACTCTCACTCTCTTTCTCCCACACTCATTCATTCTCTCTCTCCCACATTCACTCACTGTCTCTCTCTCTCTCTCACACTCACTCACTCTCTCTCTCTCTTCCACACTCACTCTCTCTCTCTCTCCCACTCTCACTCACTCTCACTCTCTTTCGCCCACACTCACTCATTCTATCTCTCCCACATTCACTCACTCTCTCTCTCCTACACTCACTCACTCTCACTCTCCCACACTCACTCACTCTCACTTATTCTCTCCCACGCTAAATCACTCTCACTCTCTCTCTCCCACACTCACTCACTCTCTCTCTCTCGAACACTCAATCACTCTCTCTCTCTGGCTCTCCCACACTCACTCACTCACTCTCTCTTGTCTCCCACACTCACTCACTCTTTCTCTCTCCCAACCTCACTCACTCTCTCTCTCTCTCCCACACTCACTCACTCATACTCTCTCTCTCCCACACTCACTCACTCTCTCTCTCTCTCTCCCACTATCACTCACTCCCACTCTCTCTCTCCCACACTCACTCACTCCCACTCTCTCTCTCCCACACTCACTCCCTCCCAATCTCTCTCTCCCACACTCACTCACTCCCACTCTCTCTCTCCCTCACTCACTCACTCCCACTTTTTCCCTCCCACACTCACTCACTCCCACTCTCTCTCTCCCACATTCTCTCACTCTCACTCACTCTCTCCCACATCTACTCACTCTCACTCTCTCTCTCCCACACTCACTCACTCTCACTCTCTCTCTCCCACACTCACTCACTCTCTCTTTCTCTCCCACACTCACTCACTCTCTCTCTCACACTCACTCACTCACTCTCTCTCTCTCCCACACTCACTCACTCTCTCTCTTTCTCTCCCACACTCACTCACTCTCACTCTCTCTCCCATACTCACTCACTCTCTCTCTCTCTCCCACACTCAATCACTCTCTCTCCCACAGTCACTCACTCTCACCCACACTCACTCGCTCACACTCTCTATTTCCCACACTCACTCACTCTCTCTCTCTCTCCCACACTCACTCACTCTCACTCTCTCTCTCTCACACTCAATCACTCTCTCTCTCTGGCTCTTCCACACTCACTCACTCACTCTCCTCTCACATGCTCACTCCCTCTTTCTCTCTCCCAACCTCACTCACTCTCTCTCTCTCTCTCTCACACTCACACTCTCTCTCTCTCTATCTCTCTCTCCCACACTCATTCACCCTCTCTCTCTCTCTTTCCCTCACTCACTCTCTCTCTCTATCTCCCCCACTCAGTCACTCTCTCTCTCCCACACTCACTCACTCTCTTTCTCCCATACTCAATCACTCCCACTGCCTCTCTCCCACACTCTCTCACTCTCTCTCTCCCACACACACTCACTCTCTCTCTCTCCCCCACACTCACTCACTCTCTCTCTCTCCCAACCTCACTCACTCTCTCTCTCTCTCTCCCACACTCACTCACTCTCTCTCTCTCCCACACTCACTCACTCTCTCTCTCCCACAGTCAGTCACTCCCGCTCTCTCTCTCCCACACTCACTCACTCCCACTCTCTCTCTACCACACTCAATCCCTCCCTAGTTCTCTCTCACACAGTCACTCACTCCCACTAACTCTCTCCCACATTCTCTCACTCTCACACTCTCTCTCCCACACTCACTCACTCTCACTCTCTCTCTCCCACACTCACTCACTCTCACTCTCTCTCTCCCACACTCACTCACTCTTCCTCTCTCTTTCCCACACTCACTCATTCTCTCTTTCTCTCTCACACTCACTCACTCTCTCTCTCACACTCACTCACTCACTCTCTCTCTCTATCTCCCACACTCACTCACTCTCTCTCTCTCTCTCCCACACTCAATCACTCTCTCTCCCACACTCTCTCACTCACTCTCTGTCTCTCCCACACTCACTCACTCTCACTCTCTTTCTCCCACACTCATTCATTCTCTCTCTCCCACATTCACTCACTGTCTCTCTCTCTCTCTCTCACACTCACTCACTCTCTCTCTCTCTTCCACACTCACTCTCTCTCTCTCTCCCACACTCACTCACTCTCACTCTCTTTCGCCCACACTCACTCATTCTATCTCTCCCACATTCACTCACGCTCTCTCTCCTACACTCACTCACTCTCACTCTCCCACACTCACTCACTCTCACTTATTCTCTCCCACGCTTAATCACTCTCACTCTCTCTCTCCCACACTCACTCACTTTCTCTCTCTCTCTCGCTCTCCCACACTCACTCACTCTCACTATCTCTCTCCCACACTCACTCACTCTTCCTCTCTCTTTCCCACACTCACTCATTCTCTCTTTCTCTCTCACACTCACTCACTCTCTCTCTCACACTCACTCACTCACTCTCTCTCTCTATCTCCCACACTCACTCACTCTCTCTCTCTCTCCCACACTCAATCACTCTCTCTGCCACACTCTCTCACTCACTCTCTGTCTCTACCACACTCACTCACTCTCACTCTCTTTCTCCCACACTCATTCATTCTCTCTCTCCCACATTCACTCACTGTCTCTCTCTCTCTCTCACACTCACTCACTCTCTCTCTCTCTTCCACACTCACTCTCTCTCTCTCTCCCACTCTCACTCACTCTCACTCTCTTTCGCCCACACTCACTCATTCTATCTCTCCCACATTCACTCACTCTCTCTCTCCTACACTCACTCACTCTCACTCTCCCACACTCACTCACTCTCACTTATTCTCTCCCACGCTTAATCACTCTCACTCTCTCTCTCCCACACTCACTCACTCTCTCTCTCTCTCTCTCTCCCACACTCAATCACTCTCTCTCTCTCTGGCTCTCCCACACTCACTCACTCACTCTCTCTTCTATCCCACACTCACTCCCTCTCTCTCTCTCCCAACCTCACTCACTCTCTCTCTCTCTCCCACACTCACTCACTCTTTCTCTCTCTCTCCCACACTCACTCACTCTCTCTCTCTCTCTCCCACAATAATTCACTCCCACTCTCTCTCTCCCACACTCACTCACTCCCACTCTCTCTCTCCCACACTCACTCCCTCCCAATCTCTCTCTCCCACACTCACTCACTCCCACTCTCTCTCTCACACTATCACTCACTCCCACTTTCTCCCTCCCACACTCATTCACTCCCACACTCTCTTTCCCACATTCTCTCACTCTCACTCTCTCTCTCCCACACTCTACTCACTCTCACTCTCTCTCTCCCACACTCACTCACTCTCACTCTCTCTCTCCCACACTCACTCACTCTCTCTTTCTCTCCCACACTCACTCACTCTCTCTCTCACACTCACTCACTCACTCTCTCTCTCTCCCACACTCACTCACTCTCTCTCTTTCTCTCCCACACTCACTCACTCTCACTCTCTCTCCCATACTCACTCACTCTCTCTCTCTCTCCCACACTCAATCACTCTCTCTCCCACAGTCACTCACTCTCACCCACACTCACTCGCTCACACTCTCTATTTCCCACACTCACTCACTCTCTCTCTCTCTCCCACACTCACTCACTCTCTCTCTCTCTTTCGCACACTCACTCACTCTCTCTTTCTCTCCCACACTCACTCACTCTCTCTCTCACACTCACTCACTCACTCTCTCTCTCTCCCACACTCACTCACTCTCTCTCTCTCTCTCCCACACTCACTCACTCTCAATCTCGCTCTCCCACACTCACTCACTCTCTCTCTCTCTCCCACACTCAATCACTCTCTCTCCCACAGTCACTCACTCTCACTCTCTCTCTCCCACACTCACTCGCTCACACTCTCTCTCTCCCACACTCACTCACTCTTACTCTCTCTCTCCCACACTCACTCACACTCTCTTTCTCTCCCACACTCACTCACTCTCTCTCACACTCACTCACTCACTCTCTCTCTCTCTCCCACACTCACTCACTCTCTGTCTCTCTCTCTCCCACACTCACTCACTCTCACTCTCTCTCTCCCATACTCACTCTCTCTCCCACACTCAATCACTCTCTTTCCCACAGTCACTCACTCTCACTCTCTCTCTCCCACACTCACTCGCTCACACTCTCTCTTTCCCACACTCACTCACTCTCTCTCTCTCTCCCACACACACTCACTCTCTCTCTCTCTTTCGCTCCCACACTCACTCACTCACTCTCCCTCTCTCTCTCCCATACTCACTCACTCTCTCTCTCTCCCACACTCAATCACTCTCTCTCCCACAGTCACTCACTCTCACTCTCTCTCTCCCACACTCACTCGCTCACACTCTCTCTTTCCCACACTCACTCACTCTCTCTCTCTCCCACATGCACTCACTCTCTCTCTCTCTTTCGCTCCCACACTCACTCACTCACTCTCTCTCTCCCACACTCACTCATTCTCTCTCCCCCACAATCACTCATGCTCTCTCTCTCTCCCACACTCAATCACTCTCTCTCCCACACTCTCTCACTCACTCTCTGTCTCTCCCGCACTCACTCACTCTCACTCTCTTTCTCCCACACTCATTCATTCTCTCTCTCCCACATTCACTCACTGTCTCTCTCTCTCTCTCTCACACTCACTCACTCTCTCTCTCTCTTCCACACTCACTCTCTCTCTCTCTCCCACACTCACTCACTCTCACTCTCTTTCGCCCACACTCACTCATTCTATCTCTCCCACATTCACTCACTCTCTCTCTCCTACACTCACTCACTCTCACTCTCCCACACTCACTCACTCTCACTTATTCTCTCCCACGCTTAATCACTCTCACTCTCCCTCTCCCACACTCACTCACTTTCTCTCTCTCTCTCTCTCCTACACTCACTCACTCTCACTATCTCTCTCCCACACTCACTCACTCTTCCTCTCTCTTTCCCACACTCACTCATTCTCTCTTTCTCTCTCACACTCACTCACTCTCTCTCTCACACTCACTCACTCACTCTCTCTCTCTATCTCCCACACTCACTCACTCTCTCTCTCTCTCTCCCACACTCAATCACTCTCTCTCCCACACTCTCTCACTCACTCTCTGTCTCTACCACACTCACTCACTCTCACTCTCTTTCTCCAACACTCATGCATTCTCTCTCTCCCACATTCACTCACTGTCTCTCTCTCTCTCTCTCACACTCACTCACTCTCTCTCTCTCTTCCACACTCACTCTCTCTCTCTCTCCCACACTCACTCACTCTCACTCTCTTTCGCCCACACTCACTCATTCTATCTCTCCCACATTCACTCACTCTCTCTCTCCTACACTCACTCACTCTCACTCTCCCACACTCACTCACTCTCACTTATTCTCTCCCACGCTTAATCACTCTCACTCTCTCTCTCCCACACTCACTCACTTCCTCTCTCTCTCTCTCTCCCACACTCAATCACTCTCTCTCTCTCTGGCTCTCCCACACTCACTCATTCACTCTCTCTTGTCTCCCACACTCACTCCCTCTTTCTCTCTCCCAACCTCACTCACTCTCTCTCTCTCTCCCACACTCACTCACTCTTTCTCTCTCTCTCCCACACTCACTCACTCTCTCTCTCTCTCTCCCACAGTAATTCACTCCCACTCTCTCTCTCCCACACTCACTCACTCCCACTCTCTCTCTCCCACACTCACTCCCTCCCAATCTCTCTCTCCCACACTCACTCACTCCCACTCTCTCTCTCACACTATTACTCACTCCCACTTTCTCCCTCCCACACTCACTCACTCCCACTCTCTCTCTCCCACATTCTCTCACTCTCACTCTCTCTCTCCCACATCTACTCACTCTCACTCTCTCTCTCTCCCACACTCACTCACTCTCACTCTCTCTCTCCCACACTCACTCACTCTCTCTTTCTCTCCCACACTCACTCACTCGCTCTCTCACACTCACTCACTCACTCTCTCTCTCTCCCACACTCACTCACTCTCTCTCTTTCTCTCCCACACTCACTCACTCTCACTCTCTCTCCCACACTCACTCACTCTCTCTCTCTCTCCCACACTCAATCACTCTCTCTCCCACAGTCACTCACTCTCACTCTCTCTCTCCCAAACTCACTCGCTCACACTCTCTCTTTCCCACACTCACTCACTCTCTCTCTCTCTCCCACACTCACTCACTCTCTCTCTCTTTCGCTCCCACACTCACTCACTCACTCTCTCTCTCTCTCCCACACTCACTCATTCTCTCTCCCCCACAATCACTCATGCTCTCTCTCTCTCCCACACTCACACTCTCTCTCTATCTCTCTCTCCCACACTCAATCACTCTCTCTCTCTCTCTTTCCCTCACTCACTCCCTCTTTCTCTCTCTCCCACACTCAGTCACTCTCTCTCTCCCACACTCACTCACTCTCTCTCTCCCTTACTCAATCACTCCCACTGCCGCTCTCCTGCACTCACTCACTCTCACTCTCTTTCTCCCACACTCACTCATTCTCTCTCTGTCTCCCACACTCACTCACTCACTCTCTCTCTCCCACACTCACTCACGCTCTCTCTCCCATACTCAATCACTCCCACTCTCTCTCTCCCACACTCACTCACTCTCTCTCTCTCTCCCACACTCACTCACTCACTCTCTCTCTCTCTCCCACACTCTCTCACTCACTCTCTGTCTCTCCCACACTCACTCACTCTCACTCTCTTTCTCCCACACTCACTCATTCTCTCTCTCCCACATTCACTCACTCTCTCTCTCCTACACTCACTCATTCTCTCTCACCCACACTCACTCACTCTCACTCTCCCGCACTCACTCACTCTCACTTACTCTCTCCCACGCTCACTCACTCTCACTCTCTCTCTCCCACACTCACTCACTCTCTCTCTCTCTCTCTCTCCAACACTCAATCACTCTCCCTCTCTGGCTCTCCCACACTCACACACTCACTCTCTCTTCTCTCACACACTCACTCTCTCTTTCTCTCTCCCAACCTCACTCACTCTCTCTCTCTCTCTCTCCCACACTCACACTCTCTCTCTATCTCTCTCCCACGCTCATTCACTCTCTCTCTCTCTTTCCCTCACTCACTCTCTCTCTCTCTCTCTCTCCCACACTCAGTTACTCTCTCTCTCCCACACTCACTCACTCTCTCTCTCCCATACTCAATCACTCCCACTGCCTCTTTCCCACACTCACTCACTCTCTCTCTCTCCCGCAAACACTCACTCTCTCTGTCTCCCCCACACTCACTCACTCTCTCTCTCTCCCAACTTCACTCACTCTCTCTCTCCCACTCTCACTCACTCTTACTCTCTCTCTCCCACACTCACTCACTCTCTCTCTCTCCCACAGTCACTCCCACTCTCTCTCTCCCACACTCACTCACTCTCACTCTCTCTCTCCCACACTCACTCCCTCCCTATCTCTCTCTCCCACACTCACTCACTTCCACTCTCTCTCTTCCACTATCACTCACTCCCACTTTCTCCCTCCCACACTCACTCACTCCCACTCTCTCTCTCCCACATTCTCTCACTCTCACTCTCTCTCTCACACACTCACTTACTCTCACTCTCTCTCTCCCACACTCACTCACTCTTCCTCTCTCTCTCCCACACTCACTCACTCTCTCTTTCTCTCCCACGCTCACTCAGTCTCTCTCTCACACTCACTCACTCACTCTCTCTCTCTATCTCCCACACTCACTCACTCTCTCTCTCTCCCACACTCAATCACTCTGTCTCCCACATTCACTCACTCTCACACTCTCTCTCCCACACTCACTCGCTCACACTCTCTCTTTCCCACACTCACTCACTCTCTTCCTCTCTCCCACACTCACCCACTCACTCTCTCTCTCTCTCTCCCACACTCACTCATTGTCTCTCCCCCACAATCACTCATGCTCTCTCTCTCTCCCACACTCACTCTCTCTCTCTATATCTCTCTCTCCCACACTCAATCACTCTCTCTCTCTCTTTCCCTCACTCACTCTCTGTCTCTGTCTCTCCTACACTCAGTCACTCTCTCTCTCCCACACTCACTCACGCTCTGTCTCCCATACTCAATCACTCCCACTTCCTCTCTCCCACACTCACTCACTCTCACTCTCTTTCTCCCACACTCACTCACTCTCTCTCTCTCTCCCACACTCTCTCACTCACTCTCTCTCTCTCTCCCACACTCACTCACTCTCACTCTCTTTCTCCCACACTCACTCATTTTCTCTCTCCCACATTCACTCACTCTCTCTCTCTCTCTCTCCCACACTCACACATTCTCTCTCTCTCTCCCACTCTCACTCACTCACTCTCTCTCTCGCACACTCACTCATGCTCTCTCTCCCATACTCATTCACTCCCACTCTCTCTCGCCCACACTAACTCACTCTCTCTCTCTCTCCCACACTCACTCACTCTCTCTCTCTCTCTCTCTCCCACACTCTCTCACTCACTTTTTTTCTCTCCCACACTCACTCACTCTCACTCTCTTTCTCCCACACTCATTCATTCTCTCTCTCCCACTTTCACTCACACTCTCTCTCTCTCCCACACTCACTCACTCTCTCTCTCTCTCTTCCACACTCACTCTCTCTCTCTCTCTCCCACATTCACTCACTCTCACTCTCTTTCTCCCACACTCACTCATTCTCTCTCTCCTACACTCACTCACTCTCTCTCACCCACACTCACTCACTCTCACTCTCCCACACTCACTCACTCTCACTTACTCTCTCCCACGCTCACTCACTCTCACTCTCTCTCTCCCACACTCACTCACTCACTCACTCTCTCTTCTCTCCCACACTCACTCCCTCTTTCTCTCTCCCAACCTCACTCACTCTCTCTCTCTCTCTCCCACACTCACTCACTCTTTCTCTCTCTCTCCAACACTCACTCACTCTCTCTCTCTCTCTCCCACAGTCATTCACTCCCACTCTCTCTATCCCACACTCACTCCCTCCCAATCTCTCTCTCCCACACTCACTCCCTCCCACTCTCTCTCTCCCACCATCACTCACTCACACTTTCTCCCTCCCACATTCACTCACTCCCACTCTCTCTCTCCCACATTCTCTCACTCTCACTCTCTCTCTCCCACACTCACTCACTCTCACTCTCTCTCTCCCACACTCACTCACTCTCACTCTCTCTCTCCCACACTCACTCACTCTTACTCTCTCTCTCCCACACTCACTCACTCTCTCTTTCTCTCCCACACTCACTCACTCTCTCTCACACTCACTCACTCACTCTCTCTCTCTCTCCCACACTCACTCACTCTCTCTCTCTCTCTCCCACACTCACTCACTCTCACTCTCTCTCTCCCACACTCACTCACTCTCTCTCTCTCTCCCACACTCAATCACTCTCTCTCCCACAGTCACTCACTCTCACTCTCTCTCTCTCCCACACTCACTCGCTCACACTCTCTCTCTCCCACACTGACTCACTCTCTCTCTCTCACTTTCGCTCCCCCACTCACTCACTCACTCTCTCTCACTCTCCCACACTCATTCACTCTCTCTCTCTCTCTCTTTCCCTCTCTCTCTCTCTCTCTCTCCCACACTCACTCTCTCTCTCTCTCCCACACACACTCACTTTCTCTCTCTCACCCACACTCACTCCCTCTTTCTCTCTCCCAACCTCACTCACTCTCTCTCTCTCCCACACTCACTCACTCTTTCTCTCTCTCTCCCACACTCATTCACTCTCTCTCTCTCTCTCCCACAGTCATTCACTCCCACTCTCTCTATCCCACACTCACTCCCTCCCAATCTCTCTCTCCCACACTCACTCCCTCCCACTCTCTCTCTCCCACTATCACTCACTCACACTTTCTCCCTCCCACATTCACTCACTCCCACTCTCTCTCTCCCACATTCTCTCACTCTCACTCTCTCTCTCCCACACTCACTCACTCTCACTCTCTCTCTCCCACACTCACTCACTCTCACTCTCTCTCTCCCACACTCACTCACTCTTACTCTCTCTCTCCCACACTCACTCACTCTCTCTTTCTCTCCCACACTCACTCACTCTCTCTCTCACACTCACTCACTCACTCTCTCTCTCTCTCCCACACTCACTCACTCTCTCTCTCTCTCTCCCACACTCACTCACTCTCACTCTCTCTCTCCCACACTCACTCACTCTCTCTCTCTCTCCCACACTCAATCACTCTCTCTCCCACAGTCACTCACTCTCACTCTCTCTCTCTCCCACACTCACTCGCTCACACTCTCTCTCTCCCACACTGACTCACTCTCTCTCTCTCACTTTCGCTCCCCCACTCACTCACTCACTCTCTCTCTCTCTCCCACACTCATTCACTCTCTCTCTCTCTCTTTCCCTCTCTCTCTCTCTCTCTCTCTCTCTCCCACACTCACTCTCTCTCTCTCTCCCACACACACTCACTCACTATCTCTCTTACCCAACCTCACTCTCTCTCTCTCTCTCTCTCTCTCCCACACTCACTCACTCTTACTCTCTCTCTCCCACACTCCCTCACTCTCTCTCTCTCCCACAGTCAATCACTCCCTCTCTCTCTCTCCCACACTCACTCACTCCCACTCTCTCTCTCCCACTATCACTCACTCACACTTTCTCCCTCCCACATTCACTCACTCCCACTCTCTCTCTCCCACATTCTCTCACTCTCACTCTCTCTCTCCCACACTCACTCACTCTCACTCTCTCTCTCCCACACTCACTCACTCTCACTCTCTCTCTCCCACACTCACTCACTCTTACTCTCTCTCTCCCACACTCACTCACTCTCTCTTTCTCTCCCACACTCACTCACTCTCTCTCTCTCTCCCACACTCACTCACTCTCTCTCTCTCTCTCCCACAATCACTCATTCTCACTCTCTCTCTCCCACACTCACTCACTCTCTCTCTCTCTCCCACACTCAATCACTCTCTCTCCCACAGTCACTCACTCTCACTCTCTCTCTCTCCCACACTCACTCGCTCACACTCTCTCTCTCCCACACTGACTCACTCTCTCTCTCTCACTTTCGCTCCCCCACTCACTCACTCACTCTCTCTCTCTCTCCCACACTCATTCACTCTCTCTCTCTCTCTTTCCCTCTCTCTCTCTCTCTCTCTCCCACACTCACTCTCTCTCTCTCTCCCACACACACTCACTTTCTCTCTCTCACCCAAAATCACTCACTCTCTCTCTTACCCAACCTCACTCTATCTCTCTCTCTCTCTCCCACACTCACTCACTCTTACTCTCTCTCTCCCACACTCCCTCACTCTCTCTCTCTCCCACAGTCAATCACTCCCTCTCTCTCTCTCCCAGACTCACTCACTCCCACTCTCTCTCTCCCACACTCACTCCCTCCCTATCTCTCTCTCCCACACTCACTCACTCCCACTCTCTCTCTCCCACTATCACTTACTCCCACTTTCTCCCTCCCACACTCACTCACTCCCACTCTCTCTCTCCCACATTCTCTCACACTCACTCTCTCTCTCCCACACTCACTCACTCTCACTCTCTCTCTCCCACACTCACTCACTCTCACTATCTCTCTCCCAAACTCACTCACTCTTCCTCTCTCTCTCCCACACTCACTCACTCTCTCTTTCTCTCCCACACTCGCTCAGTCTCTCTCTCACACTCACTCACTCACTCTCTCTCTCTATCTCCCACACTCACTCACTCTCTCTCTCTCTCCCACACTCAATCACTCTCTCTCCCACAGTCACTCACTCTCACTCTCTCTCTCCCACACTCACTCACTCCCACTCTCTCTCTCTCTCCCACACTCACTCTCTCTCTCTCTCTCTCCCACACTCACTCACTCTCTCTCTCTTTGGCTCCCACACTCACTCACTCACGCTCTCTCTCTCTCTCCCACACTCACACTCTCTCTCTCTATATCTCTCTCTCCCACACTCATTCACTCTCTCTCTCTCTCTTTCCCTCACTCACTCTCTCTCTCTCTCCCACACTCAGTCACTCTCTCTCTCCCACACTCACTCCCTCTCTCTCTCCCATACTCAATCACTCCCACTTCCTCTCTCCCACACTCACTCACTCTCACTCTCTCTCTCCCACACTCTCACTCTCTCTCTCTCTCCCACACTCACTCTCTCTCTCTCTCTCTTTCGCTCCCACACTCACTCACTCACTCTCACTCTCTCTCTCCCACACTCCCTCACCTTCTCTCTCTCCCACACTCACTCACTCTCTCTCTCTCCCACACTCACTCACTCTCTGTCTCTCCCACACTCACTCACTCTCTCTCTCCTACACTCACTCACTCTCTCTCACCCACACTCACTCACTCTCACTCTCCCGCACTCACTCACTCTCACTTACTCTCTCCCACGCTCACTCACTCTCACTCTCTCTCTCCCACGCTCACTCACTCTCTCTCTCTCTCTCTCCCACACTCAATCACTCTCTCTCTGGCTCTCCCACACTCACTCACTCACTCTCTCTTCTCTCACACACTCACTCCCTCTTTCTCTCTCCCAACCTCACTCACTCTCTCTCTCTCTCCCACACTCACACTCTCTCTCTATCTCTCTCCCACACTCATTCACTCTCTCTCTCTCTTTCCCTCACTCACTCTCTCTCTCTCTCTCTCTCCCACACTCAGTCACTCTCTCTCTCCCACACTCACTCACTCTCTCTCTCCCATACTCAATCACTCCCACTGCCTCTCTCCCACACTCACTCACTCTCTCTCTCTCCCACACACACTCACTCTCTCTGTCTCGCCCACACTCACTCACTCTCTCTCTCTCCCAACTTCACTCACTCTCTCTCTCCCACACTCACTCACTCTTACTCTCTCTCTCCCACACTCACTCACTCTCTCTCTCTCCCACAGTCACTCCCACTCTCTCTCTCCCACACTCACTCACTCCCACTCTCTCTCTCCCACACTCACTCCCTCCCTATCTCTCTCTCCCACACTCACTCACTTCCACTCTCTCTCGTCCACTATCACTCACTCCCACTTTCTCCCTCCCACACTCACTCACTCCCACTCTCTTTCTCCCACACTCACTCATTCTCTCTCTCCTACACTCACTCACTCTCTCTCACCCACACTCACTCACTCTCACTCTCCCACACTCACTCACTCTCACTTACTCTCTTCCACGCTCTCTCTCTCTCTCTCTCTCTCTCCCACACTCAATCACTCTCTCTCTCTGGCTCTGCCACCTCACTCACTCACTCTCTCTTTTCTCCCACACTCACTCCCTCTTTCTCTCTCCCAACCTCACTCACTCTCTCTCTCTCTCTCCCACACTCACTCACTATTTCTCTCTCTCTCCCACACTCACTCACTCTCTCTCTCTCTCTCCCACAGTCATTCACTCCCACTCTCTCTATCCCACACTCACTCCCTCCCAATCTCTCTCTCCCACACTCACTCACTCCCACTCTCTCTCTCCCACTATCACTCACTCACACTTTCTCCCTCCCACATTCACTCACTCCCACTCTCTCTCTCCCACATTCTCTCACTCTCACTTTCTCTCTCCCACACTCACTCACTCTCACTCTCTCCCACACTCACTCACTCTCACTCTCTCTCTCCCACACTCACTCACTCTTACTCTCTCTCTCCCACACTCACTCACTCTCTCTTTCTCTCCCACACTCACTCACTCTCTCTCTCACACTCACTCACTCACTCTCTCTCTCTCTCCCACACTCACTCACTCTCTCTCTCTCTCTCCCACAATCACTCATTCTCACTCTCTCTCTCCCACACTCACTCTCTCTCTCTCTCCCACACTCAATCACTCTCTCTCCCACAGTCACTCACTCTCACTCTCTCTCTCTCCCACACTCACTCGCTCACACTCTCTCTCTCCCACACTGACTCACTCTCTCTCTCTCACTTTCGCTCCCCCACTCACTCACTCTCTCTCTCTCTCTCCCACACTCATTCACTCTCTCTCTCTCTCTTTCCCTCTCTCTCTCTCTCTCTCTCCCACACTCACTCTCTCTCTCTCTCCCACACACACTCACTTTCTCTCTCTCACCCACAATCACTCACTCTCTCTCTCTTACCCAACCTCACTCTCTCTCTCTCTCTCTCTCCCACACTCACTCACTCTTACTCTCTCTCTCCCACACTCCCTCACTCTCTCTCTCTCCCACAGTCAATCACTCCCTCTCTCTCTCCCACACTCACTCACTCCCACTCTCTCTCTCCCACACTCACTCCCTCCCTATCTCTCTCTCCCACACTCACTCACTCCCACTCTCTCTCTCCCACTATCACTCACTCACACTTTCTCCCTCCCACATTCACTCACTCCCACTCTCTCTCTCCCACATTCTCACACTCTCACTCTCTCTCTCCCTCACTCACTCACTCTCACTCTCTCTCTCCCACACTCACTCACTCTCACTCTCTCTCTCCCACACTCACTCACTCTTACTCTCTCTCTCCCACACTCACTCACTCTCTCTTTCTCTCCCACACTCACTCACTCTCTCTCTCACACTCACACACTCACTCTCTCTCTCTCTCCCACACTCACTCACTCTCTCTCTCTCTCTCCCACAATCACTCATTCTCACTCTCTCTCTCCCACACTCACTCCCTCCCTATCTCTCTCTCCCACACTCACTCACTCCCACTCTCTCTCTCCCACTATCACTCACTCCCACTTTCTCCCTCCCGCACTCACTCACTCCCACTCTCTCTCCCACATTCTCTCACTCTCACTCTCTCTCTCCCACAATCACTCATTCTCACTCTCTCTCTCCCACACTCACTCACTCTCTCTCTCTCTCCCACACTCAATCACTCTCTCTCCCACAGTCACTCACTCTCACTCTCTCTCTCTCCCACACTCACTCGCTCACACTCTCTCTCTCCCACACTGACTCACTCTCTCTCTCTCACTTTCGCTCCCCCACTCACTCACTCACTCTCTCTCTCTCTCCAACACTCATTCACTCTCTCTCTCTCTCTTTCCCTCTCTCTCTCTCTCTCCCACACTCACTCTCTCTCTCTCTCCCACACACACTCACTTTCTCTCTCTCACCCACAATCACTCACTCTCTCTCTTACCCAACCTCACTCTATCTCTCTCTCTCTCTCCCACACTCACTCACTCTTACTCTCTCTCTCCCACACTCCCTCACTCTCTCTCTCTCCCACAGTCAATCACTCCCTCTCTCTCTCTCCCACACTCACTCACTCCCACTCTCTCTCTCCCACACTCACTCCCTCCCTATCTCTCTCTCCCACACTCACTCGCTCCCACTCTCTCTCTCCCACTATCACTCACTCCCACTTTCTCCCTCCCACACTCACTCACTCCCACTCTCTCTCTCCCACATTCTCTCACTCTCACTCTCTCTCTCCCACACTCACTCACTCTCACTCTCTCTCTCCCACACTCACTCACTCTCACTCTCTCTCTCCCAAACTCACTCACTCTTCCTCTCTCTCTCCCACACTCACTCATTCTCTCTTTCTCTCCCACACTCGCTCAGTCTCTCTCTCACACTCACTCACTCACTCTCTCTCTCTATCTCCCACACTCACTCACTCTTTCTCTCTCTCCCACACTCAATCACTCTCTCTCCCACAGTCACTCACTCTCACTCTCTCTCTCCCACACTCACTCGCTCACACTCTCTCTCTCTCTCCCACACTCACTCTCTCTCTCTCTCTCTCCCACACTCACTCACTCTCTCTCTCTCTCTCTTTCGCTCCCACACTCACTCACTCACTCTCTCTCTCTCTCCCACACTCACTCATTCTCTCTCTCCCACAATCACTCACGCTCTCTCTCTCTCTCCCACACTCACTCTCTCTCTCTCTCTCTCCCACACTCACTCACTCTCTCTCTCTTTAGCTCCCACACTCACTCACTCACGCTCTCTCTCTCTCTCCCACACTCACACTCTCTCTCTCTATATCTCTCTCTTCCACACTCATTCACTCTCTCTCTCTCTCTTTCCCTCTCTCTCTCTCTCTCTCTCCCACACTCACTCTCTCTCTCTCTCCCACACACACTCACTTTCTCTCTCTCACCCAAAATCACTCACTCTCTCTCTTACCCAACCTCACTCTCTCTCTCTCTCTCTCTCCCACACTCACTCACTCTTACTCTCTCTCTCCCACACTCCCTCACTCTCTCTCTCTCCCACAGTCAATCACTCCCTCTCTCTCTCTCCCAGACTCACTCACTCCCACTCTCTCTCTCCCACACTCACTCCCTCCCTATCTCTCTCTCCCACACTCACTCACTCCCACTCTCTCTCTCCCACTATCACTCACTCCCACTTTCTCCCTCCCACACTCACTCACTCCCACTCTCTCTCTCCCACATTCTCTCACACTCACTCTCTCTCTCCCACACTCACTCACTCTCACTCTCTCTCTCCCACACTCACTCACTCTCACTATCTCTCTCCCAAACTCACTCACTCTTCCTCTCTCTCTCCCACACTCACTCACTCTCTCTTTCTCTCCCACACTCGCTCAGTCTCTCTCTCAAACTCACTCACTCACTCTCTCTCTCTATCTCCCACAATCACTCACTCTCTCTCTCTCTCCCACACTCAATCACTCTCTCTCCCACAGTCACTCACTCTCACTCTCTCTCTCCCACACTCACTCGCTCACACTCTCTCTCTCTCTCCCACACTCACTCTCTCTCTCTCTCTCTCCCACACTCACTCACTCTCTCTCTCTTTAGCTCCCACACTCACTCACTCACGCTCTCTCTCTCTCTCCCACACTCACACTCTCTCTCTCTATATCTCTCTCTCCCACACTCATTCACTCTCTCTCTCTCTCTTTCCCTCACTCACTCTCTCTCTCTCTCCCACACTCAGTCACTCTCTCTCTCCCACACTCACTCACTTTCTCTCTCCCATACTCAATCACTCCCACTTCCTCTCTCCCACACTCACTCACTCTCACTCTCTCTCTCCCACACTCACTCACTCTCTCTCTCTCTCCCACACTCACTCTCTCTCTCTCTCTCTTTCGCTCCCACACTCACTCACTCACTCTCTCTCTCTCTCTCCCACACTCACTCAATCTCTCTCTCCCACACTCACTCACTCTCTCTCTCTCCCACACTCACTCACTCCCTCTCTCCCACACTCACTTTCTCTCTCTCTCCTACACTCACTCACTCTCTCTCTCCAACACTCACTCACTCTCACTCTACCACACTCACTCACTCTCACTTACTCTCTCCCACGCTCACTCACTCTCACTCTCTCTCTCCCACACTCACTCACTCTCTCTCTCTCTCTCTCTCCCACACTCAATCACTCTCTCTCTCTGGCTCTCCTACACTCACACACTCACTCTCTCTTCTCTCACACACTCACTCTCACTTTCTCTCTCCCAACCTCACTCACTCTCTCTCTCTCTCCCACACTCACACTCTCTCTCTATCTCTCTCCCACGCTCATTCACTCTCTCTCTCTCTTTCCCTCACTCACTCTCTCTCTCTCTCTCTCCCACACTCAGTTACTCTCTCTCTCCCACACTCACTCACTCTCTCTCTCCCATACTCAATCACTCCCACTGCCTCTTTCCCACACTCACTCACTCTCTCTCTCTCCCGCAAACACTCACTCTCTCTGTCTCCCCCACACTCACTCACTCTCTCTCTCTCCCAACTTCACTCACTCTCTCTCTCCCACACTCACTCACTCTTACTCTCTCTCTCCCACACTCACTCACTCTCTCTCTCTCCCACAGTCACTCCCACTCTCTCTCTCCCACACTCACTCACTCCCACTCTCTCTCTCCCACACTCACTCCCTCCCTATCTCTCTCTCCCACACTCACTCACTTCCACTCTCTCTCTTCCACTATCACTCACTCCCACTTTCTCCCTCCCACACTCACTCACTCCCACTCTCTTTCTCCCACACTCACTCATTCTCTCTCTCCTACACTCACTCACTCTCTCTCACCCACACTCACTCACTCTCACTCTCCCACACTCACTCACTCTCACTTACTCTCTCTCTCACACTCACTCTCTCTCTCTCTCTCTCTCCCACACTCAATCACTCTCTCTCTCTGGCTCTGCCACCTCACTCACTCACTCTCTCTTTTCTCCCACACTCACTCCCTCTTTCTCTCTCCCAACCTCACTCACTCTCTCTCTCTCTCTCCCACACTCACTCACTATTTCTCTCTCTCTCCCACACTCACACTCTCTCTCTCTCTCTCCCACAGTCATTCACTCCCACTCTCTCTATCCCACACTCACTCCCTCCCAATCTCTCTCTCCCACACTCACTCACTCCCACTCTCTCTCTCCCACTATCACTCACTCACACTTTCTCCCTCCCACATTCACTCACTCCCACTCTCTCTCTCCCACATTCTCTCACTCTCACTTTCTCTCTCCCACACTCACTCACTCTCACTCTCTCTCTCCCACACTCACTCACTCTCACTCTCTCTCTCCCACACTCACTCACTCTTACTCTCTCTCTCCCACACTCACTCACTCTCTCTTTCTCTCCCACACTCACTCACTCTCTCTCTCACACTCACTCACTCACTCTCTCTCTCTCTCCCACACTCACTCACTCTCTCTCTCTCTCTCCCACAATCACTCATTCTCACTCTCTCTCTCCCACACTCACTCTCTCTCTCTCTCCCACACTCAATCACTCTCTCTCCCACAGTCACTCACTCTCACTCTCTCTCTCTCCCACACTCACTCGCTCACACTCTCTCTCTCCCACACTGACTCACTCTCTCTCTCACTTTCGCTCCCCCACTCACTCACTCACTCTCTCTCTCTCTCCCACACTCATTCACTCTCTCTCTCTCTCTTTCCCTCTCTCTCTCTCTCTCTCTCCCACACTCACTCTCTCTCTCTCTCCCACACACACTCACTTTCTCTCTCTCACCCACAATCACTCACTCTCTCTCTTACCCAACCTCACTCTCTCTCTCTCTCTCTCTCCCATTCTCACTCACTCTTACTCTCTCTCTCCCACACTCCCTCACTCTCTCTCTCTCCCACAGTCAATCACTCCCTCTCTCTCTCCCACACTCACTCACTCCCACTCTCTCTCTCCCACACTCACTCCCTCCCTATCTCTCTCTCCCACACTCACTCACTCCCACTCTCTCTCTCCCACTATCACTCACTCACACTTTCTCCCTCCCACATTCACTCACTCCCACTCTCTCTCTCCCACATTCTCTCACTCTCACTCTCTCTCTCCCTCACTCACTCACTCTCACTCTCTCTCTCCCACACTCACTCACTCTCACTCTCTCTCTCCCACACTCACTCACTCTTACTCTCTCTCTCCCACACTCACTCACTCTCTCTTTCTCTCCCACACTCACTCACTCTCTCTCTCTCACACTCACACACTCACTCTCTCTCTCTCTCCCACACTCACTCACTCTCTCTCTCTCTCTCCCACAATCACTCATTCTCACTCTCTCTCTCCCACACTCACTCACTCTTACTCTCTCTCTCCCACACTCACTCACTCTCTCTTTCTCTCCCACACTCACTCACTCTCTCTCTCACACTCACACACTCACTCTCTCTCTCTCTCCCACACTCACTCACTCTCTCTCTCTCTCTCCCACAATCACTCATTCTCACTCTCTCTCTCCCACACTCACTCACTCTCTCTCTCTCTCCCACACTCAATCACTCTCTCTCCCACAGTCACTCACTCTCACTCTCTCTCTCTCCCACACTCACTCGCTCACACTCTCTCTCTCCCACACTCACTCACTCTCTCTCTCTCTTTCGCTCCCACACTCACTCACTCACTCTCTCTCTCTCTCCAACACTCATTCACTCTCTCTCTCTCTCTCTCCCTCTCTCTCTCTCTCTCCCACACTCACTCTCTCTCTCTCTCCCACACACACTCACTTTCTCTCTCTCACCCACAATCACTCACTCTCTCTCTCCCAACCTCACTCACTCTCTCTCTCTCTCTCCCACACTCACTCACTCTTACTCTCTCTCTCCCACACTCACTCACTCTCTCTCTCTCCCACAGTCAGTCACTCCCACTCTCTCTCTCCCACACTCACTCACTCCCACTCTCTCTCTCCCACACTCACTCCCTCCCTATCTCTCTCTCCCACACTCACTCACTCCCACTCTCTCTCTCCCACTATCACTCACTCCCACTTTCTCCCTCCCACACTCACTCACTCCCACTCTCTCTCTCCCACATTCTCTCACTCTCACTCTCTCTCTCCCACAATCACTCACTCCCACTCTCTCTCTCCCACACTCACTCACTCTCTCTCTCTCTCCCACACTCAATCACTCTCTCTCCCACAGTCACTCACTCTCACTATCTTTCTCCCACACTCACTCGCTCACACTCTCTCTCTCCCACACTGACTCACTCTCTCTCTCTCACTTTCGCTCCCCCACTCACTCACTCACTCTCTCTCTCTCTCCAACACTCATTCACTCTCTCTCTCTCTCTTTCCCTCTCTCTCTCTCTCTCCCACACTCACTCTCTCTCTCTCTCCCACACACACTCACTTTCTCTCTCTCACCCACAATCACTCACTCTCTCTCTTACCCAACCTCACTCTATCTCTCTCTCTCTCTCCCACACTCACTCACTCTTACTCTCTCTCTCCCACACTCCCTCACTCTCTCTCTCTCCCACAGTCAATCACTCCCTCTCTCTCTCTCCCACACTCACTCACTCCCACTCTCTCTCTCCCACACTCACTCCCTCCCTATCTCTCTCTCCCACACTCACTCACTCCCACTCTCTCTCTCCCACTATCACTCACTCCCACTTTCTCCCTCCCACACTCACTCACTCCCACTCTCTCTCTCCCACATTCTCTCACTCTCACTCTCTCTCTCCCACACTCACTCACTCTCACTCTCTCTCTCCCACACTCACTCACTCTCACTCTCTCTCTCCCACACTCACTCACTCTTCCTCTCTCTCTCCCACACTCACTCACTCTCTCTTTCTCTCCCACACTCACTCAGTCTCTCTCTCACACTCACTCACTCACTCTCTCTCTCTATCTCCCACACTCACTCACTCTTTCTCTCTCTCCCACACTCAATCACTCTCTCTCCCACAGTCACTCACTCTCACTCTCTCTCTCCCACACTCACTCGCTCCCACTCTCTCTCTCCCACACTCACTCACTCTCTCTCTCTCTCCCACACTCACTCACTATCTCTCTCTCTTTCGCTCCCACACTCACTCACTCACTCTCTCTCTCTCTCCCACACTCACTCATTCTCTCTCTCCCACAATCACTCACGCTCTCTCTCTCTCTCCCACACTCACTCTCTCTCTCTCTCTCTCCCACACTCACTCACTCTCTCTCTCCCACACTCACTCACTCACGCTCTCTCTCTCTCTCCCACACTCACACTCTCTCTCTCTCTATCTCTCTCTCCCACACTCATTCACTCTCTCTCTCTCTCTTTCCCTCACTCACTCTCTCTCTCTCTCCCACACTCAGTCACTCTCTCTCTCCCACACTCAGTCTCTCTCTCTCTCCCATACTCAATCACTCCCACTTCCTCTCTCCCACACTCACTCACTCTCACTCTCTCTCTCCCACACTCTCACTCTCTCTCTCTCTCCCACACTCAGTCTCTCTCTCTCTCTCTTACGCTCCCACACTCACTCACTCACTCTCACTCTCTCTCTCCCACACTCCCTCACCTTCTCTCTCTCCCACACTCACTCACTCTCTCTCTCTCCCACACTCACTCACTCTCTGTCTCTCCCACACTCACTCACTCTCTCTCTCCCACACTCACTCACTCTCTCTCTCTCCCACACTCACTCATTCTTCTCTCTCCCACTTTCACTCACTCACTCTTCTCTCTCCCACACTCTCACACTCTCTCTCTCTCCTACACTCTCACTCTCTCTCTCTCTCTCTCCCACACTCATTCACTCTCTCTCTCTCCCAAGCTCACTCACCCTCTCTCTCTCCCACACTCATTCACTCTCTCTCTCTCCCACACTCACTCACTCTCTCTCTCTCCCACACTCACTCACTCTCTCTCCAGCACTCACTCTCTGTCTCTCTCTCCCATACTCACTCACTCTCTCTCTCTCTCTCCCACACTCACTCACTCTCTCTCTCTCCCAAGCTCACTCACCCTCTCTCTCTCCCACACTCATTCACTCTCTCTCTCCCACACTCACTCGCTCTCTCTCTCTCCCACACTCACTCACTCTCTCTCTCTCCCACACTCACTCACTCTCTCTCTCTCCCACACTCACTCTCTGTCTCTCTCTCCCATACTCACTCACTCTCTCTCTCTCTCCCACACTTACAATCTTGATCCCAGTGCCCAAATTCAATCGCCATCCAGCTTTGTCCCCCAGTTCACTTTTATGTTATGATGTTAACTTCCATTATTTGCAAGAATAGTTGAAACCGCATAGTGTACAATTGATGTTTGCAATAGAGTCTATGAATTGTATTTTTTGATGTATAGCATTATAGGTTTAAATTATGCGAAGTAGTAAAACAATTATATTTGAAATGTTTAGCTTCTCATAAGGAATGTTTAGCAAATTTATGTCACTGAGCCAGGAAGCGATTATTCAAAATGCAGATACAGCTCTGAGAATTTCACTCATTTATCTAAAATACTCTATTTTAAATGATGACTTAAATGCTGCTGTTTGTGTTTAAGCATTTTTAACTCAAGGCAAAACTTGTCAAATAATTTCCATGTCTAGTTGTTTCATGTTGCTGGGGTTTGTTCAGTCTATTGGAATGTCACTTTTTCCCAACCCAGCAGGGGGAAGTGATCAAGCAAAATCTTTCACTTTCAAATCCATGTTGGCTACAATTTATTGGTTTTACTCTATTACAGGTAATCCTCATATTATCTCCTGATAATTGATTCCATTATTTTACCAGGATATTAACGTGAAGTTGATGGATTTGTTGTTGTCTGTGTAACAACACATTATGAATGAATACACAGGGATGTCCCACTGAAAATTGCAGCATCTATGTAATGAAACTTATTTCAACAGGTTTTATTAAAGTGCTCCCCTTCAACGCATCATCTTAAGCCAATTTCAAACATAGTTATACTAACTATAACTAGTTAACTATAACTAATTCTTTCCCACACTGTAGCCCGCCTAATAACGCCCACTCAAATTACACAACTGCTTCTGGGCACTGAATTCAGAATGATTCTCGTAAAATCTCCACATATGTATAAATGAAGAAGTGACACAATTAAGTTGTTCCTTCAGTATCATCTTAACCATCCATGCCAAGGTCTGCATTTGTCATCTCTATTTCAAGAGGATGTTTCTCATGCATCAGCAAGCACTAAAATATGTATATAAAATATTTTTACCACAAAACTCAGAAGACAGGAACTGAGGCATTCAAGAGGACATTAGATAATTATTTGAATAGAAACAATGTGCAAGGTTATGGGGAAAAGGCAGGACAATGGCATGAGGTCATAATGCATATTTGGAGAGCTGATGCAGACACGATGGGCTGAATGGCCTCCTCTTGTGCGGTTAAAATTCTGTGATCTGTGATTCTGCACCAAATTGTACACATGTGCTATTAACTCACAGGCTATTCTCACAAGGTGTACATGCCCAGGTCAGTAGCTTCAGAAGAAAGAGATACACATTTCTGTGTGAAGTATTGTGACAATGAGCAAAGGCACAGCATAAAGCAATCCAGATTCATATTGATAGCAACATAAACATCTAGGACATTGGGCCCAGCTATTCTGCTTTTGTGGAATTGAGGAACTCCACTGATGTCCACTCAACACTAAGATGTCCCTTCGATGCTGGCTATTTTCCAACATTAGGTAAATTATTGTTGAGGTCTCAGCCTCCCCTGGGAACTCTGCCAGTATTGGGAGCAGGAGCTTGCTGTAAGAAAAGTGAGTTGTTGGTAAAAGATTTCTTGTTTAACCATATTTGAAATTTGTTCTACAGCCTGCGTCCCCAATCACAAAGCAATTAAAAGCATAGATTTCCTGTTTAAAAAAATCTCAATTCGCCCCATCTCAGAATCACAGTGCAGAAGGGGCCCTTCGGCCCATTGAGTCTGCACCGACATGTGAGAAACTCCTGACCTACCTACCTAATCCCATTTACCAGCAGTTGGCCCATAGCCTTGAATGTTATGACGTGCCAAGTGCTCATCCAGGTACTTTCTAAAGGATGTGAGGCAACCCGCCTCCACCACCCTCCCAGGCAGCGCATTCCAGACCGTCACCACCCTCTGGGTAAAAAAGTTTTTCCTCACATCCCCCCCTAAACCTCCTGCCCCTCACCTTGAACTTATGCCCCCTTGTGACTGACCCTTCAACTAAGGGGAACAGCTGCTCCCTATCCACCCTGTCCATGCCCCTCATAATCTTGTACACCTTGATCCATAGTTTGCCATACCTAGGAGGAGATGGTGGCATAGTGATAATGTCACTGGACCAGAAATCCAGAGGTGCAGGCTAAAGCTCTGGTGATATGGGTTCAAAACCCACCATGGTGGCTGGTGGAATTCAACTTCAAATAATTAAAAACCTGGAATATAAAGCAGTCTCAATAATTGGTTGTTGTGAAAAACCCATCTGGTTTACTAATGCCTTGTGGGGAAGGAAATCAGCTATCTTACTTAGTCTGGCCTATATGTGACTCTAGACCCACACAGCAATGTGGTTAACTCTTAACTCCTCACTGAAATGGTCTATAAAGCCACTTGGTTCAATGGGCAATAAACATTGGTTTTGCCAGTGACAGCCACATCCCATGAAAGGAAAAAAAAAAGTTACCCCACAGATTTTAAAGAGCAATGGTAATAGTAGACAGCTTTGTCTCACCCTGTGCCCAATTACAGCAAGTTCAGTTTCATCAAACACTGTCCTGATTGTAGCATGTCAGGCCTATGGGCTGTAACTTCTAAGCTCCAGGGAAGTGCATCTGGGGGGTATCCCAAAGATGCACTGGGGGACTCCCCACCTCGTAAGTTCCCAGGTAAGGATTGCACAGCAATCTTCTGATGGGCGATTGCCCTGCACTGGGAACTATCCAAAAATTGTGATTCATGTCGCAAGCCTTGGATGGTTCTGACTGATTGTTACATCAATATTTACCCAGCAAAAGTTAGTAGAATTAAAACCACTTCTAGTTTTGAGGTAACTATTGTACTGACCCACACAGATCTCCCCCCATAGCATTTCCCTCAACCCCCAGGTCAGACCTGAGCCGATGACCCCTCCTCCCAAGACCCTCAATCTCCACCCCGTCCCCCAAGACCCGGCCCAACCCGAACCCCCTGACTCCCAAGGCCCAGTCTGACCTGACCAGACTTCCCCCCCAACTATCAAGGCCCCACCTGGTCCGACCCCACCCCAAACCCCCTCAGGCATTGCAACTTTGCCCACTCACCTTGTCAAAGACCTTTAAACCTGGCTGGACCTTTAAACAGCTAGTTCTGTAAAAAGGAGGGGGCGGTGTTTACTTACCTGTACAGCCCTCGATGCTAGGCCCCAGGGCTGCACTGTACTGCCCAGATCTCACCCAGCCTGAGTCGGAAAGTCGGATAAGATAGGATCAGCTAGATTTTCAGATAAGCATTTTCGAGCAGAGTGACAATCCAACTCAATTGCCACTCCATCAGAGTTTACAGCCCATTGTTTCTTTAGTATGTTTGCTCATGTGCACTCCCACAATTTTCCTGAAGGCAGAATGAAACACTTTATTGAGACACAACCAAATAGAAATTGTTAAGCTGTTAAATATTACAGATAGCAAATGAAAGTGTATAGCAAATGATGTCACCAACTCACACCCTGATTCAAGTCACTAACAAAGCCTTCCGCACGAATAAGAAAATAATTAAAATAAACCACATTACTCCTAATGACAGACTTACATAAACTTTCCTGTCAATCCTTTTGGCCCTGACTAGCTCTGGGCTTGATATGAATGAGTTTTGCCTCACTAGACCAGAATGGCTGATAGTCCATGGATCTCTTTTCTCACTGTGTACATAGCCAAGCTGAAGACTGCTTCTCTGACTCCTTTGCTGATCAGTGATCATCTCTCTTCTCTCTATCAGTGTATAGACCTAAAGAAAACATTTCCTGACATTCTCAAATGCCTGAGGGGCATCCCAGCTTTAGGTGTTAGACATGATGGCAGCACTCTTGGATTAGGGTCAGAAGGTTTTGGGTTCAAGTCTCATTCCAGGATGTCCAAATAATGTAGACAAATGCATCAGCACAATACTGAGGAGGTACAGTCTTTCAGACAAAATGCTAAACTGGATAGCTGTCACCTCTCTCAGGTGGTTGCAAAAGATCCCTGACACTATTTGAAGAGCAAGGGAGATTCCTTGGTGTCCTCAATTCTAATGCAGATCACCTGGCTATTTATCTCTGTGCTGTTTGTGGAAGCTTTCTGTGTGCAAATTGACTGTCATGTTTTGCTATGTTGCAACACTGATTACTAAACTAATTCATTCACTGTAACATACATTGGAACTTCCTGAGGTCATGATAGGTGCTACATAAATGCAAATTTGTTCTCTTTTTAGTTTAAAGGGGGCTTGGGCGAGACTGGTAAACCTCATTGTGTCAGTTTGTAACAGCTGTAATTTTCCACAAACTGGGCTTGTCTGGATGTAATACATCTCTTCAATGCCTGAATACCGTGGCTTGTTTTAAACCCATGCAAGTCCACTCTGTTATCAAAGAATCATAGAATAAGATAGCACAGAAGACCCTCTGACCCATTGTGCCTGTCTCAGCTCTTTGAAAGAGCTATCAAATTAGTCACATTACCCTGCTCTTTCCAACCGCCCTTTCACTTGTGAGAAAAATCTTGTTAATTCAATTGCTAGCCCTTGGAGTAGGTTGAGGGGTGGAAGGGGGGATGTGGTTGGGGTGGGGTGGGGTGCAGGGGTGTGGTGGGAAGAGCAGGTGGGGGAAGCAGGGGTTGCTATAAAGGAGTATCTAATAAAACCATTAACATACCAGTGCAAAGGTTCAACTGATTCATATTTTTACTGCAAAAGAAAATGCTAATCTCAGTGAAAATAGGAATGTTATCAAAGTATACGTATCACATATCATTTAATGACATGTGTTGCATGATATTTTATGTTTGGAGACACACCTGCAATAACTAAATATATTAAAAATTACATCAATGACTTTTGTATTGAGTTTGTTATTTCTTTCCAGCCCAAGTTTTCTTTGTTGTTCTTCAGAGCTTGTGAAACAATAGGCATTTACCACTTGCAGCAGATTACTAGAATTTTGGCAATGATGACAATGCCAACAGAAAAGAATGTGTAAACATGCATTTGTATAGCACCTTTCACAAACTCTGGATGATCCAAAGTGCTTTAAAGCCAAAAGTGCTTCAGAAGTATCATTACTGTTATAATTCAGGAAATGCAGCAGCCAGTTTGTACACAGCAAGATCCCACAAAACCATAACCACATAAACTACAAAGCATTCCTTCAGTACTGTAATGGAGTGTCAACTTAGATCACATGCTCAAATTGTCATCATGGGATTTTAAACCATAACCATCTGATTCAGAAGCAAACATGAGGCTTGGCTGAGAGCCCAGACATCCATTACTCTGTTGAAACACCTGCACCCCAAGAGAAAACCTTGTTTGATTGACAGTTCAGTCTCTCCGATCTCTGCTGTCAATTTCACAAAGTTTACTTGCACAATGTTAAATGGTTTCATGGATGTGTGGTTTTTGTTATTGATACTTTAAAGGGCTTGGATGACTTGCCATTTCTATTGGCTTGTAGTGAAACAACCTTTTTTGTCAACATAGCAGAACATTATGAATGAATTACTTTTCAAAAAAGCTTTCTTAACACATCCTACTCTCACTATAGATTTCATTGGTTCCACAGTGTATAGTGCGTCAATGGGCATGGAAGTGCTATAGCTAGGCTTGGGAGGGCAAGAGGGGCCATAGGTGTGGGTGGAAGGGCAGAGTTTGGCATAGGGAGCATGAGGACAACCTTTCGAACTTACTTTCCTCCTCATGCAGACTATGGTTTACAGCTCCTCTCAGGTGCCACGAACCATGACTCTTTAAAAACCTGGCCTGACTCCATGAAAATTGCAGAAGAGTAGGACATGACTACCCCCCACAATGGAGCTGACCTGGTCAGGAGTGCCCAATATGAGCTTTCGACAGTTTAAAAGCATTGCCGAAAATCAGACTGCCTGAGAATGGGGTGGGGAATCCAGGAATCGGAATCCACTGCCATTTTGAAAGTGCTCCCGAGTCAACCTGGCTTGGTTAAAATTCAGACCATAATCTTAAAGGCCTCTATAAAGTCATCCCTCAGTCTTGTCTTTTCTAGAAAAAAAAAGCACCAACCTATTTACTCTTCCCTAACAGGTATAACCTCTCAGTACTGATCTGACCCTTGTAAATCTTTTTTGTACCTTCTTCCATGCTCTATACCCTTTTTATAGTAAGAAGGATGTGTGCTCTAATGAAAAGGGTTTTTTTTATTCTTTACATGGGATGTGGGTATCACTAGCTCATGCCACCTTGAGAAGGTGATGGTGAGAGCTGCCTTCTTGAGTCCATGTGGTGTAGGTACACCCACAGTGCTCTTAGGAAGGTTCTATACATGTTTAACATAACTTCTCTGCTTTCAATTCTATCTCTCAGAAAATGAACCTTGCGCAATGTGTTTTTTAATAGCTTGATTAACCTGTGTTATTAAATTTTGAGATTTGTCTATTTACACGCTAGATCACCTTTTCCATACCCAATTTGGACTTTCATTTTCTAATGAGTGTGTGGCCTCTTGACTGTCTCTATCACAATGCACCACCTCACACTTATCAATACTGAAATAGTTGTGCCAGTTACATGCCCGTTCTGCACATTTATTAATAACTATCATGTATCATGAGTCAGCTTGTTGGATTGAACCTTGGATGCCCTGAAGTCCATCTCCAGAGTCCTAAGTTCAAGCTGCACCCATTAATATACTTCTAATGTTACATTTTTGGGGATATGGTGGCGAAGTGGTAATGTCACTGGACTAGCGATCCAAAGGCTCAGGTTAATGCTCTCGGGGCATGGGTTTAAATCCCACCATGACAGCTGGTGGAATTTAAATTTAATTAATGATAAAATAAATCTGGAATTGAAAACTAGTCTCAGTGATGGTGCCCATGAAGCTATCATTGTTTGTGGTAAAAACCCATCTGGTTCACAAATGCCCTTTAGGGGAAGAAATCTGCCATCCTTACCCGGTCTGGCCTACATATGACTCCAGACCTGCGGCAATGTAATTGACTCTTAACTGCCCTCTGTAATGGTCTAGCAAGACAAACAGTTTAAGGGCAATTAGGGATGGGCAACAAATGCTGGCCTTGCCAGTGATGCCCACATCCGATGAAAGAACAAATAACAACAATAGCTGTAAATTCTGTTAATTTGCGATGTACAAATGACAAATTCCTTGGTACAACAGCATTCAGTTAATTATCCTCAGTAATTCTTTAGTTACTCCTCAAACCAGCTTCTCTAATGTGAAGTCGTAGAATCCATAGGGCTGGATTTTCATCATGGAGGGAAACACAGCTTTTGTGTCAGAAACCCACCTCTGGTGGGAAACTAAATTTCAGATCTTTGTGCAGGTGGGCCCTTAATTGACATGAAGACAGGTTTCCTCCCCAATTAAAGCCAGTGGGGGCAGGAATGGAGGCAGGTCAGATAAAGACATTCAGATACCAATGGCACTATCGCTGATGCTGCTGGTTGTCCTGAGGGAGAGAGTTGGTGCCAAAGTTTCACACTGCACCACAGGGAAGTGAGATGTCACACGGGAGTTAGAGACCTGGTACCCATGAGGGAGAGGAGGGAGGTTCTGTTATTGGAGGGTTAAGGAGAAGTCCTCATTATGCAACAGCTGCACCTTTCTGTTCAGCATCATCTCCCTCTGCCTCCAATTCCTCCTCCTCTCTTACCTCCTGCTCCTCTCCAATGACCTGTCCCAATCCAGGGCCTCACCGTCCTCAAGGTCCACACCCTTCTAGAGGGCCATGTTATAGAGAGTGCAGCATACCACCACAATAACCGAGACTCTTGCAGGAGAGTTATTGCAAGTACCACCTGTCTAGTCCAGGCACTGAATTCAGTGCCCTCTGAACCTGTGATGCCATCATTTGTGAATCTAATATGTTGTCCAGCCTGGGTGAAGAGGGCATCTGTCACCCACTGGTGTGTAGGAGCCTGTGAGATGCTACAGAGGTCTTCAGCTGACAAGAATACAGATGTCTGTGAACATCTGCCTAGAGAGGTACGGTCTCCTTTGGCACTGGATTTCAACCATCTTTAGGCATCTTCCTCTCTGCTTGTTGATCCTCTGCTCAGGGTAATATTTCCTTCTCCTTCGTGCCTCTCACCCGTCTCTGCCAACCTCCTGATCCCTGACACTCTGCCCTTCCTATGCAGGCTACTGCTTCTCCTCTCCAAGACCCTTGATTTCTGAGGGTGCAGTACCCATTTCCAGCTGCAGCCTTCCTGATGCTCAGGTACAGTCCAAACAGCCTTGCCCACACAATACCAGGAGGGTGACGAGTGCCTGAGTTGACAAACTTCTTAATGCTGACTCCTCCCCTGACCTGCGATTGGCTGCAGCAACTTTCCTGGCCCTGTGTGACTGCCCCTTAACATTCCCGGAGAGTGCTGGTCACCCCTCGGATGGCCAGATATGAGTGCGCTGCATGGCTGCCCTGTCAGCCTGCGACATGGGGGCCACTGGTCCAAACCAGGATGCTGAGATTGCAAGGGGCTGTGAGCGCCTCCAGCAGTGACTGCGACATGGTCAGCGTTGGCGAGGAGCTTGTACAACGTGTGCTGCCCAACTGCTCCGCAGCCCAGTAAAGTGGTCGCAGACTCACAGCCTGTGCCAGCGGTGTAGGAGGGCAGGGTGGGGGAGGGGTGAGTTATGGAGCGCTGGGTGGCCCTTTGGCATCTCCGCATTGCTTGCATGGGTGGGCAGGCTAGGAGCCCAAGCCCAATCATATCACAGTGGCTGTGACCGATCTGTCTCAGTTGCAGAGGCATGGTCAGTTTATACAGGTGTCCCTAATGCGTGGCCGCTTCCCTTGCCTACCCTGCCCCCCATCTCAATTCCTGTGCGCAGGATCTAGCTCCAGAGCAGCAGTTAACCCCCACCTCTCCCTGACAACAGTCACCTCTGAGGATGGGCAGCAGATGTCCTGACACCCCTCCGATAACGGAAACCTCCATGGCAGGGCAGCACTTCACCCACCCACCCTCACCCTTTTTTTGTTCTTGGTTCAATCCAATTTGATGCTCCTTCTGCCATATCATCCATCCTCACAACTATAAGTTTTTCTTTAATATTGAGACTTCCACTCCTTTTTTATCCCTTATTCTATCACATCTAAAAATCCTGTAACCTGGAATGTTGAGCTTCCATTCCTGCACTTCCTTCAGCTGTGTCTCAGTAAGAGCTACAATATTGAACTCCCACGTGCTAATCTGTGCTCTCCGCTCATCTACATTATTCCTTGGTCTTCTTGTATTCAACTATATACCATTTAACTCTGCTAAACTCCTTTGTTGTCAATTTTCTAGCCTTTGTTTCCTCTGCATTCCACTTGCAGTTTCTCATCTCTCTCTTCTTAATTGCTCCCCATTCTTCTGCCAATCTAGTTTAAATCCTCCATGGTAGTACCAGTAAAACCCCTTGTGAAGATATAGGTCCCTGCCCTGTTGAGGTACAAACCATTGGCTAGTACAGCTCCCACCAGAAATGACCCCCGTGCCTCAGAAAACTAAAGCACTCCCTCCTTCGTATCTCTCGAGCTTTATATTCATCAGCTATATCTTCATATTTCTGTACTCACTAGCACATGGCACCAGGAGTAATTCAGAGATTACTACCTTTGAGGTCTTGCTATCAAATCTCTGTCCTGGCTCCCTAAACTCTGCCTGCAGGACCTCATCCCTCTTTCTACCTATGTCATTGGTGCCGATATGGACCACGACCTCTCTGCACCTAATGAAGGATCTTCACTTCCTTCCTAAAGTGTGTTGAGCAAAACTTGACATAGTAGTCTAGTTGTGGCCTAACCAGAGCTTTATAAAGGTTCAGCATAACTTCCCTGCCTTAATACGCAATGCCGCTATCCCATATGCTTTGCTAACCACTCTCTTAATGTGTCCTGCTGCCTTCAAAGATTGATGTGCATGCACCCCCAGGTCCCTCTGTCCCTCTGTCCCTCTTTAAAATTGTGCCATTAAGTCTATCTTGCCTCTTCTTATCCTTTCTGACAAAATGCATAACCTCACACTTCCCTGGATTAAATTCCATCTGTATGTTACAGCATTTCTTATAATTTCACAATCATTGGCATAGACCTCACACGTTATCATCTAATCTATTCTATTGTTTGCTCTTGTTTAAGTTTATTTTGCAGTTAATAACAAAGCCATGTTTTTCCTCATAATCTCATTAAGACTCCACTGAGCTGATTCTGAAGAATGAAGAAAAGGCTTGGATCTATATAGCCTCTTTCATGACCACCAGATCTCCCAAAGTTCTTTACATCCAATTAAGTAACTTTGGAGATGTACTTCCTGCTGGAATGTAGGAAACATGTCTGCCAATTTGCTCACAACAAGCTCCCACAAACAGCAATTTTGTGATGTTAATTGAGGGATAAATATTGACCAGGATACTGGGCAGAACTCCCCTTCTTCTTTCAAATAGTTCCTTGGGATCTTTCACATCCACCCCGAGAGAGCAGACAGGACCTCAGTTTTAGGTCTCATTCAAACAATGACAGCTCTGACACTGCAGCACTCCCCCAATACTGCATTTGAGTGTCAGCCTAGATTTTTGTGCTCAAGTCCTGGAATGTGACTTGACTCCAGAACCCTCCGACTCAGAGGTGAGAGTATTATCGACCAAGCCACAGCTTTTCATTGTTGCCATGGTGAACCGTTTGCAGTGAAATTTCTGTATGGTCATTTTTAACTCAGATTAACATTTCTGATGCAAATTATATCAGCCATTTTTTTTAATGTAGGATGGCCATTTCCCACAAAAACTGCCACCATCCCCTGGCACTCAGAAGTACACTAAGAATGGATGGGTTTTCCATCTAGCAATTGCCGGAAGTTGTCAGCAATCCCTCAGGTTTCCCATATTTCCAGGACAAAACTTTAAAGGTAGGACAGATATGGAAGGAAGTGCTTAGGCTCATGTTCTAGTTTGGGTCTGTGATACTGTGGGGGTTTAAGCTGAACATTTTCGGCCACTGATCTGCAGATATGATTGCCATTTGATCAACAAATGGAAAAACAACACAGGCTAGAATTCAAGGATCACGTTATTGCAGGGCTCAAAAGAAACAGACAAATAACACATTACAAATTGACTGGATATTATTGATGAAAGATCCTCAAAATGACTTTCATGAGATTTACTGATAGATGACTAGACAAACAATGGGTATGGCAATGACATTCACAGATTTAATGGACACAGCAAGAATTTCATCCAGCACCATTTGCATGGTGATATTGCCCAGTAGGTTTGTGCATGAGCAACAAGTGCAGTCATCAGACTGACCAAAGACCTCTGTGTCACTAATGACAGGTGAAATTTTGTAAGATGTTTTGCATTTTCAATGCCTCCTTTTCTCATTTTATTTAGAATTCAAAAAACATTTTTCATAAACACCATTAGCAACAAGTGATATGGAACCTACCCCTGTTCAAATTAGGAGGAATCAGACTTATAACTTTTTTAGTAAAGTGTTCTGTATAAGTACAGGCTTGTTTTACAGATGTAGCTGTTAAACATTCATATAAGAAACAATTTAAAATAATATTTTAGATATTTTGGCCTTATCTGGAACATGTGTACTAAGCAGATGGATTACTTACACTACATATAAAAAATATCTATTTCACTTTGAATGTGAGGGTGGAGTTGTCAATTGTGCTTTGAGGCATTTCCGGAGTGTGGATTGCATTATGTTCTGACCACATGACAGCTGTGAATGTATTGCATTTACCTTCAGAAAACTTTTTATTGAATCTGAGTCAAGGAAGTGGTATGGAACTGCTGGGGCTGAACACGTGCTATGTGAGAAGCGTTTCAAAGGCCAAGCCTGCTGTTCCTTTGTGTGACCCATTAGTGTGGTTTGGCTTAGCTTGTCCTGGTTGGTTTTAACAAATGGAGTCCAATACAGATCAGCTCTATCTGAGGTTTTCAGTTCAGAATTATCACCTTCATTTAGACCTTTGCCCAATTTCTACAGTGATAGGAAGAGAGATTGACCTATATAAAGAGGCATTGTAGGAAGCTTGACCACCCATCATACAGGGTGCACATCGGTGAGTTTTAGGATTATTACTAATTCTCGGTAGCATAGCAGCATGTTGTTCCTCTTATTACCATAAAAATACTATAATGTGAGTTATTGTACTTCTGTTAATTGTGAGGGGTATCTGAGTGTTAACAGTATTTTCATTAGTTTTCAGTCGAATGTCAGCGAGCTTCGATTAGTTACTGGTGGAATCAAAGTTCCTCTGTCATGCTTTCTCCACTGTGGGTTGTTACTACACCCTCTGATTTCCCTTCTTCGCTCATCTGTGGGTGGCCTCTCAATTCTTGGAACATCTTACATAGCAGCTGTTGGCAGGAAGCCATGAGCAAATTTATTCAACTACAAAGTATCTAATCTCTTTCTTGCTATATCTTCAACTTGAACTAATATTCAGAGGTCACGCACATACTTAAAAATTCAAATACCTCTCCAGATACCTCTCTTAGATTAAGAAATATTCAATTGACAATAATACAAAAGAAAGTCATTGTAGCAGGGTTAGATGATATCCCGGCAGGACTCCACAGCATCCAAAAGGCAATCCAGTGATGCTTCGCTGAACCTAGGGGCTGCAGTCTTTTTGCCTTTCGGGGACATCCTCCCTGCAGCAGTCGTGGGCCAGGAGCACTGAGAGGTGTGCGCACGGCTGGATGTTAGATATGGTGACTGGTGTGATGAAGCCGCGAGGTGATGGAGTGGTGGGTGAATGAGAACCCGCCCATCATTGAAATGGTGTGTTTCCCGGGAATGCATAAATAATTTACCGGGTTTGGGATGATACGGCATGAAAACCCATCATCGCGGCTTGTGGATAAAACATCTGCTACTGCGCTTAGTGCAAATCTGGGACAATTCCACCCACGACATGAACTGCAGTATAGAACCACAGATGAGTAAAGTAATTGGAAAGTACTGATTTTACATGTGTGTATCATTAGGCAACTGCAGACTGTTCAGCCTTCCCCAGCTGCATATTGCCTGACCTAGCCAACAGAATCAGTGGCGTGCAAGGAGGAGTGGAAACCCAGAGCAGGATTTCCTTAGCATGGCAATACTACGATCAAATGGACACACAAGGGCCAGCCTGGATGAGATAGGCTAATTCAGTAGAGAATAGGGAGCAAACATAGCACCACTTTGTTACAATAATAGGTTTAAAAGATTATTATATTTTGTGTCTGTAGCCTTGGAGTAAATGAAGGGGGTCACATGACATGTTCTGCATTTGTGAGTGGCGGTTTGTGAGATCCCACAGAGGTCACCTGTGGAGCACTGAAAGGATCCACAGGTGTAGAAATTGAGCACCGCGTTCACTTTCACAGCCACTGGCAGTGGATGCCCTCCATGGCCCTGTGGCGCCAAGTCATGCAGCAGCTGGCAGATGTGACCGACCAGTTCCCTCGACATGTGCAGCCTTCAGTGACACTGGTTCTCGGCCACCTGCAGGAATGAAAGGCAGTGTCTATAGACTCTGGGCGCCACTAGATGCCAATCAGTGATAGCTCGCTATGGCTCTTCAGCAGCGTGAGTGGGAGCCTCAGCCGTCCTTTCTTACTAAGGTTGTTGCTCCTCCCTCTGCACAGCTGGGAGGCTCAGTCGCTCTCTCCTCCATTGCCTTCGCTCTCTGTAGGCCATCAGGTATACAGCTAGTTCACCAGGCTCCATGATCCTGATGTACTCCTGCAGGATCAAAGAGAGAGACACATGGTTAGCATGGGTGTACTAAGAACCTGTTCTGGTTAAGTGTGAAGGCCCCTTAATGCTTCCCGGAGAGTGCTGGCCACCACTTGGATGGCCAGAGTTTAGTGCGCTGCATGGCTGCCTGAAATCCCACCCATCTCCTCCTCACTCCAGCTGACCGATTAGCAGCAGCTTTGCCCACCGGACTGCATGCTGTGCTCTTAGCTCAGGCACAGGCATTCTCCTAACCCACACTGCAAGGCTGCACTGTTAGCTTGAACCATGGGGGAGACTGGTCCAAACCGGGATGATGACATTGCAAGGGGCTGTGAGAGCCTCCACCAGTGACTGCTCCATGGCCAGCTTTAGCAAAGAGATTGTACAAAGTGTGCAGTCATCCAACTGTTCTGCAGCTCACTAAAACACTCATTACTTTACAGTCTGTGCTCAAAGGGTAAAAGACTCTGGAGAACTTGGTGGCACTTTGATGCCTCTGCATTGCTTGTGTGGGCAGATAAACTAGAAACCCAATTCCAATCATATCAATGAGGCTGCACCTGAACTGTCTCAGCTGGGGAGGAATGGTCACTTTATACAGGTTTCCCTAATGCATGTCCACTTCCCTTGCCCATCCTACCCCCCATCCGAAATGCTTGTGCGCTGTATTCAACAGCAGGACTGCACATGCCCCCACCCCCCCACAAGTCACCTCAACTGTAAGGCAGCCCTTGCCTGTCAGTTACCAGTCAGGGTAGTGTAATCAGTCAGTTACCATGTGGCGAGTTTGGCGCTGGGGGTGCATTTAATCAGGTGGGAGGGCACCAGCCCCCTCCCGCCTCCGCCCCAATTAAGTTTGTGGTGGCTGCTCCATGGACGGCCATCCTGTCCCCCTGCCAATTGAGGTGCACTTGCAAAGTATTTTGTTGTCAAACACTTGCTGCTGTAGTTTGTAGGAGGCTGAGATGGCACAGCTGATCCGGTGTTGGATCTCCTTGTTAATGGTGACCTTTTCAGAGAAGTGGATACCAAAGTATGGGAAGTGTTCAACATTCTGACTTTGAGGAAATCCTCACGACCATCGCAAAAGAAGAAAAGATCATCCTTCCAGGGGACTTTAGTGCTAGGGTTGGCTGTGACCCCGATGTCTGGAGTGGAAGCACTGGGAAAAACAGGGTGGGAAAAGCCAATGCAAATGGTGTCCTCCTGCTGACATAGTGTGCTTAGCATGGCCTCGTTATTACAAACACCCTCTTCCACCAGAAGGACAAATACAAAACCACATGGAGGCATCCTAGATCAAAGCATTGGCACCTCTTGGATTATGTCATCATTCAAGTCAAAGATCTAAGTGATGTTTGTATCAGTCGATCCATGCAGTGGGCTAATGCCTGTGGACAGATCATTGACTTGTTCCATTGGTGATGAACATCCACTTAGTACCAAGACACCGCAAGAACCAAATATCAAAGTCTCAGCCCTAAAGAAGCCCTACCAAAGAGAGGAATTCCAAGCACAGCTCATGACCAATCTGGAAAATCTTCACACATCCAACTCAATTCCAGAACAGTGGAACGAGTGAAGTCGGCTGTGCTAGACTCCTTTGTCCAGACCTTTGGGTTTGAGCACCAGGGTTAGTTCGGTGAAAACAATATAACTATGTGACCTCCTGGAACATAAACAAGCAGCTATTGTTGCCTGACAGAATAACCCAAGATAAAAAGTCATGAAGGCAGCATTCCAACAGCTCAAGGCTGACACCCAAAAAAGAAATCCTGGAAATCTGAAATAAAGGACATGTGGTGGGAAGAGAAAGTCTGAGAGATCCAACATTATGATCACCAGCAGGACATGTGAAGCTTTTTTGAAGCCACCAGGGCCACCTATAGACCAGATTACCTATAGACCGAGGTCAAACGGATTAAGTTCCCTTTCTCACAGGATGATGTTTTTCTTTTTAAGGACGACAATACTCATCCATCAACGCTGGAAAGAACATTTCCAACAACTCCTCATCCGTGAATCCACACTGGCTCCCCAGGCTCTCCCCTGTGGTAGAATCCATGGGTGAACCACCATCGATGGGAGAGCTGCAACAAGCAATCAAACAGATGATAAACACCAAAGCCTGCGGCCCTGATGGTATTCCAGCCGAGGTGTTCAAAGCTGATGGGCTTTTGCTCACATCAAGATTCCGTACACTCATCCTATGGATTTAGAGGGAAAAGAGCTCCCTCTGACTTCAGGAATGTGACAGTTGTAACTCTCTTCAGGAAGGGAGATAATTCACGCTGTGGAAACGATAGAGGTATTTCTCACATGTCCACAGTAGGGGAAATGCTGACACATATTCTCCAGAATGGCCTATGTCCTGTGGCTGAGAAAATTCTCCCAGAGACACAGTGAGGCCTTAGACCTTCCAGAGAAAGAAAAATGTCAAGAACAACACCAGGAACTCGTCAATGCATTTCTTGAGCTGACCAAAGCATTTGACTCAGTAAATCGCGAGACTCTGTGGATTGTGCTCTAGAGATTTGGATGTCCAAGAAACTTAATCATGATTCTGCAACTGCTTCATGATAATATGAAGCCTTCACAATCCGGACGGGGTCAAGCAAGGCTGTGTGCTAGCCCCCATACTATTTACAATCTACCTGACGGTGGCTATTCACATCATCAAATATTAGTTGTCCTCTGGTGTAAGCATTAAATATCATGTAGATAGAAAACTCTTTAACCTCAGTTGCCTCCATGCCAAAACTAAACCGACCACCATAGACATGCATGATCTACAGTTTGCGAATGACTGCTGCATCAATTCCCACTCTGCACCAGGTTTGCAAGCTACTCCCGATCGCTTCAATTCTGCATACAAGAAACTCTTTGGTGGATGACCAAATTTGATCAATGGGCCAGGGTGAGTGCACTGCCCAGCAGGGGATGCTGTATAGGGCTACACTGGAAGTGACTGGAGGAGCAGCAGCAGGCCTCACCGGGGTGGGGTTTGAGGGCAGTGGGTGGGGTGAGGTGGGGGGGCGGTGGTGGCAGCATTCAGCTTCCATGGTGTTGCATCTAGTGGTGCTATGGTTTCCAATTTTACACTCATTGTTCCCCGGACTAAAGGTCCAAGCTTAGGAATCTCAAGGTCCAGCGGTTTATAAGTATAACCTGAAGCCCTTGAAATCACCAATATATCTGCTATTATTTTAGGAAATATACATATGTGCACATTTAAAAACTTGAATATACTCTCTTGTGAAAGTGCTGTTGTCACGCTAAAAGTTCAAAATGAATCTGATCGTGAGGTAAGGTCATTAATTAACATTTGTATTATTATTATTATGACTAAAGAACAACAGTGCAGTATTGAGGGACTGCTGCACTTTCAGAGATGCCATTCATTGGATGAGACATTATATTCTTGTCCCTTCTGCCCTCTCAGCTGGGCATAAAAGATTGATGAAGAGCAGGGGAGTTGTTCCTGGTGTCCTGGCCAATATTTATCCTTCAATCAACATCACAATAACAGATTATCCGGTGATTATCACCTTGTTGTTAGTGGGAGTTTGATGTGCAAAATTGGCTGCCATGTTTCCTAAATTACAACTGTGACTACATTTCGAAAAGGACTTCATTGGCTGTAAAAACTTTAAAACATTTGTGGTCATGAAAAGTGCTATATAAATGCAAGTCTTTCTTTGTTATTGTGGCAATTCTATCAAAAGTACTTTCCAGTTAATTACTTTGAAATTATACGAGATTAGTTACGGCAATTTTTAATTTTCAGTTTAGTTTCAGCACAGAGGAACTTTCGAAACTGTGTGAGGGATCTGAGCACTCACATTCCTCAGTCTGTAATCAGCACTGATTGCCAAATGATTCCTGTAAGCAAGATATTGACCGTCAACCAGAGTTCCAACTCTGACCTTGGAACTCCCACTGTAAATTATAGAGAAAGGAGTCAGAGTGATAGAGATTTTTGCAATGTCCTTTCCAGGTTGAATGTGCTCTATGAACTCAAATATATTTTGCACTCTGTGAAAAGAACAGTCTGGCCTTAAAAGAACTGGGGTGTTGCATCTGAACCTATCCATATTTTTGCTTATAGGCCTTTTATTTTTCCCAATCCATCTTGGAATACGCTGTCATACTCTTTTAACAGCTCAGAAATTCTTCCTGTTCTAACTTGAAAAATTTCTGACCAGTTGTGTTTAATTTCTTTTAACCAATCACAGCCCAGAAGGCTAGGTGCTTCAACTTTACAATAATCACTGCAAGCTGGGCTGTGTGTTGCTTGTAGGATGCAGGTACAGGAGCAATGCCTTTTACCTGTAATGACCCTCCAGTGTACTTCTTCAGCAGAGCCATGGTTTTCTCCAGATTCAGTGGCTGGGTACCTTCACTTGGGTATTTAAATGTGTGTTCTCCCACCAATGTGGTCGATGCTCCCGTGTCAACCTCCATGACCAGAAGCTTCCCATTCACTTGAAGGGTGACGGTGATTGGTTCAGTTTTCATTGCTTTGAAATTGTAAAGGGAGTGGATATCAGTATCATTTATATTGGGCACTTCAATCATCTTGGTCAACTGTCTGATTGGCTGTCTTGATTTCACCCTGCATTGCTTTCTTACAAGCCCTTTTTTGTGACAGTAGGGACATTCTGCCTGCTTCCAGTACATGGTTACCTCCAGATCAGTAACAAATTAATTTCTGAATCGTTGGTGAGATGCTTCCAATATTTTTTTTTTCTCTAGCAGTAGACTGTCACCCACTTCGAGGTTGTCTCTCTGGTTTTCATGCCAAGCCCAGTAGCAGGTTCCTGCTCCAACTGAAGTACGACGCCATGTTGTACGCTCTGCAAAGCCTGTGAGTCCCTCTCTGCGCTCTCCATTGCTAGCGCTATTTCCATGGCATGCTTCAGGTCAATATTAAATTCTGTAAATAAACGGCGCTGAATGGCATTGTTGTGTACGCCACAAACCAAACAATCTTGCAACATGTTATTTAGAGTAACTCTGAAGTCGTAGTGTTCTGTTTTAACTTCACGATACACATTGCGATTGACTCACCTGGGTGCTTATTCTAGATTTGAACTTGAATCTTTGCATAATCACCGATGGCTTAGGCTGAAAATGTGTCTTCACGAGATCTACCAGTTCATTAAAAGATTTAGAATTGGGTGCTTTCAGGGCTGTCAGGCTAATGATGAGGTTACTCAGCAGGTCTGGCAGCACCTGCGGAGAGGAACACAGTTAACGTTTCGAGTCCGAATGACCCTTCAACAGAACTAAGTAAAAATAGAAGAGAGGTGAAATATAATCTGGTTTAAGGGGTGGTGGGGTGGGACAAGAAGAGCTGGATAGAGGGCCAGTGATAGGTGGACTGGGTGACCGCTTTGCAGAACACCTTTGGTCTGTCCGCAAGTATTACCTAGACCTCCCTGTCGCTTGCCATTTCAACACTCCACCCTGCTCTCATGCCCACATGTCCGTCCTTGGCCTGCTGCATTGTTCCAGTGAAGCTCAACGTAAACTGGAGGAACAGCACTTCATCTTCCGACTAGGCACTTTACAGCCTTCCGGACTAAATATTGAGTTCAACAATTTTAGATCATGAACTCTCTACTCTATCCCCATCCCCTTTCCGATTTTCTCCCTCCTTTTTGTTTTTTCCAATAATTTATATAGATTTTTCTTTTCCCACCTACTTCCATTATTCTTAAGTGTATTTCCATCCATTGTTTTATCTCTACCTTTTAGCCTATTTCGATCCCTTCCCCCCACCCCACCCCCACTAGGGCTATCTGTACCTTGCTCGTCCTGCTTTCTACCCTTAATTAGCACATTTCTTTAGATAATATCACTACCTTCAACACCTCTTTGTCCTTTTGTCTGTGACATCTTTTGGTTATCTCCACCTATCACTGGCCCTCTATCCAGCTCTTCTTGTCCCACCACCCCCCCCTTAAACCAGCTTATATTTCACCTCTCTTCTATTTTTACTTGAAGGGTCAGTGCTGAAGGGTCATTTGGACTCGAAACGTTAACTGTGCTCCTATCCGCAGATGCTGTCAGACCTGCTGAGTTTTTCCAGATATTTTTGTTTTTGTTTTGGATTTCCAGCATCCGCAGTTCTTTGCTTTTATGGATGATGTTATATGTCTTGCTTCAGCAGACACTTAAAAGAATTGCTTTCTGCTTGTCCTCCGCTGTTAATTCATTTGCCACGAAATAAAAACCTAGGCACTCTATGTACTGGCTCCAGTCAGCCATGGACAAGTCATATGGGTCAATTCTGCCGAAAAGTGGCATGACAGGTGAGTATATCTTTCTTTCTTTCCTTAAAAACTGACATACTCACATTCAGGAGGCGAGGTGCAGTGTCGGAGTTATTTATCTTCATCACTAATTGTAATAAACTCAGTGTACCAGACAGGCTTCTTGTTAGAAACTTTATTAACTTTATTTACAGAGCTCTTGAACAAGCTACAAGCTTGAACCAGGTCCATGACTAGAAAACTCCACCCCTAAGATTACTCACACTTTGCGCTGATTCGTCAGTAGAATCACATGAATCCTAAAACAGTTTGAAAGCTTTTACTTGCAATTACTACGCCCGCCATCGACTTAGGCACTAGAAATGACAAAATGTTCCGATCCCAATAGAGACTGATAATTTTTTTAAAAAAAGGAATCTCCATGATATGAACAGAAAGAAAACCACTGGACAAGATTTCACAGCAAACAAACAAAAATCATTAAAACATTGATTAACAGGCAGATGATACTTCAATTCAAAAGATAAACTTGAATTTAAATAGCCAATAGAACAAAGATACCACACAGTTACAAACACTTGCATGATTTCTTGCACTAATGTGGCATCACCTGCAAACTCACACTCCTTCTAACTCAGGCTCTAGTAAGGAGGAACCCTCATTTGTCCGCAAACAGTGCATGAGACTCTCGAGTCACTTTCACCGTCAGCAGTATTCTATCCAAGGTCCCTGAATAGGGTTAACCCTGACCAGATGCACGTCTAAGAACTCTCGCTCACTTGAGTCACGAGAGTCTCAATGATGTGGTTATCCAGAGTTCCTTTTCAACCAGCCAACCAATAAACCCTGTTCACAGTCTGGTCCTTGACACAGACACTCAGCTCTCTCACATGCATGAATTAAGAACATTAAAACATAAGAAATAGAAATAGGAGTAGGCCACTTAGCCCCTCAAACCTGCACCGCAATTCAATATGGTCATGACTGATCTGCCCCAGGCCTTAACTTCTCTTTCGTGCCAGCTCCTCATAGCCCTCAACTCCCAATATTTCAAAAAATCTATCTACCTCCTCTTTAAATATTTTCAGTGATCTAGCCTCCAAAGCTCACTGGGGTAGAGAATTTCAGACATTCATTCTACTAGTTATGTCTTTCCAACCTGAAAAAGACCCATTAATCCTGATTCTCTGCCTTCTGTGTGTTAACCAATCCTCAATCGATGCTAATACATTACCCCCAATACCGTGAGCTATTATTATCTTGTGCCTTTTATGTGGCACCTTATCGAATGCCTTCTGGAAACCCAAATACGCTACATCTACCGGTTCCCCTTTATCAACTCTGCTTGTTATATCCTCAAAGAACTCTAGCAAATTTGTCAAATGTGATTTCCCTTTCATAAAACCATGTTGACTCTGTTTGATTGCGTTAAGCTTTTCTAAATGTCCTGCTATTTCTTTCTTAATAATGGACTCTAGCATTTTCCCAATGACAGATGTTAGGCTAACTGGCCTTTGGATTCCTGCTTTTTGTCTCCCTCCCTTTTTGAACAGGGGCATCACATTCATGGTTTTCCAATCCTCTGGGACCCTCCCGGAATCCAGTGAGCTCTGGAATATTTTGATCAATGGCTTCACTGTCTCTGCAGCTACTTCCTTTAAAGTCCTTGCATCCAGGCCATCAAGTCCCATTAGTTTGTCAAATAATTTGTCCCTCGTGATAGAGACTGTTACTAGATCCTTCCTCCCTTTAGCTCCTTGCTTATCTGATATCTTTGGAATGTTTATAGTGTCCTCCACCGTGAAGACAGATGCAAAATATTGGTTAAAATTATCTGCCGTTTCCCTGTTCCCAATTCTCAGGTTGCGCTCTCCAAGGGTCCCACGCTGACTTTAGCTACTCTCTTTTTATATACCCATCAAAGCTCTTGCTGTTAGTTTTTATATTTCTTGCCAATTTATTTTCAAAATCAATTTTCTCCCCCTTTATTAGCTTTTTAGTCATCCGTTGCTGGTTCCTAAAATATTCCCAATCCGCTGGCTCACCACTAGTTTCCGCCACTTTGAATACCTTAGTTTTTGATTGGATACTCTCCTTGATCACCTTTATTAACCATGGGTGGCTCATCCTTCCCATCGAGTCCTTTTTGACCGGGATTAATCTTTGCTGAGCTTAATGAAATATCTGCTTAACTGTCTGCCGCTGCTCATCCACTGACTTTCCCCTTAGTCTATTTTCCCAGCCCGCTTTAGACAACTCTTTCTTCATACCTCTGTAATTGCCCTATTTAAGTTGAGGACACTGGTTTGAGAACTGAGTTGCTCACCCTCAAACTGAATTTGAAATTCTGCCATGTTCTGATCGCTACCCCTAGAGGATCTTTAACTACGATATATTTTATTAATCCCAACTCATTACACATTATTAGATCTAAAATGGCCTGTTCCCAGGTAGGTTCTGCAATGTATTGCTCTAAGAAACAATCCCTGATGCACTCTACAAATTCGTCTTCCATGTTATGCCTGACAATCTGATGTATCCAGTCAATATTCAGATTAAAATCACTCAAGACAATTGTAGCACATTTCTTACAATTCAGTTCAATTATTTCCTGAGTTATACTTTGTCCTACAGTGAGGCAACTCTTCGGAGGCCTATAGACGACTCCCACCTATGGTTTCTTCCCCTTGCTATTCCTTATTTCCAACCAAACTGATTCCATATCACAATCTATTGCCCCTATATCACTACTCACCACCGCTCTGATACCTTCCTTTATTAACAAAGCTACCCCACCTCCTTTTCCTTTTTGCCTATTTTTCCAGAATGTCGAATACCCTTGAACATTGAGTTTCCAGTCTTGGTCACCCTGCAACTACGTCTCTGTTATAGTAGCAATCAAGTTATATTAATTTATTTCTATTTGTATAGTCAACTCATCTATCTTGTTACCAATGCTGCATGCATTCAGATAAAGAGCCTTATGCTTTGGCTTTATACCATCATCACTCATTCTGCTGTACTCTTCTGCTTATATTTTCTGCCCCTTCCTGTCACACTTTGATAATCGTTCACCTCTTCACTACCCAGCACCTTTGCTCTCTTGTTTATTTTTGATTTTTGAAACTTCCCGTCAATTGGACTCTCCCCTCAGCTAATTAGTTTAAATTCCTATCTATAACCCAAGTTATACAATTCGCCAGGACACCAGTCCCAGCATGGTTCAAACGAAGCCCATCCCAATGGAACAGTTGTCTCCTTCCCCAGTACTGGTGCCAGTGCCCCATGAATTGGAACTCATTTCTGCCACACCAATGCTTGAGCCACACATTTACCTCTCTAATCTTATTTGCCCTACACCAATTTTCACAGGGCTTAGGTAGTAAGTGATTCTGCTTTTTAATTTAGCCCCAAGCTGCTTGTAGTCCCTCAGCAGAAGCTCTTTCCTAGTCCTGCCTATGTTGTTGGTACCAATGTGGACCACAACAACTGGATCCTTCTCTTCCCACTCCAAGTTGCTCTCTAGCCCTGAAGAGATGTCCTTAACCTTGCCACCAGGTAGGCAACACAGCCTTAGGGACTCTGTCTTTGCTGCAGAGAACAGTATCTATTCCCCTAACTATGCTATCCTCTATTACTACTACATTTCTCTTCCCAACACCCCCCTCACCCCAACTTGAATGGCGCTCTGTACCATGATGTTGTGGTCAGTTTGCTCATCCTCCCTGCAGTCTATGCCCTCGTCCACACAGGGAGCAAGAACCTCATACCCATTGGACAAGGGCACTGGCTGAGGCTCCTTCAAAGCTACATTCTGGATCCCCATATCTGCCTCACTTGAAAGTCACACCCTCCTGTCCTTGACCATGGCCCAAATTTTATGTAATTAATCTAAGGGGTGTGACTATCTCCTGAAACACAATGTCCAGGTAATTCTCCACCTCCCTGATGTGTCACAGTGTCCTTGGCTTGGACACCAGCTCATCAACTCTGGGCTGAAGTTCCTCGAGCAGCCAACACTTACTGCAGATGTAGTCACTGTGGATTGCACCTGCGTCCACCAGATCCCACATACTACAGCTGCAACGCATTGCCTGCCCAGCCATCTCTATTCTATGTAATAAATTTGGATGTTAACTATTTTAAAAGTGAATTTCTAAACTGTACTCTTCAGCTGTAATAACAGTTCCTGATATAAACTACTTGGCCAATCAAAAGAGACACGGAAGAGACCCTGGCTCTCCTTGCTGTTGTAAACTGAACTCCTGGCTCTCTCCATGCTGTTTAAAATTGAACTCCCAGCTCTGTCCTCATTGTTTTAATTGGATTCACGGCTCTCTCCTCGCTGTTCTAAGCTGAACTCCCGCTCTTTCCTCACTATTTCAAATTAACTCCTGGTTCTCCTCGATGTTTTAAACTGAATTCCCAGCTCTCTATTCACTGTTTTAAATGCTGAAACTCCCGGCTCTCTCCTTGCTGTTTTACACCAAAATACCCAGCACGTTCCTTTCTGTTTTACACCAAAATCCATGGCTGTCTCCTTGCTATTTTACACCATAACTCATGGCTCTCTCCTTGCTGTTTTAAACACTGAAATTCCTGGCTCTCTCCTCGCTGTTTTAAACACTGAAGCTCCCGGCTCTCTCCTTGCTGTTTTAAACACTGAAACTTCCGGCTCTCTCCTTGCTGTTTTAAACACAAACACCTAGTTCTCTTCTCACTGTTTTACACTGAAACACCTGGCTTTCTCCTCACTGTTTTAGACACTGAAAATCCCGGTACTCTCCTCACTGATTTAAACACTGAAACCTCCCAGCTCTCTCCTCACTGTATTACACTGAAACTCCCGGCTCTCTCCTCACTTTATTAAACACTGAAACTCCCAGATCTCTCCTGGCTGTTTTAAACACTGAAGCTCCTGGATCTCTCCCCACTCTTTTAAATACTGAACTGCTGGCTGTCTCCTCGCTGTTTTAAACACTGAATCTCCTGGCTCTGTCCTCACAGTTTTACACTGAAACTCCTGCTCTCTCCTCAGTGTTTCAAACAATGAAACTCCTGGCACTGTCCTCACTGTTTTACACTGAATCTCCCCGCTGTCTCCTTGCAGTTTTACACTGAAATTCCCAGCTCTCTCCTTGCTGTTATACACTGAAATTCCCAGCTCTCTCCTCGCGGTTTTAAACACTGAAACTCTGAACTCTGTCCTCACTGTTTTACACTGAAACTCCCAGCTCTCTCCTCGCTGTTTTAAACACTGGACTTCCCGTACTCTCCTTGCAGTTTTACTCACTGATACTCCCAGCTCTCCCCTCACTGCTTAAAACACAAACACACGGCTCTCTCCTTGCTGTTTTAAGCGCTGAATCTCCCAGCTCTCTCTGCACTGTTTTACTGTAACTCCCGGCACAGTCCATGCTGTTTTACACTGAAACTCCAGATGCTTTCCTGGCTGTTTTAAACACTGGCTGTCACCTCACTGCTTTACACTGATACTCCTGGCTTTCTGCTCAATATTTTAAACACAGAAATTCCCAGCTCTCTCCTCACTGTTTTAAACTGTAACTCCCGGCACACTGCTCATTGTTTTACACTGAAACTCCCAGCTCTCTCCTTGCTGATTTAAACACTGAAACCTCCAGCTCTCTCCTCACTGTTTTACACTGAAACTCCCAGCTCCCTCCTTGCCATTACACTGAAATTCTGAGCTCCCTCCTAACTGTTTTAAACCCTGAAACTCCCAGCTCTCTCCTCGTTGTTTTAAACACTGAAACTCCCAGCTCCCTCCTCATTGTTATAGACACTGAAACTCCCAGCTCTTTCCTTACTGTTTTATACTGCAACTCCTAGCACACTACTCACTGTTTTACACTAAAACTCCCAGCTCTCTCCTGGCTGTTTTAAACACTGAATCGCCCGATTCTCTCCTCACTGTTTTAAACACTGAAACTCCCAGCTCTCTCCTCCCTGTTTTAAACACTGAATCGCGCGATTTTCTCCTCACTGTTTTAAACACTGAACGCTCCAGCTCTCTCCTCACTGTTTTAAACACAGAAACTCCCGGCACACTCCTCACTGTTTTACACTGATACTCCTGGCTCTCTCCTCACTGTTTTACACGGAAAGCCCCAGCTCTCTCCTGTCCGCTTTAAACACTGAATCTCCTGGCTCTCTCCTCACTGCTTTACACTGAAAATGTCAGCTCTCTCCTCACTGTTTTAAACACTGAATCTTCTGGCTCTTGCCTCGCCATTTAAAACACTGAAACTCTCAGCCCTCTCCTCACTGATTTACACTGGAATTCCCGGCTGTCTCCTTGCCATTTTAAACACTGAAACTCCGAGCTCCCTCTGCACTGTTTTAAACACTGAAATTCCCAGCTTTCTACTCACTGATATGCACTGAGACTCCGGCTCTCCCCTCACTATTTTACACTGAAACTCCAAGCTCTCTCCTAGCTGTTTTACATTGAAACTCCTGGCTCTCTCTTTACTCTTTTACACTGATACTCCTGGCTCTCTTCTCACTGTTTTAAACACTGAAACCTCCAGCTCTCTCCTCGCTGTTTTACACTGTAACTCCCAGCTCTCTTCTCACTGTTTTACACTGTAACTCCCAGCTCTCTTCTCGCTGCTTTACACTGATACTCCAGGCTCTCTCCTCGCTATTTTAAATGCTGAAACTCTTGGTAATCTTCTCACTGTTTAAAACACTGAAACCTCTGCATCTCTCCTCACTGTTTAACACTGCAATTTCTGGCACTCTCTCGCTGTTTAAGCACTGAAATGCCCGGCACTCTCCTCACTGATTTACACTGAGACTCCCGGATTCCCCCTCACTGTTTTACACTGAAACTCCAAGCTCTCTCTTCGCTATTTTACACAGAAACTCTCGGCTCTCTCCTTGCCGTTTTAGACACGGAACCTCCCAGCTCTCTCCTCGCTGTTCTACACTGAGTCATCTGGCTCTTTTCTTGCTGTTTTACCCTGAAACTCCCGACGCTTTCCTCACTGTTTTAAGCACTAAAATTCCTGGCTGTCTCCTCCCTGTTTTAAACACTGAAACCTCCAGCTCTGCACTCACTGTTTTACACTGAAACTCCCAGCACACTCCTCACTGTTTTACACTGAATCTCCTGGCTCTCTATCGCCATTTTAAATGCTGAAACTCGCAGCTCTCTCCTCAATGATTTACACTATAACTCCCGGCACACTACTCACTGTTTTACATTGAAACTCCTGAAGCTCTTCTCACTGGTTTAAGCACTGACACTCCCAGCTCTCTCCTCATTGTTTTACCCTGAAACTCTGTGCTCTCTCCTCATTGTTTTAAACACTGAAACTGCTGGCTCTCTTCTCGCTGTTTTACACTGATGCTCCCAGCTCTCTGTTCACTGCCATAATCACTGAAATTCCCAGCTCTCTCCTCACTATTTTAAGCATTGAAATTCCTGGTAATCTTCTCGCTGTTTTAAACACTGAAACCTCCAGCTCTCTCCTCACTGTTTTACACTGAAACTCCCGGCAATCTCCTCACTGTTTAACACTGAAATTCCTGGCACCCTCTCGCTGTTTTAAGCAATGAAATGCCTGGCACTCTCCTCGCTATTTTGCACTGAAACTCCCGGCTCTCTGCTCACTGCTTTAAACTCTGAAACTCCCAGTTCTCCTTGCTATTTTGAACACTCCCTGCTTTCTGCTCACTGTCTTACACTGTATCCCCAGGCTCTCTTCTTGCTGTTTTAACTGATACTCCCAGCTCTCTCTTCACTCTTTTACACTGTAACTCCTGGCTCTCTTCCTGTTGTTTCAAACACTGAAATTCCCAGCTCTCCCCTCACTATTTTAAGCGCTGAAACTCCCGGTAAACTTCTCGCTGTTTTAAACACTGAAAATCCCAGCTCTCTCTTCAATGACTTAGACTGTTACTCTCGGCACACTCCTCACTGTTTTACACTGAAACACCTGATGCTCTCGGCACTGTTTTACACTGAAACACCTGATGCTCTCCTCACTGTTTTAAGCACTGAAATTCCTGGCTGTGTCCTCACTGCTTTACACTGAAACTCCCGGCTCTCTACTCGCTGTTTTAAGCACTGACACTACGAGCTCCCACCTCAATATGTTAAACACTGAAACTCCCAACTCTCTCCTCACTGTTTTACACTGAGATTCCCGGCTCTCTCTTCACTCTTTTACACTGTAACTCTCGGCACACTACTCACTATTTTACACTAAAACTCCCAGCTGTCTCCTCACTGTTTTACACACTGAATCTTCTGGCTCTCGCCTCGCCGTTTAAAACACTGAAACTCCCAGCTCTGTCCTCACTGTTTTACACTGATGCTCCCAGCTCTCTGCTTACTTCTTTCACACTGAAACTCCCAGCTCTCTACTTGCCATTTTAAACACTGAAACTCCCAGCTCTCTCCTGATTGGTTTACACTGAGACTCCCAATTCGCTACTTGCTATTTTATACAGAAACGCTGAGGTCTCTCCTCACTGTATTAAACACTGAAACTTCCCGGCTCTCTCCTTGCTGGTTTACACTGAAACTACTGACACTCTCCTCAGTGTATTAAGCACTGAAATTCCTGGCTGTCTCCTTGCTGTTTTGCACTGAAAGTACTGATTCTCTTCTCGCTGATTCAAGCACTGAAACTGCCAGCTCTCTCCTCACTCAGTTACACTGAGACTCCCAGCTCTCTCTTCACTGTTTTACACAGTAACTCCTGGCACACACTTCACTGTTTTACACTGAAACTCCCAGCTCTCTCCTCGCTGTTTTAAAGACTGACACCTCCAGCTCTGTCCTCATTGTTTAACACTGAGATTTCCAGCACTCTCCTCACTGTTTTACATTTAAACTCCCAGCTCTCTGCTCACTGTTTTAAACTCTGAAACTCCCAGCTCTCACCTCTCTATTTGGAACACTGAAACTCCATGCCTTCTGCTCACTGTCTTACACTATAACTCCCAGCTCTCTCCTCGCTGTTTTACACTGACACTCCCGGCTCTCTTCTCGCTGTTTTAAGCACTGAAGCACCCAACTCTCTACTCACTGTTTTACCCTGAAAATCCATGCTCTCTCCTCGCCATTTTAAACACTGAAAATCCCAGCTCTGTCCTCACTGTTTTAAACACTGAAAGCCCCAGCTCTCTCCTCAATGACTTAGACTGTTACTCTCGGCACACTCCTCACTGTTTTACACTGAAACACCTGATGCTCTCCTCACTGTTTTAAGCACTGAAATTCCTGGCTCTCTACTCGCTGTTTTAAGCACTGACACTACGAGCTCCCACCTCAATATGTTAAACACTGAAACTCCCAACTCTCTCCTCACTGTTTTACACTGAGATTCCCGGCTCTCTCTTCACTCTTTTACACTGTAACTCTCGGCACACTACTCACTGTTTTACACTAAAACTCCCAGCTGTCTCCTCACTGTTTTACACACTGAATCTTCTGGCTCTCGCCTCGCCGTTTAAAACACTGAAACTCCCAGCTCTGTCCTCACTGTTTTACACTGATGCTCCCAGCTCTCTGCTTACTTCTTTCACACTGAAACTCCCAGCTCTCTACTTGCCATTTTAAACACTGAAACTCCCAGCTCTCTCCTGATTGGTTTACACTGAGACTCCCAATTCGCTACTTGCTATTTTATACTGAAACTCTGAGGTCTCTCCCCACTGTATTAAACACTGAAACTTCCCAGCTCTCTCCTTGCTGTTTTACACTGAAACTACTGACCCTCTCCTCAGTGTATTAAGCACTGAAATTCCTGGCTGTCTTCTTGCTGTTTTGCACTGAAAGTACTGATTCTCTTCTCGCTGATTTAAGCACTGAAACTGCCAGCTCTCTCCTCACTCATTTACACTGAGACTCCCGGCTCTCTCTTCACTGTTTTACACTGTAACTCCTGGCACACTCCTCACTGTTTTACATTGAAACTCCCAGCTCTCTCCTCGCTGTTTTAAAGACTGACACCTCCAGCTCTGTCCTCATTGTTTAACATTGAAATTTCCAGCACACTTCTCACTGTTTTACATTTAAACTCCCAGCTCTCTGCTCACTGTTTTAAACTCTGAAACTCCCAGCTCCCACCTCTCTATTTTGAACACTGAAACTCCATGCCTTCTGCTCACTGTCTTACACTGTAACTCCCAGCTCTCTTCTCATGGTTTTAAGCACTGAAGCACCCAACTCTCTCCTCACTGTTTTACCCTGAAAATCCATGCTCTCTCCTCGCCATTTTTAACACTGAAAATCCCAGCTCTGTCCTTACTGTTTTAAACACTGAAAGCCCCAGCTCTCTCCTCAATGACTTACACTGTTACTCTCGGCACACTCCTCACCGTTTTACACTGAAACCCCCAACGCTCTCTCGCTGTTTTAAACTCTGTATCATCCGGCTCTCTTCTGGCTGTTTAACACTGAAACCCTCAACACTCTCCTCACTGTTTTATACACTGAAACCCCTGGCTATCTCCTCACTGTTTTACACTGAAATTCCCAGCTCTCTCCTCGCCATTTTAATCACTGAAACCTCTGGCTCTCTCCTTGTTGTTTTAAACACTGAATCATCTGGCTCTCTCCTCACTGTTTTGCACTGTAACTGTGGGCACACTCCTCGCTGTTTTACACTGAATGTCCCAGCTCTCTCCTGGCTGCTTTAAACAGTGAATCTCCTGGCTGCCTCCTCACTGCTTTGCTCTGTGCTCACTGTTTTAAACATTGAAACTCCCAGCTCTCTCCTCGCTGTTTTACACTGAGTCATCCGGCTCTTTTCTTGCTGTTTTACACTGAAACTCCCGGCACACTACTCATTGTTTTACACTAAAATTCCCAGCTCTCTCCTCACTGTTTTGAACACTGAAACCTCCAACTCTCTCCTCGCTGTTTTAAGCACTGAATCGCCCAACTCTCCTCGCTGTTTTAAACACTGAAACCTCCAGCTCTGTCCTCACTGTTTTACACTGAAACACCTGATGCTTTCCTCACTGTTTGAAAACACTGAAATTCCTGGCTGCCTCCTCACTGCTTTGCACTGATACTCCCTGCTCCATGCTCACTGTTTTAAACATTGAAACTCCCAGCTCTCTCCTCGCTGTTTTACACTGAGTCATCCAGCTCTTTTCTCGCTGTTTTACATTGAAAGTCCCAATGCTCTCCTCACTGTTGTAAGCACTGAAATTCCTGGCTGCCTCGTCGCTGTTTTACATTGAAATACCCGGCTCAATTCTTGCTGTTTTAAGCACTGAATCTCCAAGCTCCCTCCTCACTGTTTTACAATGAGACTCCCAGCTCTATCTGCACTGATTTACACTGTAACTCCCGGCACACTACTCATTGTTTTACACTAAAACTCCCAACTCTCTCCTCGCTGTTTTAAACACTGAAACCTCCAGCTCTCTCCTCGCTGTTTTACACTGAAACCCCCGGCAGTCTGCTCACTGTTTTGCACTGAAACACCTGATGCTTTCCTCACTGTTTTAAAACACTGAAATTCCTGGCTGCCTCCTCACTGTTTCACACTGAAACTCCAGGCTCTCTCCTCGCCGTTTTAAACACTGAAAACCCCAGCTCTCTCCTCGTTGTTTTACACTGTAACTCCCAGCTCTCTCCCCACTGTTTCACAGTGAAACACCCAGGTCTCTTCTTGCAGTTTCAAGCACTGAAACCTCCAACTCTCTCCTCACTGTTTTCACTGAAACGCTATGCTATCTCCTCACTGTTTTAAATACTGAGACTCCAAGCTCTCTTATCACTGTTTTAAACACGGAATCATCTGGCTCTCTCCTCACTGTTTTACACTGTAACTCCCGGTACGCTCCTCACTGTTTTACACTGAAACTCCCAGCTCTCTCCTCAGTATTTTATATTGAGTTTCCAACTCTCTCTTCAGTTTCACACTGTAACTCCCAGCACACTACACACTGTTTTCACTAAAACTCCTAGCTCTCTCCTCACTGTTTTATACACTGGATCATCTGGCTCTCTCCTCGCTGTTTTAAACACTGAATCCCCCTGCTCTCCCCTCGCTGCTTTAAATACTGAAACCTCCAGCTCTCTCCTCACTGTTTTACTCTGAAACTCCCGGCTCTCTCCTCACCGTTTTAAACATTGAAACTCCGAGCTCTCTCTTCATTGTTTTACACTGTAACTCCCGGTACACTACTCACTGTTTTACACTAAAACTCCCAGCTCTCTCCTCGCTGTTTTAAACACTGAATCGTCTGGCTCTCTCCTCTCTGTTTTAAACACTGAAACCTCCAGCTCTCTCCTCACTGTTTTAAACACTGAATCGCCCAACTCTCCTCACTGTTTTAAACATTGAAACCTCCAGCTCTCTCCTTATTGTTTTACACTGAAACACCCGATTCTTTCCTCACTGTTTTAAAACACTGAAATTCCTGGCTACCTCCTCACTGTTTCACACTGAAACTCCAGGGTTTCTCCTTGTCATTTTATACACTGAAAGCCCCAGCTCTTTCCTCGATGTTTTACACTGTAACTCCCAGCTCTCTCCCCACTGTTTCACACTGAAACACCCAGCTCTCTCCTCACTGTTTTCACTGAAACGCTATGCTATCTCCTCACTGTTTTAAATACTGAAACTCCAAGCTCTCTTATCAATGTTTTAAACACGGAATCATCCAGCTCTCTCTTCACTGTCTTACACTGTAACTCCTGGCACACTCCTCACTGTTTTACACTGAGTCTCCCGACTCTCTCTTCAGTTTCACACTGTAACTCCCGGTACACTACACACTGTTTTACACTAAAACTCTTAGCTCTTTCCTCACTGTTTTAAACACTGGATCATCTGGCTCTCTCCTCGCTGTTTTAAGCTCTAAATCCCCCGGCTCTCCGCTCGCTGCTTTAAATACTGAAACCTCCAGCTCTCTCCTCACTGTTTTACACTGAAACTCCTGGCTCTCTCCTTGCCGTTTTAAACATTGAAACTCCGGGCTCTCTTTTCACTGTTTTGCACTGAAACTCCCAGCTCTTTCCTGGCTGTTTTAAACACTGAGTCACCTGGCTCTCTCCACATCGTTTTAAACACTGAAACCTCCGGCTCTCTCCTCAATGTTTTACACTGAAACCCCGTACTTTCTGCTCACTGTTTTACACAGTAACTATTGGCACACTGCTTAGTGTGTTACAGTGAAGCACCCAGCTCCCTCTTCACTGTTTTACACTAAAACGCCCAGCTCACTCCTTGCTGTTTTAAACACTGAAACCTTTGGCTCACTCCTTACTGTTTTACACTGAAACTCCATGCTCTCTCCTCGCCGTTTTAAACACTGAAACTCCGAGCTCCCTCTTCAATGTGTTAAGCACTGAAACTCCCAGCTCGCTCCTCACTGTTTTACACTGAGACTCATGGCTCTGTCTTCACTGTTTTACACTGTAACTCCCGGCACACTGCTCATTGTTTTACACTTACACTCCTGGTTCTCTCCTCGCTATGTTAAACACTGAAACTCCCATCTCTCTCCTCACTGTTTTACACTGTAAATCTTGGCACACTCTTCACTGTTTTATACTGAAACTGCCAGCTCCCTCCTCGCTGTTTTAAGCACTGAAACTCCCGGCTCTCTCCTCACTGCTTTACTCCGAAACTCCCGGCTTTCCGCTCACTGTTTTAAACATTCAAATTCCCAGCTCTGTCCACACTGTTTTACACTGTAACTCTTGGCACTCTCCTCACTGTTTTGCACTGAAACTCCCAGCTCTCTCCTCACTGTTGTACACTGAATCGTCCCAACTCTCTGCTTGCTGTTTTACAGTGAAACCTCTGGCTCTCTCCTTGCTGTTTAGCACTGATACTCTCAGCTCTCTCTTCACTGTTTTAAACACTGAAACTCCTGGCACTCCCCTTTCTTTTTTAAACAATGAAACCCCTGGCTCTCTCCTCACTGTTTTGCACTGTTCATGCTGCTTTCAAGATTCAGTCACATTCAGCTCACTTAGCGGTGGCTTCACCAAGAGCTTCTGGAGGTGCCTTTTCTCCTTACTGCTAAAAAAATGTGGATTTACTCATAGAGAGCTTTGCTTGCTTCCTCTTACAGAAATTCTGTCTCCTGAACTGTGCCTGCTCAGACCAGCTGTCACAAAACAGGTGGCAGGCTGACACCACTGCAATTAGCTTTTATCTCCATTGCAACCTCAACCAGGATTTAACTTCTTAGATCCTTATGACCTATTAATTAGGAAACTAAATGCCCCTCATTCTGAGTTATCTTAGTTTCACTTTGATCTTAAAAGGAACTGCACAAAAAGAAAATACAGGCCTTTCCCCAAGTACAAGAATCATCACAAAAGGCACACCCAGCACACTGACCCAGCCAATCCTTTGTCTCAAATATCTCAAGAGACAAAATTGGGAGATCTGTCCCTCGGATTAGTCAAGCAACAACCTGCTATAGTCATACTTACCCATTTTACCTTCCAGACATTGTTCCAGATTCTTCTATTACCATCCATATGCCCTGTCTCACTGGCAGGACAGACCTAGCAGATGTGGTGGCAATAGTGGTATACAGTTGGGAGGGAGCTGCCCTGAGAGTCCTCAACATTTACTCCGGACCCCATGAGCATCAAGTCAAACATTCTGCTGATTACCACTACCACACCACCTCAGTCCCTCAACTGGGCTTCAATGTCTATCACCAAGAGAGGCTTGTTACCACCACTGAGCTAGCTGAGTCCTAAAGGGCACACAAGGTAAACGCTTATTTGAACTCTCCCTCACCAATTTACCTGTTGCAGATTCTTCTGCCAACAACAATATTTGTAGGAGTAACTACGGAGGAAACAAAGTCATTTCTTAACACTGAGGACACCTTTCATCGTGTTGTGTGACAGTACCACTGTGCTAAATGGGATAGGTTCAGAACAGATCTAGCAACTCAAAACTGGGTATCCATGAGGCGCTGTGGGCCAACAGCAGCAGCAGAATTGTATTCAACCACAATCTGTAACCTTATGACCATGTATATCCCCCACTCTACCATTACCATCAAGCCAGGGGAACAACCCTGGTTCAATGAGTACAGGAGAGCATACCAGAGCATAACCAGGCATGGCTAAATATCAGGTGCAAATCTACTGAAGCTACAACACAGGATTACATGGGTGTTAAGCAGTGGATGCAACATGCGATAGACAGAGCTAAGCAATTCCATAACCAACAGATTAAATCAAAAATAAAAACAAAAAACTGCTGATGCTGGAAAATCAAAGATTAAATCAAAGCTCTGCAGCCCTGTCACATCCGGTCATGAATGGTGGTGGTCAGTTAACTCACTGGAGGAGAAAACTTCATGAACATCCCCATCCTGAATGATGGCGGAGACTAGTATGTCATTACGAAAGACAAGGCTGAAGCATTTGCCTGTCATAGCTGAATAGCTGGCAGTGTGTAAGTTGTGGGATGTGGTTGTCAGACTTGCAGCAGTGAGGTGAAACTATGAATATCATTGACCTTGACCACTTGTTGGAGGTCATTAAAATGATTGTGCCAATGCATTCAAGTTCTCAGGATTTAATTGTGGCTGCCTGATTTGACAGGACTTGCACAGGTTTCCCGTACACCTCCCGAAAGCCATCCAAGAAATCCCGTAGGGTTTGCCTGAGGCCTCATGGGGGTAGTCCCTTGTTCACAGGCACTCAGTGCCTGATCAAGGGACCCGGCATTGACAAGGTGGTAGGGGGGGTGGGGGGAGAGGGTGCTGAAAGTTACCTCCTTGCCCTTGCCTCTGAATCCCATCACCAGTGACCCCCTTTCCATGATCCCCATCCCACATTTACCTTTCTTCAGTGGTTCAACGATGATCCCTGGTGTAGGCCCCAGTGCACTACTGGCAGCAGCCATTGCTCCTGGTGGTGCTAGCAGTAATGGAGAGCTATCAGCCTCTGAATGGCTGGCAGCTCTTGCGGTGGCGGGGTGGGGGGGGCGGTCAGGATTCCCATTTGACAGGGGCCTTGATCGATAGGGTGACCTGATGCTGTGCTGATAAATGTCTGATTGCACATAAGGAGCATCGGAACTCCTAAGCAAAAGCAACGCAGGGTTCCCACAAGTTCTCCAACCAGAGTGTGGGACAACCAAGTCAACAGTAAATTCTTCCCATTACTCTCCTCACAGATGCTGTCTGACCTGCTCAGTATTTTGGACATTTTTTGTTTTTATTTGGCCAGCTATGTACAGAATCTAATTCTTCCATCAGTATTATTACTTCTCCTTTTCAAATTTCCTTGTCCTTCCTCATGACCTTATAACTGGAATATTTATCTCCTAGTCACAACCAGCTTGCGGCCAGAGCTCATTGATGGCCATTATATTGTATTCTTAAGCTAAATTTGTGCTTCTAATTTACATGTTTTATTCTTTATGCTATGTACATTAATGTGTAGAATTGTTGTTTGATCAACAGATAGATCCTGCTCTTTGGCCCTGATGCTCTTTTCTCACACATTTCAACTTCTTGTTTTTCCATCACTCCTTCTGTTTTTATCACTTATTTTGTTAAAATATACTTTTATTCTGAACCTGAAGCATTTATATTATCTTTAATACTTTTGACCGCCTGGACTTTGATCTCATTGCCTTATCTTATCCTTAGGCTATTTCATTTTTATTTTCACTTCTGCCTGAACCATCCATAAATTCATTGATTTAAAGTTCTTTGTACAACCTTATTTATCCTTTCAGTGACAACGTTGGTCCTATCTTGGTTCAGGTGTAGCATGTCCCAGTGTTTTTTCAATTAGTTCACGGGAAATGAGCATCATTGGCAAGGACTACGTGAATTGCCCATCCTTAAATGTCCTTAATTGCCTGTTAGACGGTGGCAGTGAGCTGTCTTATTGAAGTGCTGTGGTGGGCTTGGCCTAAATAGCCAAGTGGTTATGGTACTGGGCTTGCAACCCTAAGATCAAGAGTTCAAATCTCACAATGGCAAACTATGAAACAATGTAACTCCCCGCTCCGAATGCAGCAACCCTTGTATATTGCTTGGCCTAAATAGCCAAGTGGTTATGGTACTGGGTTTGTAACAGCTTGGCCTGAATAGCCAAGTGGTTATGGTACTGGGTTTGTAACCCCAAGATCAAGAGTTCAAATCTCACAATGGCAAACTATGAAACAATGTGACTTCATCTGAAACAGATGGAAACAGGTTTGTACTCGAAAGAGTATCAAGAGTTCAAATCTCACAATGGCAAACTATGAAACAATGTAACTTCATCTGAAACAGATGGAAACAGGTTTACTCAAAAGAGTATCAAGAGTTCAAATCTCACAATGGCAAACTATGAAACAATGTAGCTTCATCTGAATAGGAACAGATGGAAATGTGTTTGGCTTGGCCTAAATAGCCAAGTGGTTATGGAACTGGGCTTGTAACCCCAAGATCAAGAGTTCAAATCTCACAATGGCAAACTATGAAACAATGTAACTTCATCTGAAACAGATGGAAACGGGTTTGTACTCGAAAGAGTTACAACTGTGACTCTTAGGAGGGTAGTGTTTGCTTGTAATTTGTAACTGTGTTAAATGCTTCAATGGTATTGAAGCACCTTGTGATCCATGTGTAAAAGTTGAACTGCTGCAGTCCATGTGGTGTTAGGGGGGAGATTTGGGATTTTGACTCAGTGACAGTGAAGGATCATCAATATAGTTCCAAGTCAGGATGGTGTGTGACTTGGATGGGAACACTCAGTGGTGTCCAAATGCATCCAATTGCCTTGTCCTTCTAGGTGGTAGGGGTCACGGATTTGGAAGGTGCTGTCAAGGGAGCCTTAGTGAGTTACTGCAGTGCATCTTGCAGATGGCACCTGCTACTGCTACTGTGCATCAGTAGCGGAGGAAGTGAAAGTTTAAGGTGAAGGATGGGGTGCCGATCAAGGGGGCTGCTTCTCCCAACAATGTTCAACATGGAGGAATACTGATTCATCTGTTGAGGAAGAGCAGTGGGTGGTAATGAGCAGGAGGTTTCCTTATCTGCATTTGACCCGATGCCATGTGGCTTCATGGGGCCCGGAGTCAATTTTGAGGACTCCCAAGGCCCTCCCGATTGTATATCACTGTGCTGCCACCTCTGGTGGGACAGATATTATGGCACAGCTGATGGTAAATGCTGAACTGTCCAAATCCCAGTGAGAAACTTGAAACAACTGTCTAATCAATTTTTGCAATTTGTATCTTTCGAGATGCAGGCTTTGAATTCAGTTATAATAAGACCACCGAGTCTCAAGAGGTTTTATAAAATGAAATTAAACATTTATTAACTAAAAGATTGTAAGCACATACATATGTCCTAGATGCTCCTTGTGCTCTGACCGACCACATGTGTAGGAAGTGCCACCAGCTGCAGCTACTTGAGCTCCGAGTTTCAGAGCTTGAGCAGCAGTTGGAGGCACTGAGGTGCATCCGTGAGGCTGAGAGTTTTTAGACGTGGTCACCCCACACCTTACGGAAGTGCAGACAGAGAGGGAATGGGTGACCATCAGTCAGAAGAAAGCTGTCAGGCAGGTAGTCAGAAAATCTCCAGGGTGCATCTTGCTCGAGAACTGCTTTCCTATGTTGGAAAATGGTGAGAGTGATGGTTCCTCTGGGGAGTGCAGCCATGCTCATGGCACTGTAAGTGGCTCAGCTGCACAGTGGTGGGAAGAAAAAGAGGAGAAGAGCAATAGTGGTAGGAGACTCAATAGTAAGGGGAACAGACAGGCATTTCTGCAGCCGTAGACGTGACTCCAGGATGGTGCCAGGGTCAAGGATGTCACTGAATGGCTGCAGGTCATTTTAAAGGGAGAGGGCAAACAGACAGAGATCGTGGTACATATTGGTACCAATGACATAGGTAGAAAGAGGGATGAGGCCCTGCAAGCAGAATTTAGGGAGCTAGGAAGCAGATTAGAAAATAGGACCTCAAAGGTAGTAATCTCTGGATTACTTCTGGTGCCGCCTGCTAGTTAGTATAGAAATAGGAGGTTAGTCCAGATGAATTCGTGGCTGGAGAGATGGTGTAGGATGGAGGGCTTTAGATTTCTGGGACATTGGGACTATTTCTGGGGTCAGTGGGACCTGTACAAGGCAGACGGATTGCACCTGAGCTGGAATGGGACCAACATCCTTGTGGAAAGGTTTGCAAGTGCTGTTGGGGAGGGTTTAAACTAACTTGGCAGAGGGATGGGATCCTGAGAGGAGGTTCAACAAAGGAAGATACACAGCCAAAATTAGAAGAGAGAAAAAGTGAGTCTGGAAGGCATAGAAATTATAGGCCAGTTAAGGCACAAGGGAGTTTGGCAAGGTTGGATAGTATTTTTTTTAATGCAAAGAGTCTGATGAATAAGGCAGATGAGTTGAGGGCACAAATTAACACATGGAAGTATGATGTCATTGCTGTCACAGAGACATGCTTGAAAGAAGGGGCAGGATTGGCAGCTCAATATTCCAGGATATAAGGTCTTCAGGCGAGACAGGGAAGGAGGTAAAACAGGAGGGGGTATCGCAATATTGAACAAGGAATCAATTACAGCAGTAAGGAGGGATGACATCTTAGAAGGCTGTTCAAATGAAACCATATGCGTAGAACTTAAAAACAAAAAAGGAAAAATCACGTTGCTGGGGGTGTGTTATAGGCCTCCAAACAGTCAGAGAGACATAGAAGAGAAGATATGTTGGCAAATTTCAGACAAGTGTAAAAATAATAGAGTAGTAATAGTGGGGGATTTCAACTTCCCCAACATTAGCTGGGTTAGTCATAGTGTGATAGGTTTAGAGGGGGTGGAATTCTTAAAATGCATCCAGGAGAGCTTTTTAATCCATTATGTGAAGGGTCCTTCAAGAGAGGGGACAGCCCTGGACTTAATTTTAGGGAATGAAGCCAGGCAAGTGGTAGAGGTATCAGTGGGAGACCATTTTGCAGATAGTGATCATAACTTCATTAGATTCAAGGTTGTTATGGAAAAGGACAAGGATGGACCAGAAATCAGAGTTCTAAATTAGGGGAAGGCCAATTTTAATAAGATCAGATATGATTTGGCCAGAGTGGACTGGGTGCAGCTACTTTTAAGTAAATCTGCATCACAGCAGTGGGACTATTCAAGAAGGAAATAGGAAGAGAACAGGGCCAACATATTCCAGTAAAGATAAAGGGTGAGACCAACAAATCCAAGGAACTCTGGATGTCGAGGGATATACAGGATTGGATAAAGAGAAAAAGGGAGGCTTATGGCAGATATTGAGGGCTCAGAACAGCAGAAGCCCTAGAGGAGTATAGAATATGTAGAGGGAAACTTAAAAAGGAAATTAGGAGAGCAAAAAAGGGGCATGAAGAAACATTGGCAGGTAAAATAAAGGAAAACCCAAAGTTATTTTACAAGTACATTAAAAGTAAGAGGGTAACTAGGGAACGAGTGGGTACCATTAAGGACCAAAGTGGTAATTTGTGTATGGAGCTGGAAGATATAGGTAGGGTTCTAAATGAATACTTTGTGTCGGTGTTCACAAGTGAGAGGGATGATGTGGTTATGGAAATCAGGCAGAAGGACTGTGATATAATTAAAGAAATTAGCATAGAAAGGGAGGAGGTTCTAAATGGTCTGGCAGGCTTAAAAGTAGATAAATCTCCAAGCTAGATGAAATGTATCCCAGGCTGTTGAGTGAGGCAAGGGAGGATATAGCAGGGGCACTGCCAATATTTTTCAATACCTCTCTGGCCACAGGAGAGGTGCCAGAGGACTGGAGGATAGCCAATGTGGTACCGTTATTCAAGAAGGAAGGGATAAACTAGGGAACTACAGGCCAGTCAGTCTAACCTCAGTGGTGGGGAAACTATTGGAAGCAATTCTGAGGGACAGAATTGGTCTACACTTGGAAAGGCAGGGATTAATCAAGGACAGTCAGCATGGTTTTGTAAAGGGGAGTTCATGTCTGACCAATTTGATTAAATTTTTCGAAGAGATGACCAGGTGTGTAGGTGAGGGCAATGTATTTGACATAGTCTACTTGGACTTCAGCAAGGCTTTTAATAAGGTCCAGCATGGGAGGCTTATAACAAAGGTAAGAGCCCATGGGATTTGAGGCAATTTGGCAAATTGGATCCAAAATTGGCTGAGTGGCAGGAAGCAGAGGGTGATGGTCGAGGCGTGTTTTTGTGATTGAATGCCTGTGTCCAGTGGGGTTCCACAGGGATTGGTGTTGGGTCCCTTGCTGTTTGAGGTATATATAAACGATTTAGACTTGAATGTAGGAGGGTAGATCAGTACGTTTGCGGATGACACAAAAATTGGTGGGGTGGTAAATAGGGAGGAGGATAGCCTTAGATTACAAGAGGATATAGACGGGCTGGTCAGATGGGCTGATCAGTGGCAAATGGAATTTAATCCGGATAAGCGTGAGGTGATGCACTAGGGCAGGACAAACAAGGCACGGGAATGCATGATAAATAGTAGGACCCTGGGAAGTACTGAGGATCAGCTGGACCTTGGTGAGTATGTCCACTGGTCCATTAACGTAACAGGACAGATAGATAAGGTTGTTAAGAAGGCATATAGGATACTTGCCTTTATTAGCCGAGGCATAGAATATAAGAGTAGGGAGGTTATGCTGGAGCTGCATAAAACGCTGATTAAGCCACAGCTAGAGTATGGCATGCAGTTCTGGAATCCACATTATAGGAAGGATGTGATTGCACTAGAGAGAGTGCAGAGAAGATTTACCAGGATGTTGCCTGGGCTGGAGAGTTTTAGTTATGAGAAGAGATTGGATAGACTGGGGTTATTTTTCCTGGAGCAGAGGAGATTGAGGGGGCACATGATTGAGGTGTATAAAATTATGAGGGGCAAAGATAGGGTAAACAGGAAGGAACTTTTCCCCTTAGTGGAGAATCAATAACCAGGGGGCATAGATTTAAGGTAAGGGGCAGGAGGTTTAGAGGGGATGTGAGGAAGAATTTTTTTCACCCAGAGGGTGGTGGAAATCTGGAACTCACTGCCTGAAAGGGTGTTAGAGGCAGAAACCCTCATAACATTTAAGATGTATTTGGATGTGTACTTGGGATGCCATGGCATACGAGGCTATGGGCCTATGGAAACTGGGATTAGAATAGTTAGGTACTTGTTTGACCAGCTTAGACTTGATGGGCTGAAGGGCCTTTTTCTGTGCTGTAAACCTCTATGACTCCATGTTTACAAATTACTACTATAATAACTTCTAAAAATCCCCTAATTAATTTGACTCCCAGTTACATTTCCGCAAAGGCAACAGTAAAACACATAGATTTAAAGAGACCCCAAGCAAAGCACACTCTGGACAGTCGCATTCAAAATTAGTTTCTTTCAGCTCTGGGCTCTTGCAGACATCAACTTGAGTCTGACAGGCTAGAGGCTTTAGCTCTTAGAATCACTCTTCTTTTACCAACAACCTTGCCTTCCTTTATACACATTTTGTTGTTTGAATGCAAATTCTCATTGTATCGCTAGGGTTTTTGAACTTTACCTCTTCTAACAATAAAACCCTTTCATAGCAGAGATTGCAGAGTTCTGAGATGCAGAGGGATCTGTGTGTCCTACTGTATGAATCACAGAAGGTTAGTGTGAGTTTGTTATAGAGTTGATTTTCCAAGCAACTCTTCTTGGTGGACACATTTAACTTTATTTACAAGACAGCAGCAGCAACTACATGTGTACATCAAACTCTATAACTATGGAAGAACTCTCTTATTGAGGTTCTCTGCACTGCTAACTCATTGGTTTACACAGATCATGTGATCTTACAATATAGGTGTATTCTTAAAACTACAGTCCCACATTTCTCACAACTATAATTACTACATTCCTCCCCCTTTAACTTTTCTGTACATTTTGTATTTGCAAGGATATTTATCTCATCTAATAATATAATATTTACACAGGTCATGAAATTACAAGTTCAGTCTTTCAGGTGGTTTCCTGATCCATGTGGAACGTCACAGCTCCACAACTTCAGGTTCTCTTGCAGGAACCACTTTCTCTGGAACCACATTAACATCAGGTACCTCATTAGGCACAGGCAGTTCAGTGTCTTCCACTCTGACAGAGACATCAGACATGTCTGTCCTTGGTTGAGCAACTTCAACAGGAACCACAGGTTCAGTAATGGTTCCAACTGGGACATCATTTTGTTGGGGTATCTCCCTTTTTCTTAAATGATCCACATGCTTATGGGTGATCCAGCCTTTCACTTCCACGTGGTATGACAATGGTCCGGTTACAGAGCTTACTTTACTGGGTGATAAAAACAAAAAACTGCAGACGCTGGAAATCCAAAACAAAAACAAAATTACCTGGAAAAACTCAGCAGGTCTGGCAGCATCGGCAGAGAAGAAGAGTTGACGTTTCGAGTCCTCATGACCCTTCAACAAAACTGAGTGATTCTAAGGAGAGGGGTGAAATGTAAGCTGGAAGTATAACCAACTTATATTTCATCTCTCTCCTTAGATTCATTCAGTTCTGTTGAAGGGTCATGAGGACTCGAACCGTCAACTCTTTTCTTCTCCGTCGATGCTGCCAGACCTCTGAGTTTTTCCAGATAATTCTGTTTCTGTTTACTTTACTAGGTAACCACTTCAGTCCTCCACTGAAATTCTTTCCATATACTTCGTCTTCAACAGTAAATTGTTACTCCCGACTATGCAAATCATGAGTCTCTTTTTGGTTCCCTTGACTTTTTGACTTTTTTCCACCTTCCCCTCCAAATTGGGAAGTATCAGGCTCAGTCTTGTTCAAAGGCAGTGCCTCATCAGTAATTCCACATCTTCTTTATACGTGTCTTCTTTCTACCATAGAATTTGTCTTGGTCTTCTTTTTGACTTCACTGTCAGCCAAACTTCTCTCAGATGCAATCTCAACTTGTTTTAGTTCAATAGTTGAGCTACCCATGACTTCATTATCTACTTGCATCTTGGAAATTTCTACGATTTTTGATTTCAAAGTCTCTCTAGCTTCATTCAGTTGATTCTTCAGCTCTTCTGGCTCCTTCTTGCATCTGTTGGCTTCCTCCTGGAACCTTGAAAGTGCTGCTTCTTCTCTGCCAACTGGTTCTTCAGTTTGTTCAGAGTGTTTTTAAATTCTTCCTGTTCCTCTTCATAATTTCCTAGAGGCACAAACTTTGACCTGAGGAACTCCTGTAGCGTGTGAAGGTCTTTCAACAGGCTTTCCTTTTCTTTGCGAAGTTCACTCGCTTCATGTTGAACTCTGTCATTGAGCAGAGCCTCCTTGGGTTTCTTCTTCTGTTCTTCCATGTTGTCGCTTAAGATAGCCTTCATTTCTGCAGGTTGCTGAATGGCTACACACTCCTTTTTCATCCAGTTGCGATCCTTGGACTCTCCAGGCTCTTTCTGAAGCCATGCTCCTTTTTAAACTCAGGAACTCTTCCAGCTCCCATTTGAAATCTTACAGGCCAAACAAGGTTAATTTGCCTTAACCAATTTTGACCTAGAAGGCTTGTTCCTCTACCTTCTAATGCCATCATGGGTAGTCCTGCCGTTTGGTGTCTATAATGCATAATTACTCCCATGATACCTTATACCTGGATTTCTTCTCCTGTGTATATTTTCAACTTGGCAGATGTTTGTTCCAAATTTAATTGCTGATCACCTCTATTTAAATATCTGAAAGTGTGTTCTCCTATTACAGTGGTAGACGCACCCATGTCTCCTTCCAATTTTAATGGTTTATCATTCACTTGCACTGTGACAATAATTGGTTTTGTCTTCCCAGCTTTCATATTGAATAATGAATAAATGTCAGAATTGGTTGTTTCTGGCCCCTCTACGTTGTATACTTCATTGGACTCTGATTGTTGCCCGGAAGCCTGTTTAATACACACTTTGCAATGTTTCAATAGGTGCCCACTTATTTGACAAAAGTAACACTAACTTTTTAAATTTCCATGTTGATAAAAATTAGTTTTTGACTTTGCTGCTAAGCTGTTTCCTATACATTTTCATTTTGTGGGGCCTGTTTCCCGTTTTGCGGCAGAGTCCTGGCTTTTTGCACAACTTTCTGCTGACTGTTCCCATCCAACTAGGAGAACAATGCAATTTTGCGCCTCTTGAATCACTTGTGTACCCCTTACACTGCTTTCTATCATAAGCACAATTTCTAATGCTTTCTTATGCAGGCTTGAGTTGAAAATGTCCCTTAACGAGGTCTACTAATTTACTGAAGGCCTTTGAACCTGAGGCACTGGGGGCCGTCAAGTTTCAAATTTAACTGTAGGTTTTGCTCCCTCAAATGCTTAGGAGAATTGCTTTCCTCTTTTCCTCCCCCGTGATTTTGTTGGCTTGAAAGTAGAATGCAAGATGTTCTATACATTGAGGCCAGTTACCTGTGGCTGGTTCAAAGGGATTGATCCTGACAAACTGTGGCATCTCAGATAAGTATTTCTTCCTTTATTTTTAACTATCTTTGATACTCACTATCGCTAGATGAGGGACAGCACCAGATCTGATTTATCCCATCCTCATCGCCAGTTTGTTATAGAGTTAATTTTCCAAGCAACTTTTCTTGGTGGACACCTTTAACTTTATTTACAGACAGCCGCAGCAACTACATGTGTGCATCAAGCTCTATAACTACAGAACTCTCTCCTAGAGATTTCCCACACTGCCATCTCATTGGTTTCCACAGATCACGTAACCTTACAACCACAGGATTAGTCTTAAAGCTACAGTCCTACGTTTATCAAAACTATAATTACTACACAGGTGCAACAAATAATTAGCATTGTGAATAGAATGTTATCGCTATTGCATGGGGAATTGAATGCAAGTGTAGGGAGGATCTGCTTCTGTTTTACAGGCCATTGGTGAGACCACAGCTGGAATACTGTGTACAGTATTGGTCTCCTTATTTAAGGAAGGACATAAATGAATTGGAAGCAGCTTAGAGAAGGTTTACTAGATTAATACCAGGAATGGGTGGGTTGTCTTCTGAGAAAAGGTTGGACAGACTCGGCTTGTATCTGCTGGAATTTAGAAGAGTAAGAGGCAACTTGATTGAAATATATAAGATCCTGAGATGCCTTGACAGAGTGGATGTGGAAAGGATGTTTCCCCTTGTGAGAGAATTTACAACTAAGGTTCACAGTTTAAAAATAAGCGGTTGCCTATTTAAGACCAAGATGAGGATTTTTTTTCTCTCAGAGGGTTGAGATTTTGGAGTTCTCTTTCTCAAAATGTGGTTGAGGAATATCTTTAAGGCAGAGGTAGATAAATTCTTGATAAGCAAAGGGTGAAAGATTACTGGGGGAGACAGAAATGTGAAGTTGAAGTTAAAATTAGGTCAGCCATGATCTTATTGAATGGCGGAGCAGCCTCGAGAGGCTAAGTGGCCTATTCCTACTCCTAGGGCCTATGTTTGTATGTAACTGCAACTGTCTTGTCACTCCCTGAATCACTGCAACAACGTGTGGGATTATTCTGTAAAACAGAGAAGGACCTACCAGGAAAATGAAAGATTTCCACTGCAACAGGCCTGATCTTAGTTTTTTATTGGGGCTGCCCACTTCTTGAGGTGAAGGGGAATCACTTGATCATTTACACTGGCAAAAACTATTCGAAGGAGAGCATGGAGAAACTGGGAGCCTTTGACCGAAAGATAAACTGCCTGCGACTGAAGAAGATGCATGTGTGCCACCCAGCAGCTGTGCTTTATGAGCTTCATGAACAAGGGAGAATCTCACAGCGCAGAGCACAGAATTGATGAGCTGCAGAGAAGTGGCTCTGGTAATCTGGTTTCCTCTCATGTAGTCAGGTCTCCCATGTGGATCCTGCATGGAGCTGTCAATTGCAAGGGCAAACACGTGATTGCATTTGAAGGTGAGAAAATGGCAAACCATTTTTCTTTGGACTGGAATAACAAGATGTCCTCACTTTGACCCCTACTGATCCCAGATAAAGAAGTGTGAAAACTTGGCTTGTGAAGAGCTTGAGCAGATCCACTGCAGGCAGATCTACTCTGAATGCTGCCTTATCCTCTGCTATTGGACTATAAATCCATTGTTTGTAAGTGGGAGAGTCTTCATCAAACAGCTCCCACATATCAGGGTGACCAACTGTCCAGTACTTTAAGGGATTATCCGGTCATTTCACTTTTTGGTCCATGTTCCACCCATTGGCTTCCAGAGTCACCATTTGTTCCATATTGCTCAGGCAGCAGCTGGGAGGCTGCTGGAGATTGTCCTCTTGATGCTGCCTTTGTGTTTTTAGTTTTTGAGCATACACATTCTGCTCCTATGGTGCCAATGTGTTATTCTACCCAAAGCAGATAGGCAGGTGCAATAGTTAGCTCGGGATCCTATGTTAATTGTAGGACCCCAAAACAACTTTAGATATCAATGGCACCTCTGGTGTGGCCTGTTCATTGCCTCCCTCCATCGCTGCCTCTGCTCCCGCCACCCATTCCCCCTCACTGCCTCCGTCTCCCTCACTGCCTCCCTCCCCCTCACTGGCTCCCCATGGCAACAGCGAAATAAGGCCATCCACTTTTACAGGTTGCTGCAGTGCAATCCCTGGTGCATATGTTCATTTTGTTTGCTACCACAGACTGCCTCTTCAACTACTAATAGGATGGGCTTACACTCCCTCAACATGCAGATTGTGTATGACAACAAAAAGAGCATACGACATGATGTGTTCTGGAAGTTTTCACAATGTCTTTATAATGTGAAAGTTGGTCTTCTCTGATGTCCTAAGGCAGTTAATCATATAAATGGGTGGCTTCTGAGTGGTAATGATAACACCCACTCTCATGGATAATGCCCATTGCCCTGCATGGGTCCAGAGGAGCTAAGTCCAAGTTTAAGGCCAGAATTTTCTGCCCCCACTGGCGCTGGGTGTCATTGCGGGCATGAGCGGGCAATATGGCGAGAAGGTCGAAAATCGGTCTTATGATGGCATGAAAGAATTTTGTGATTGTCCGCTGCACCTGTCAATGGCAGGCCACGTTTAGTGCCGCTGGACATTGGGAATGTTACTTTAATACATTTTCATCTAATTATAAGCCCTGCTCACTGGAATCAGACCCCCACACTAGATCATCCGGGCATATGTCGATGTGTTTCACAACTGTACATAAGCGACGTGCACCTGACAAGCTGCACTTTGCTCTGGACTTCGAGATTTGTTTGTCTACCTTGCTTCAGGCAGCACTCGCAGTCAGACAGCATCACATCACTTTTAGGGGGCTCACGGGCAGGTCTCTACCAGGGCTCTGAGTCTCTGCTCAGCCATAAGGCGGTGGTGGCTTTCCAACAGCTGCAGGGCTAGGGAGTGCTTGGGGAAGGGGGAGAAGTGGCATCAGGCAAGGGAAGAGGCTGCAGGGCTAGGGCTATACTGGGGAAGGGGGGTATCTCAGGTTTTTTTTGGACACACAGGTTGATCTGTGCAAGTTGCCTGAAGATGGTGAGGGCTGAGGAGGCAGTCTCCAGAGGAGATGAGGCCAGATGGAGATGTGAGGGTGTGTGTGTGTGAGAGAGAGTGAGTGGTGATGTCCCTTGAGCTGGCAGTGAGTGAGATGCCAGTGAATATGTGATGGGCTTGTGAGTGTGTGAGTTTAGAGTGATTGAGATGGTTACCTTATCCGTTTTTTGCACTGGATGGCGAACCTCTTGTGTGCAGCATTGGCATTGACCGCCTCTGCCATCACCTCCCAAGCTAGAGTGGTAAGGCCGATGGGCTTCATGCGGCCAGAGTGGGGGTAGAGGACATTACAACGGGTGTTCACGTCCAGAAAGTGTCCCAGGAATGTGTCACTAACTCTGGGGGCTGCAGCCTGCTTGGCTTTTGGGGCCATGTCTTCACCGGTGCCCTCCTGGGCTGGAAGCTTTGAGAAGTGTGAGCACAGCTGCAGTTTAAATATGGTGCCCTGCATGAGGAATCCACGAGGTAGTGGTGTGGCGGGCAAATCAGTGGCCACCAGCCAGCAAGATGGCATGTTTCCTGTGGCTACATAATTAATGAGATGGGAATGGGATGATACAATGCGAAAAGCGTTTATTACGGCGGGTAAAGTGTCTTTTTTCCCACCCACTATGGCACTTAGTGCGAATCTGGGGTGATTCCACTCTAAGTCATGGATAGTGACTCCAGTAAGAGTAGCAGGTCAGATCTATAATTCGGTACATGTCTCTACAAGATTTATGATCAAAGAGACCATATTTCTGAAGCATGGACAGGTCAAAAGAGGTTCTGCTGTATTCTCCAGATGAGTTATCATAAATAATAACAGTCTGCTTTCTCCTTCACCACTTGGCCATTCAAGATGGGTTGAACTTTAAGTTTGCTGGTGAGGAGATCCTGTTGCAGTTGGATCCAGTATTACCAAGTGGCCGACACACAAGATCTCCTTTGTGACTACAGCAAGGGGCATTGAGCGCATTTCATCACTCAAGTCTCCTCTGTGTAACACTGTCTCTGACAACTTAATTCCTTCCAGTAAACCTTCCTGTAAAAGGCCATTCTCTTAATTCACTTCCTACAAAATGACATGCATCAGCCATTTTTGTCACTGTTTTCACTTTTGAAAAATCATTATAATTCAGCACCAAGTCAGTGAATTCTATCCTGTATGGTTGCATCCTCCAGAAGGAACAAAATGTAATTTTAATGTAGATTCTATCTCAATACCATGAAGCCCAAAATGATTACAAGCTAAGCTTGTCACGATGATGTGCCCCGTGTATGTGTGATATTAATCTTTAATTTCAGCAGCTGGTCAAATATATATTGAACAGCTTGAAAAGGACTTTTAAAAAACAAAGATACTGACTTTAGATGGCTGCCATAAGTTTCTGGAAGGTTCCAGTGTGAATTAACATTAAGACATACCAAGATATCCTCCTCTGGAATTTCACACCTGCTGATGTCAAGAACTACTTCAAAAGATGAACTGAAACTGTAGGGCTCATACAATTTGCATTTCGATGAAGCTGCCTTTCAAGTGGAGACTGAAAGTCTGCCAGGACAATAGCTATATGGAAGGTATCCTTCCTATTTGATCAAGATGAAGGATGGTTCATTCAGTAGTTAATGGCTGGGACATTACAGAAACTAATCACCTAGGCCATAACAATAATGAAGGTCTGTCCAGACATGAATTAATCAATTATCTTCTGAAATCATTATGGGGAGAGAGGTCATGTGACTAATAAAATCATTTTGAAATCACTTCTATTACAACACCCAAGCTGCTAAGCAGGAGCCTGGCAGAAACCTACCAATGGAATAGTAACAATTTCCCTTTCTCAAGCTCAAGGCCCTATCTCTATTACAGTTTAAAATCCAACACAGAGATAGAGAATTCCCATCAACAATATGGATTACATTTAAAAAAAGGCAACCTCCAGAAATTTCAGTTTACATCAACTTAAACTTCACTGAAATTTCAAACCTACTGTGGAAAAATTCTGCTTCAGCCATAGAGGCCAGTGAAGGACTCATAAACTAATAGTATTTTGGCAGTAGAGGACATCAATATTGCTGAATAAAGAGACATGCTGTGAAAGATTTTTTGTGTTGTGCTCTTCAGGACAGATTCACAACAATACCAATAGTAAAGTGAGCAACAATTTATTAAGCATGAGAAGAGAGTACTGATTGGTTAGCAAGTGTTTCCATAGAGGATGCACTGTCAAGCTTTTATTTAAATTCAAACCAGGCAGGTCGTTTCTGATTGATCAAGGCATTGCCATGGGGGAATGGCTGTCCTCCAAGTTTTTGTTTAGTTTCAAAAGGCACAATGCATGGACATGCTCCTTCTGTCTGCAAAGGACAGGGGTCTGTGAAAATATGCAGCTTCTAGCATGTGTAAATGAGCCACTCATAATCATAAATTGGCTAACAGTGTAATTCTTAGCACAACAGGATTGTTTAGCAAGTGCTGTCTAATTGTGGAATCACATCTAATGTTGGACACTATGTTTTGAGTTTTACAAGCATGGGCTGGTTGGGAATGGTCAGTACTTTGCCTGCTGTGAGCAGCTGAAGGGATGTGATCTTGGTTACGATTTGCCAGTCATTGGGACGTGTGGCCTACATACCTGGCATCACACCGGCACTGAAATTCATATACCATATTACTTATTTGTGTGATAGAAAACTTTTTTGGCTTGATAACGGCATCCTGTTAGCAGAAAATACCACTCGTATTGCTACTGCATAGTAACAGTGAGTAACAGCTAGCTTTACCTGTTGCTCACATTTTTGAGACACCTTAATCTTCCAGAGTAATCCGAGATAAATTATTTACTTTTCAGGACTGAAGTGGCGGCCTTAGACCCATTCATTAGTTTGCACCTTATACAGTGAGGAATGATCTGAGCAGGGTAGCCATTATCTCATAGAATGGCTCTGATGTCCTCCCTTGATGCTGATTCCCTTTGCAAATTGGTATTCTTATGAATCTGTCCTGATGAGTGCAAGAAGAAAAGTTTTGACAGCATGTCTTTTTTTCAGCAACTCACAAAACAGTGAACTCTCTATTTTTTGCCCTTTATCAGTGAATTTTGACCAGAGAGTAGCTTCCTACTCTAGAACTTGTCATGTTGCAAGCTTGTGTGTTTGTTGCAAAGGTCGGGACATGGGCTTATCTTTTTAAGTATCTTTATATCTTTACCTAGGTGGACTTATGACTCAATAAAAAAACTAACCCTTTTGTGTTTTAAACTCAAGGGCTCCTGTCAGACTGGTTTCTTTGCAATCAGCACATAAATGGTTAAGCATAGACATTAAGTTAATACCTTCAGCCTTATAAATTACATCAAAACCTGTTACGATCAATCGAGGAATGAAACAAAGGCAAGTCCTGACGTGTCCTCATCGATTGTACCAGAGATTTGGAAGCTAACATCCAGGATTGACCCCGCAGAGAATGAGAGTAATTGGAAATGGGAGCTAAATTAATTACTAGACATACATTTAAAAACATTAGTCCCAGCTTTCTTGTGCACAGTGCTTCAGCACTAACAATCATGTTCACATTTGATGCCGGTTCCTTTGTAGACCTTTTGACAATTTAAAGGTTCTGCCCCTCAAGGGGTTGAAAATTGGAGTGAAGGACTCGGAGTTAGAGTTTCACCCAAAAGCCAGGACGTTTGAAATGTTAAAACTGGTACCCAGAGAATTGGATTGAGAACCAGAGAAAATTGAAAAGGGAAAAATAGCTTTTGCGAAAATACAACTTTTAGAATGTTCAGAACAGGTACGACTTGAGCTAAAATTCTAAGCTAGAGAAAGAGAGGAAGGGGAAAGGGAATGAGCTTTTGAAAGGGAGCAGCAAGAAAAGAAGATAAGGATACATGAACTGCATAGGGAGCTAGAGGCACCGGGATAGGCTGGAGGATAATACCCCAAAAAGTCAGTGACAGCCCAGAGAGGCTGAAAGGTTGGAGAAAGCCAGCAGGGATCTGCTGAAGTGCAGGGAACCGAGAGAGGTTTGGAAACCCTACAGTGGGAGGTAGAACCTGTGAAGGTTGGAGTGGCTGAATTATAAAGGCTGAAGCCAGGCCATTAGAAGTAAAAAGAGTCAAGTTAGAAATCAAGGAAGATAAAAGGGTCAAAGCCAGGCCAGTAAAAGGAAAAATAGTCAAGATAGACCCCGTGAGGGTTGACATTGTTAAGGAAAAGCACTTGAGATTAAAAAGGCTGAAGCCAGGCCAATAGGAATAAAAGAGGTCCATGAAGGCACATAAAGGTTTAAAAGGATGAAGGAAGGCAGCCAGTGATGTAGTTAGCATACACCTTCATAGCAGATTTAAATGGGGACCAGCAAAGCTCCCAAAGAGACCAAAAGAGAGTGAGGGTGAAGCCCCACCAAGGCGAAGGGCCAAAGGGGAGTACAGCAGGAGCTGAACATCCACTTGGGAGCAGTAGTGTTCCAGGAAACATAAAACCTGTTAGGGGAAGTCCATTCCGAAACGAAGGAGGAAGGGAAGGGAACATATCCTAAAGCAAACAACACTTGTGGAGACCATAAGGACAATATCAGTGAAACCCATGCAAGGATACCCACTGGTAAGCAAAATAAAACCTCAACTAGCCCAGCAGTGTTGATGGAAAATTCACTAAAAGTGAAATGTCGATTGACAGTCCAGAGTTCCTAAAGGAGGGAAAAGTCAAATTACAGCCCACTAACCTCCTAAAGATCAAATTTGTATAAGTGCCTGGGTTTGAGCAACTAAATTCATAGGGTATAGAGGTGGACAGTGAGGGGTTAAAACTGATCAGAGCAGACCAGGCTAACAATAAAAAAAAATTGCATTTGCGTAGTGAGAGCCACTTTGCTAAGCAGCTTGGAGCTGGAGCCAATGGGAGGTATAGATTCCCCTATCTCCACAGGTAACCCAGAGCAGCTTGGCTGCTACCAACAACCTGGGAGCTAACAACCATGTAAAAGCACCAAACTCATTGGACGATACTCAATCCAAAGTTACAGCAGGGAACAGGTACAGGGTGTCTGACAAAAAAACTACTTTCTTAATTGTTTTCCCCAATTATGACTTATATTGAAATATTATACAGAGACATAACATTTTCCTAAGCATTTACTTTGTGCTATCCATTTTACTTTCTTAAAATAGGTTTTGCTCTTTATATCCTCACATAAACTTGCATCAGTGTTCTTAAACCAATCTTAAAATGTATGAATTAGAGTAATGTAACAAGAAACTTGAAGTGTTCTGTAATTAATCAGAAGGAGGTCAGGTGGTGTAGTGGGAAGTGTCCCTGCCTCTGAGCCAGAAGCTTTGCGTTCAAGTCCCATTCCAGGACTTGATGGCCAAGGAAGATGCATTTGTAATGTGGTCAAGTAAGTATCAACTTATAAATCCTTCCAACATATACCAATGGCAGGTGGTAAGAATGGGAGGGGTTCCTGTTTAGCCATGTGTTGGAAAAAATTGGAGCCTCTACCATCACTATCCATAGCTCCAGGCTACAACATGCATGTAATAGTGTAATGTTGCTACAGCAACTTGGACCCCTTGGGAAACTGGTTGGCTTAGGTTTGTGCCAACAGTGTGGGGCTTGATTCCAGGTTCTGGCTGGGATGAATTTGGGACCTGCCTCCTTGCCCTATTTTTGGTGGAGGTCATGGTGCTATGGGCTGGGCCTGCCTTCAGTTCAGAGAAGTGAAGAAGAAGGATTCAGGAGTCTTTTACTGATCACGTTTAACTTTAATACTCGTGGCTAACATTACATTTTGTAGAAAAGTTTTGTAGCTAAAATTCAAAAACAGTATTCACTGAAGATCTATAACATATTATTCTAGCATATACCAACCTTGATCTAGTAACACAAAGCTGCCTGCCAGATGGTTGTATAGAAATTCTAACCCCTTATTTCAATCTATCTGTCCCAGCTTTTCAGGAAGTAGAAAATAAAGCTGAATGGCCCAATATTGTGTGTGTTCTAGTGAGAATTAATCTAAAAATACTTTGATGTGCCAACAGAATTTCAATAGATCTGTTTTCTCCTTTTATGCTATCATATTCACTAGCAGATTAAGTGTTTGTACTGGCATGAGAAGCCTGCACTGTGGCATGGTGCCCATAGTTCTCCCTCCATATTAGTACACCGTGGACATTCAGAAATAAGAAAAGATATGTGAAAATTTTACATATTAAAAAATTAAATTAGGCTAAGGGTTCAAGCAGATAATCACATTGTTTGTAAATGTATTTCTATCAAGAAAAAGAACATGAAGCATTCAAATATTACTTGTAGCATGAGTGGCGGTGGGGGAGAGGATAGTGCAGTGATAATGTTATTAGACTAGCAATCCAGAAACTCAAATCCCACCACAGTAACTGGTGGAATTGAAACTAAATTAATTTAAAAATCGGGAACATAAAGCTACTCTCAGTAATGGTGTCATGAAGCTATCATTCACTGTCGTAAAAACCCATCTGGTTCACCAATGTTCTTCAGCAAAGGAAATCTGCTGTCGTTACCTGGTCTGGCCCACGTATGACTCCAGACCTGCAGCAATATGGTTTAATCTTAACTGCACTCTCAAATGGCATACAAACATCTGAATTAGGAGCAGGGGTAGACCACTCAGCCCCTCAAGCCCACTCCACCATTCAATAGGATCATGGCTGATCTGAACGTAACCTCAACTCCACGTTCCTACCTAACCCGATAACCTTTCACCCCCTTGCTTATCAAGAATCTATCTAGCTCTGTCTTAAAAATATTCAAAGACTTTGCTTTCACCGGCCTTTGAGGAAGAGACTTTTTTTTTATTCGTTCACAGGATGTGGGCTTTGCTGGATGGACCAGCATTTATTGCCCATCCCTAGCTGCCCTTGAGAAGGTGGTGGTGAGCTGCCTTCTTGAACCGCTGCAGTCCAAGTGGTGTAGGTACACCCACAGTGCTGTTAGGGAGGGAGTTCCAGGATTTTGACCCAGCGACAGTGAAGGAATGGCGATATATATTTCCAAGCCAGGATGGTGAGTGGCTTGGAATGGAAATTCCAGCTGGTGGTGTTCCCATCTATCTGCTGCCCTTCTCCTTCTAGATGGTAGTGGTTGTGAAGTTGGAAGGTGCTGTCTGAGGAGCCTTGGTGAATTCCTGCAGTGAATCTTGTAGATGGTACACACTGCTCCTGTGTGTCAGTGGTGGAGGGAGTGAATGTTTGTGGATGTGAGGCCAATCAAGTGGCCGGTGTCAAGCTAAATGTAATATCTCCAAATTTACAGATGACACAAAGCTGGGTGGGAGGGTGAGCTGTGAGGAGGATGCAGAGATGCTTCAGTGTGATTTGGACAAGCTGAGTGAGTGGGCAAATGCATGACAGATGCTGTATAATGTGGATAAATGTGAGGTTATCCACTTTGGTAGCAAAAACAGGAAGGCAGATTATTATCTGAATGGCTATAAATTGAGAGAGGGGAATGTGCAATGAGACCTGGGTGTCCTCGTACACCAGTCGCTGAAGGTAAGCATCCAGATGCAGCAGGTGGTAAAGAAGGCAAATGGTATGTTGTCTTTCATAGCGAGATGATTCGAGTACAGGAGCAGGGATGTCTTGCTGCAATTATACAGGGCCTTGGTGAGACCACGCTTGGAATATTGTGTGCAGTTTTGGTCTCCTTATCTGAGGAAGGATGTTCTTGCTATAGAGGAAGTGCAGCGAAGGTTTACCAGACTGATTGCTGGGATAGTGGGACTGAAATATGAGGAGAGATTGAGTCGGTTAGGATTATATTTGCTGGAGTTCAGAAGAATGAGGGGGGATCACATAGAAATCTATAAAATTCTAACAGGACTAGACAGGGTAGATGCAGGAAGAATATTCCCAATGGTGGGGGAGTCCAGAACCAGGGGTCGCAGTCTGCGGATACAGGGTAGACCATTTAGGACTGAGATGAGGAGAAATTTCTTCACCCAGAGAGTGGTGAGCCTGTGGAATTCGCTGCCACAGAAAGTAATTGAGGCCAAGACATTGTATGTTTTCAAGAAGGAGTTAGATATTGCTCTTGGGGCGAAAGGGATCAAAGGACATGGGGAGAAAGCGGGAGTAGGCAATTGAGTTGGATGATCAGCCATGATCAAAATGAATGGCAGAGCAGGCTCAAAGGGCCAAATGGCCTACTCCTGCTCCTATTTTCTATGTTTCTATGTAAGCTTCTTGAGTGTTGTTGGAGCTGCACTCATCCAGGCAAGTGGGTAGTATTCCATTACACTCCTGTGTCTTGTAGATGATGGACAAGCTTTGGGGAGCCAGGTGAGTTACTTACCGCAGGATTCCTAGCCTCTGACCTGTTCTTGTAGCCACAATATTTATATGGCTAGTCCAGTTCAGTTTCTGGTCAATGGTAACCCCCACAATGTTGATAATGGGGGATTCAGTGATGATAATACCATTGAACATCGAGGGGTGATGGTTGAATTTTCTCTTGTGGTCATTGCCTGACACTTGTGTGGCACGAATATTACTTACCACTTGTCAGCCCAAGCTTGGATATTGTCCAGGTCTTGTTGCATTTGGACATGGACTGCTTCAGTATCTGAGAAGTCGTGAATGGTGCTGAACATTGTGTAATCATCAGCGAACATCCCCGCTTCTGACCTTATGAAGGAAGGAAGGAAGCAGCTGAAGATGGTTGGGCTGAGGACCCTACCCTGAAGAACTCCTGTAGTGATGTCCTGGAGCTGCGATGACTGAACTCCAACAACTACAACCATCTTCCTTTGTGCTAGGTATGACTCCAACCAGTGGAGAGTTTTCCCCTTGATTCCCATTGATTCCAGTTTTGCTTGGGCTCCTTGATGCCACACTCAGTCAAATGCGGTCTTGATGTCAAGTCACTCTTTCCTCACCTCGGGAGTTCAGCTTTTTTGTCCATGTTTGAGCCAAGGATGTAATGAGGTCAGGAGCCAAACTGGGTGTCAGTGAGCAGTTTATTGCTAAGCAAGTTCTGCTTGATAGCACTGTTGATGACACCTTCCATTACTTTACTGATAATCAAGTGTAGACTTGATGGTAATTGGCTGGGTTGGATCTGTCCTGCTTTTTATGTAAAGGACATACCTGGGCAATTTTCCACATAGCCAGGTAGATGCCAGTATTGTAGCTACACTGGAACAGCTTGGTTAAGGGTGCGGCAAGTTCTGGAGCACAATTTTTCACTACTATTGCCAGAATATTGTCAGGGCCCAAAGCCTTTACAGTAGCCAGTGCCTTCAGCTGTTTCTTGATATCACGTGGAATGAATCAGATTGGCTGAAGACTGGCATCTGTGATGCAGGGGACGTCTAGAGGAGGCTGAGATGGATCATCCACTCAGAACTTCTGGCTGAAGATTGTTGCAAATGCTTCAGCCTTATCTTTTGCACTGATGTGCTGGGCTCCCCCATCATTGAGGATGGGGATATTTGTGGAGCTTCTTCCCCCAGTGAGTTGTTTAGCTGTCCACCACCGATCACAACGGATGTGGCAGGACTGCAGAGCTTAGATCTGATCCGGTGGTTGTGGGATCACTTAAACCTGTTTATCACTTGCTGTTTATGATGTTTTGCATGCACGTAGTCCTGTTTTGTAGCTTCACCAGGTTGACACCTTATTTTTAGGTATGCCTGATGTTGTGCTTGGCATGCCCTCCTGCACTTTTCATTGAACCAGACCAGCTTGGTCAGTCGTGGTGCTACCGAGCCACTCTTGGTGATAGGCATTGAAGTCCCCCACTCAAGGTATATTCTGCATCCTTGCCACCCTCAGTGTTTTGTCCAAGTGGTGTTCAAATGGAAGCACACTGATTCAGCTGAGGGAGGGCAGTATGAGGTAAACAGCAAGAGGTTTCCTTGCCCATGTTTGACCTGATGCCATGAGCCTTCATAGGATCTGGAGTCGATATTGAGGACTCCCATGGCACTCCCAGAGTTCCAGACTCATGACCATCTGAGAGAAAAAATGTCTCCTCATCTCTGTTTTAAATGGATGACCCCTTATTACCCCTAACCATAGATTCTCCCACAAGAGGAAACATCCTCTCCACACCAACCCTGTCAAGACCCCACAGGATCTTACATGTTACAATCAAGTCACCTCTTATTCTTCTAAATTCCAGTGGATACAAGCTTAACCTGTTCAACCTTTCCTCATAAGTCAACCTGCCCATTCCTGGTATTAGTCTTGTAAACCTTCTCTGAACTGCTTCCAATGCATTTACATGCTTCCTTAAATAAAGAGACCAATACTATAAACAGTCCTCCAGATGTGGTCTCACCAATGCCCTGTATAACTGAAGCATAACCTCCCTAATTTTGTATTCAATTCCTCTCGCAATAAATTGTAGCAATCTAGTAGATTTCCTAATTACTTGATGTACCTGATTGCATGGTTATATTTGCTATTCATGCACTAGGGCACCCAAATCCCTCTGTATCTCAGAGCTCTGCAATCTCTTACCATTTAGATAATAGGCTTCTTTTTTATTTTTCCTACCAAAATGGACAATTTCACACTTTCCCACAGTGTACCCTGTTTGCCAGATCGTTGCTCACTCACTGAACCTATCTATATCTGTAATGACTTGACATATTGAATCGGTTTCAACAAGAAACAGAAACTTTATTACAGAGACCTTTTCAGATGCTACATACTTGAACAGGGTTCTAAACAGGAAGCCCCGCCCCCCCAGATTACCCAGACTTAGGGGTCATTAGTCGGAGCCTCCAAGAACATCACGTGACCCCTGATAGACAGCAGTAAAGGCTATAGCTTCAGTTACTACATTTCCTCCCCCTTTAGTGTTTTTTACAGTTTCTATTTACAGAGAGCATTTGAATATACAACAACATATGCATATATACAACTCAGGTGATTAAAGAGGCACTTTCCTTATTTCCTCTGAGGCACTTTCCTTATTTGGTTAGAGCAGCATAGCTCTACCACTGAGATTCTTCCACAGGATCGACATGATCAGGAACTGCAGCACCAGAAACATCATTAGAAAGTGGCAGCTCAGGGTTAGGCAACTCTACAGAGATATCGGCATATTTATTCTAGGTCGATCTATCACCTCAGGGGTTAATGGTTCTATGTTAATCACAGGTGGAGTAGTTGGTTGTTGGAATGTCTTTCTATTCTGAAGATGGTCCATGTATTTTCTAACAATTCTGCCTTCCACTTCCACTTGAAAGGGACCAGTCTCTGAGACAATGATTCCAGGAACCCCAACAAGCTCCAATTCAAAACCTCTGCAGAAAAACCATGTCTCCTACACTGAATCTCTGAGCTTTGCTATGAATATCATGATTCAATTTTTGATTACTCTGATTCTTCTCTACCTCCCCCTCTAAGTTTGGAAACACCAGACTTATTCTTGTACATAGACAGTGTTTCAACAATAATTCAGATGGTGTTGAACCAAGAGTCGAAAGTGTTGTTGTAAAGATAACGGGAAAGTCGAGTTTCTAGAGTACCTTCTGATAACCTCTTGATACCAGATGTGGAACTTTGCACAGCTTTCCCGGCTAAACCATTTGATGAGAGTGGTAAGGGGCTGTTTTAATAGGTCTGATTCCACTTAAACTCTAAAATCTCTGAAACTCTGTACTGGTAAAGACTGTACCACTATCAGAAACTGATTATCAGATGATTTCCAGTAGACCATGTATGGTAAAAAATAATGCAGCTTTTCGACAGTTGCACTCGATGTCAGTGATCTGACTTCATGTATATCCATCCATTTAGGATGTGCATCTATGATCAATAAAAACATGGTATCTAAGAATGATCCTACATGTTCAATATGTGGTCTAACCCAGGGTCGACCAGGCCACTCCCATGGATTCAGTGGAGCTGAAACAGGCAACCTTTGTTGTTTGCTGGCAATGGAGACAATGCTTGACCATGCTTTCAATGTCATTGTCAATGCCTGGCCACCAGACATAGCATTTTCATCTTTGAAATGCCTGGATGTGCACTGTGAAGCTCTGTCAAGAGTGGTTCTCTTCTTTGTGATAGGATCCCCACAACATGATTTCATCTTGACAACTTAACTCTGTTTTTCGGGCATGGAATGGTCTCATCTCTTCAGACGCTGGTGAATTTGACCACCCTTCCAAAACAAGGTCTCTGTTCATCCAATTTCTAATTTGCTTCGCACACAAGTGAAGAGTCCAAGAAATTCAGTAGAAGCACAACTCCTTGTGGCATTGGAGCATATACAATGCTATCTGGTGATGGGAGATGACTGAGTGCCCCCGTATTTGCGATACGTAAGCCAGGAAGGTGTATAAAGATATACTCATACACAGATAATATCAACCCAATGTTGTACTCTTGCTGGTGCTATTGGCGGAATGCCCTTATAATCACTGAATAAACCCATTAATGGTTTATGGTCCGACACAATGGTGAAATGTCGTCCATGCAGATACTGGTGGTATTTCTTCACTCTGAATATCACTGATAAACCTTCCTTTTCTAGTTAGGAATAATCCTTCTTGGCTGTGGAAAGAGTTCTGGAGACGTTTGCCAATTGGTCTTTCTGATCTGATTTCTGCCTTTTCTTCTTCTGTTTGCCGCAGAGTTTTGTCTCATCCTTTACTTTGATTTCACAGTCAGCCAAATTTCTCCCAGAAATCTTAACTTGGTTCAGTTTGGTAGTTGAGCGGCCCATGGCTTCATTATCCATCCGCACCTTGAAATGTTCTACGGCTTCCCCTCCTAATGTCTCTTTTGTTTCATTTAGCTGTTTCTTCAGATCTTCAGTCTCTTTCTTGTACCTCCTGGCTTCCTCCTGAAACATTGAGCATTGTTGAGTCTTCTCTGCCAACTGTTTCTCCAGTTTGTTCAGAGTGGCATTGTATGCTGCCACAGATGCTGCCAGACCTGCTGAGTTTTTCCAGGTAATTCTGTTCTTGTTTTTGTTTTGGATTTCCAGCATCCGCAGTTTTTTTGTTTTTATCTCTGTATCTGTTTTGTTTCTCTTTGTGATTTTCGAGAGGAACCAACTGTCATGAAGCTATTAATGTATACAATATTTTGGAAAATATCTTTCTTTTAAAATAGAGGTTTGGTTTGTGGGTGTGTCTTAACTGGATTAAACCAGCTAGTCTGGGTGCGCTGATATGTACTAGTTTTGATACGGAAAAGAGATAATGTGCATTTGCATTTTTTGAATAGAGCATTCAAGAAATGGGGTGCAAACTTGACGCCTTTCTAACAGCTACTAAGCAATATGTTTATATTACTAATAAAATTGGTAATATAAATAGGATTTCATTGTTAAGAGGTAAAGCTCAAAGACACTAGTGAGACAATAAGAACTTGAATTCAATCAGTGGTGGTAGATAGAACTTCAGTAGTTTTTGGGTGTGCAGAGCTGAGGCAATGTAAGATCAAAAGGCAGCTGCAAGCCTCCAACTGGCTCCACAGTGAAAAGAACCTGATTAGGAATTCATAAAGTGAAAATGCTTTGCCTAGTATTTGGTTAAGTCTATGGGTTGCTGTGCCTTAATGGAGATTAGTTTGGGACTTTGTTAGAAGCTATGATAGTCGTAATTTGTAGCCATGTGTATTTTTATTTTAACCTGTGTAAATTAATAAAATGTTTCAATTAGTTTAATGTAAAGCCTCGAGAACTGGTGGTCTGATTCCTGAATTTAGAGTCACATCTCAAACATAACACTTAAATTTATAGATTATGACAGGTGTTTAAAATTTCCCTCTGGGATTTTTAAATAACTCCGCTTTACCAACTGCATCGGTCATAACACCAACTTCAACTAAGGGACTTCTGCAGCATGTGAAGGTCCTTCAATTCTCCCAACTCATTCCAAAATACACTGTCGTATTCCCTTAACAGCTGAGGAACTCCTCCTGTTCTCAAGCGAAATATTTCAGACCAATCAAGTTTGACTTTTTTTGTAGCCAATCTCGGCCCAGAAGACTATGTCCTTCACCTGTCACTATTATCACTGGAAGCTGAGTTTTCTGTTCCTATAAGACACAGGTACTGTAGTGATGCCCTTTACCTGAATAGATTCTCCAGTGTATGTCTTTAATTGAGTGGCTGCCCGCTCCAGATTCAGCAGCTGGGTACCTTCATTTAGGTTATTTAAATGTGTGCTCTCCCACCACTGTGCCTGAGGCTGCTGTATCTACCTCAATTATTAGTGGCTTCCCATTTACTTGAATGGAACAGTGATAGGTTTTGTTTTTACAGTGGTTACTTTATAACAGCTGTTGGCATCAGCAGCTTCTGGTTCTGCCATATTTTTAATTTAATCATCCTCATTTGAAGCTTTACAGACTGTTTTGACTTCACCCTGCATTGCCTTACTTCGTGACCTTTCTTATGAAAGTAATGGCATTCTTCCTCCTTGAATCTGCAGGTGTCCGGTACATAGCCACCCCCACATCTAAGAAATTAACCTTGGGGCCACTGCTGAAGTGTTTCTACTAGGCCCTTCATGAGAGCCGGACATGCCTCTCGCTTCTATGTTGTGTCTCTGGTTATTGCGCCATGCCCGGCAGTAGGTTCCTGCCCCACGTGAAGAACAGCGTCATGTTGTACATGTTGTAAAGCCTATGAGTCTCTCGCAGCACTTTCCATAGCGAGTGCTATTTCCAGGGTGCTCTTGAAATCGACGTCAACCTCTGTGAGTAAATGGTCCTGAATGGCATCGTCGTGAACCCCACAAACTAATCAGTCCCACAGCAAATCATTGAGTGTGTCTCTGAAGTCACAGTGCTCAGTCAACTCCTTTAACTTCGTTACATAGGTTGTGATGGACTCTCCTGGGGCCCTAACTCTGGAATTAAACTGAAACCGCTGCATTATTAAGGATGGCTTTGGCTGTTAATGCGTTTTCACGAGGTCCACTAATTCACTAAAGGCCATGGCCTGGAAATTTGATCACAATGCACCCAGTTAACCCCACTTAGTCCCTGAGAAACACCATAGCCATCCAATATAGCAGGCAGGAAGCACATATTCTATACCAGCTCTACTGTCCCACCCCCCTCAACCAACTTATATTTCACCACATTTCTTTATTTCCTTAGTTCTGATGAAGAGTCATACGGACTCGAAACGTTAACTATCACTCTCCACAGATGTTGTCAGACCTGCTGAGTTTTTCCAGCTTTTTTTGTTTTCGTAGCGCATATTCTATACAAGGCAGAAACCCATTGTTGACTATAATGGATCAGGCTGTTCCATAGGTGTCCATGGCCCATGCCAGAAATATTTAAGTAAGAATCTCATGCCTGTTGGACAACATACTGACACGATAAACTTAATAACTTATGGTGCTAATTTGCAGGGAGACCCTTCACAAGTGTTATTCAAAGACTCCACCCAATACCTTCAATTTAGTTACTGCTTTGCCATTTAAAGCTGCTGTTTAATTTGTGGGAGTTTTCTTCCCTGTTTTCTGACTGTGTAACCTTAATGTTGACTGCTGAGAAGAAGATTCTTCCTGCCCCCAGCTTTAACAAAGGGACCCAGACAAATATGAGGGTTTGGATCTGTTTAACTTTCACAATACTGCAGCGCAGACACGTTCGGCTCAACGACCTTTTCCTGTGCCATAACTTTTCTATGATTCGGCAGGGGGAATCATCACCTTGGTGAAAGACGCACTTTGGCCTGCCCAAAGCCTGCTGACCTTTTAATGCAATTGTGCAGACGTATGGAACACACTGTATGGAGGCAAGTCAAAATTTATGACTCTTTCTGTCATTTTCTGTAATTTGAAATGTTTTTTAACAAATTTTTGAATAAATTTTAGGAGAGAAAACTTTTCACAATTTTGTAAATGGGACAATATCGTATCTAAAACAAAAACAGAATTACCTGGAAAAACTCAGCAGGTCTGGCAGCATCGGCGGAGAAGAAAAGAGTTGACGTTTCGAGTCCTCATGACCCTTCGACAGAACTTGAGTTCGAGTCCAGGAAAGAGCTGAAATATAAGCTGGTTTAAGGTGTGTGTGTGGGGGGCGGAGAGATAGAGAGACAGAGAGGTGGAGGGGGGGGGGTGTGGTTGTAGGGACAAACAAGCAGTGATGGAAGCAGATCATCAAAAGATGTCAACGACAATAGTACAATAGAACACATAGGTGTTAAAGTTAAAGTTGGTGATATTATCTAAACAAATGTGCTAATTAAGAATGGATGGTAGGTCACTCAAGGTATAGCTCTAGTGGGTTTTTTTTATAATGGAAATAGGTGGGAAAAGGAAAATCTTTATAATTTATTGGAGAAAAAAAAAGGAAGGGGGAAACAGAAAGGGGGTGGGGATGGGGGAGGGAGCTCACGACCTAAAGTTGTTGAATTCAATATTCAGTCCGGAAGGCTGTAAAGTCCCTAGTCAGAAGATGAGGTGTTGTTCCTCCAGTTTGCGTTGGGCTTCACTGGAACAATGCAGCAAGCCAAGGACAGACATGTGGGCAAGAGAGCAGGGTGGAGTGTTAAAATGGCAAGCGACAGGGAGGTTTGGGTCATTCTTGCGGACAGACCGCAGGTGTTCTGCAAAGCGGTCGCCCAGTTTACTTTTGGTCTCTCCAAAGTAGAGGAGACCACATTGGGAGCAACGAATGCAGTAGACTAAGTTGGGGGAAATGCAAGTGAACTGCTGCTTCACTTGAAAGGAGTGTTTGGGCCCTTGGACGGTGAGGAGAGAGGAAGTGAAGGGGCAGGTGTTGCATCTTTTGCGTGGGCATGGGGTTGTGCCATAGGAGGGGGTTGAGGAGTAGGGGGTGATGGAGGAGTGGACCAGGGTGTCCCGGAGGGAGCGATCCCTACGGAATGCCGATAAGGGGGGTGAAGGGAAGATGCGTTTGGTGGTGGCATCATGCTGGAGTTGGCGGAAATGGAGGAGGATGATCCTTTGAATGCGGAGGCTGGTGGGGTGATAAGTGAGGACAAGGGGGACCCTATCATGTTTCTGGGAGGGAGGAGAAGGCATGAGGGCGGATGCGCGGGAGATGGGCCGGACACGGTTGAGGGCCCTGTCAACGACCGTGGGTGGAAAACCTCGGTTAAGGAAGAAGGAGGACATGTCAGAGGAACTGTTTTTGAATGTAGCATCATTGGAACAGATGCGACGGAGGCGAAGGAACTGAGAGAATGGGATGGAGTCCTTACAGGAAGCGGGGTGTGAGGAGCTGTAGTCGAGATAGCTGTGGGAGTCGGTGGGTTTGTAATGGATATTGGTGGACAGTCTATCACCAGAGATTGAGACAGAGAGGTCAAGGAAGGGAAGGGAAGTGTCAGAGATGGACCACGTGAAAATGATGGAGGGGTGGAGATTGGAAGCAAAATTAATAAATTTTTCCAAGTCCTGACGAGAGCATGAAGCGGCACCCAAGTAATCATCGATGTACCGGAGAAAGAGTTGTGGAAGGGGGCCGGAGTAGGACTGCAACAAGGAATGTTCCACATACCCCATAAAGAGACAGGCCCATGCGGGTACCCACAGCCACACCTTTTATTTGGAGGAAGTGAGAGGAGTTGAAGGAGAAATTGTTCAGTGTGAGAACAAGTTCAGCCAGACGGAGGAGAGTAGTGGTGGATGGGGATTGTTCGGGCCTCTGTTCGAGGAAGAAGCTAAGGGCCCTCAGACCATCCTGGTGGGGGATGGAGGTGTAGAGGGATTGGACGTCCATGGTGAAGAGGAAGCGGTAGGGGCCAGGGAACTGGAAATTGTTGATGTGACGTAAGGTGTCAGAGGAATCACGGATGTAGGTGGGAAGGGACTGGACAAGGGGAGAGAGAAGGGAGTCAAGATAACGAGAAATGAGTTCTGTGGGGCAGGAGCAAGCTGAGACAATCGGTCTACCGGGGCAGTTCTGTTTGTGGATTTTGGGTAGGAGATAGAAGCGGGCCGTCCGAGGTTGGGCGACTATCAGGTTGGAAGCTGTGGGAGGGAGATCCCCAGAGGAGATGAGGTCAGTGACAGTCCTGGAAACAGTGGCTTGATGTTCAGTGGTGGGGTCATGGTCCAGGGAGAGGTAGGAGGAAGTGTCTGCGAGTTGACGCTCAGCCTCCGCGAGGTAGAGGTCAGTGCGCCAGACAACAACAGCACCACCCTTGTCAGCGGGTTTGATGACAATGTCAGGGTTGGACCTGAGAGAATGGAGTGCAGTAAGTTCAGAGAGAGACAGCTTAGAATGGGTGAGAGGAGCAGAGAAATTGAGACGACTAATGTCGCGCCGACAGTTCTCAATGAAAAGATCGAGAGAAGGTAAGAATCCAGAGGGAGTGGTCCAGGTGGAGGGAGAATATTGGAGATGGGTAAAAGGATCCGTTGAACTGGGAGAGGACTCCTGCCCAAAGAAGTGAGCCCGGAGACGAAGATGGCGGAAGAAGAGTTCAGTATCATGCCGAGCCCGAAATTCATTGAGGTGAGGGCGTAAGGGTATGAAACTAAGTCCTTTGCTGAGCACTGAACGTTCAGCATCGGAGAGGGGAAGGTCAGGGGGTATAGTGAATACACGGCTGGGGTTGGGACTGGAAGAAAGGGTGGGGACGGAGGGACAGGCAGGGGTGGAGGGTCCTAGATGGGTGTTGGTGTCGATGAGTTGTTGGAGCTTGCGTTCCTTAGCACTTGAGAGAAAGAGAAAAAGTTTCTTGTTGAGGCGTCGGATGAGCCGAAGGATAAAATGAAACTGGGGGCACGCGCAGCTTTGAAAAAGGGTACGGCGGTGCTGCTGGAGGGAGAGGTCGAGTGTGTTCATATGGCGTAATATCGTAGAATATATAATATCGTATCTGTTGCTTAATCATTGACTGGAATGATAATGAAAATGGGAAGAGGTATATATTGAACAGCATAGTATCTCTATTGCTGGAAGTTAAAATTATTTCGCCTAAATTGCTTTGCCCCGGACCTGAGCCAGAGGTTAACACTTAATTGTTTAAGAGCCTGTGATAACTAATCCTCGGTTCAGGATTAAACTCTGTACAGTATGGGCACCCTTAAGTGCTTTATAGGGCATTTGTCTTTAAGAATCTCAAAGGCAATCCTTTGCTAATTTTACGGGGGTGGTTCAGAGGCGATGCCCCCTGTGATTCTTTGGAAGCCTGATGAACAATGGTGGAAGCTGGCACTATGGGCACCATTTTTTCCTCGTTGGGGGAATGTGTAGGAGCGGGCGCGGGTGGGCAGGTTCCTGAATGGCACTCCTGGGCGGGATCACGCCGCCTTTTTACGTGGGCGGGCCAGTTAAGGACGGGCCAGTTAAGGCCCTCCCAGCATGACATCCACCAGGAAGCAGAACGTCCACCAGCACCTGTGCGGGCGGGGGCGGATTCCCTGAGCCAGGGGTGAGACAAAGTGCTGCCTCAAGGAGATCTGTTCAACTGTTAAAAACAGCTTAAACAATAGAAAAATTTTTACTACCATGTCCCCTCATGTGACAGTCACACGAGTTGGAAAATGTCCTTAACTTTAGTCTTAAAACATTCTGAAATTTTAAAATCCCTCATGAAACCTCATCCCGCCCCTGGGTGAGGTTTTCATGCTTTTTCAGACGCCCGCTTGGGCTCCTGGCCTTAAGGTTGGATGGGCAGGTCCATTAATGACTTCAATTACCTCGTTAATGGCCTTAATAGGCTGTTGACAGGTTGGCAGGTGCGCAGCCAACTCGGCTGCGCCCCCGCCAACCTGAAAATGTAAATGATGTGAGGTGACATCGGGACACAAGCCCGACATATCCCCGCGTCATTTTATGCATCTGCAAGCGGACGATGCAGCCCTCCGCTACTGTTGGAATCAGATCTCCCAATCACCATTTTGTTCAACCTTAACTTCCACATCCAAAAATTCCTCATTTGCTTAACCATGAACATTTGGAAATATTATTTATTCCGAATGCAGACAGCAGCATTCGAAAGAGTTAAGGTTGTTGAGGCTGCCAAGGAGCACAGTTGAGAAGCTGAAGTTACAGGTGACAAAGCTGTGAATGCGGTTCTGCTCACATATGTTTACAGCTCCACCCTAACTAATTGTTAAGTTTTTCAGAACTCCACTACCCACATCCTTTCTCATTTAAGTCTCGTTCACCTATCAAGTCACATTCCTGCTGATCAACATTTGATCACTTGGCCCCAGTGCACTGATTTGAAAAATATAGAAGAGTTTACATCACAGAAAGAGGCCATTCTGCCCATTGTGTCTGTGCCAGCCAAAAAAAGAGCTATGCTGTCTGATCATATATTCCTGTTCTTCATCTGTAGCCCTGTAGGTTATGGCACCTCAAATGCAAATCCAAAACTGTTATTTTAAATACAATGGTGGTTTGTGCCTCTTTCACACAGTGAGTTATAGACCCCCATGACCTTCTGGATGAAAAAAGTATCCCTCTAGAACTTCCACCAATTAATATATGCTTCCTGTTTATTGACCTCTGTACTGACGGAGATTGGTCCTTCCTATCCACTCTAACAAGGTCACTCAATGTTGTACAGCTCATTAAAAGCTCGCCTTAGCCTCCTCTGTTGTAAAGAAAACAATTCCAGCTTATTCAATCTCTCCATTAGCCAAAATTCTCCATTCCTGGTAACATCCTCAAAAATCCCCCTCTCTGGTATGATCACGTCCTTCCTGGAATGTAATAATCAGAACTGTACATAGTACTCTAGCTGCTCCCTGCTCTTATAGTCACTACCTCGGCTCATAAAGGAAAATATCCCATAAGCCTTCTTAACTACCTTATCCAACTGCCCTGCTACCTTCAGGGATCTGTGGACATGCACTCAAAGATCCCTCTATTCCTCTTTTCAGTATCCTATTATTTGTTGTGTATTCCCTTGCCTTGTTTGCCCTCCCCAAATGCATTACCTTACACTTCTCCGAATTGAATTTCTGCCCACCTACCCAGTCCATTGCTATCTTCCTATAATGTACAGTAATCTTTCTCACTATCACGGTCAATTTTTGTATCATATGCAAGTTTCTTAATCATTCCATCTACATTCAAGTCCAAATCATTGATATACACCATGCAAAACAAAAGACCCAGTACTGAGGCCTGAAGAATTCCACTCGAAACATTCTTCCAGTCATAAAACCATCCATTGTCCATAACTTTTTGCTTCCTGATACAGTTAATTTTTGATCCAACTTGCTATTTTTTCTTTGATCATAAGAACTTTCCATGTTTTGATTAATCTGCCATGTGGGACCTTGTCAAAAGCCTTGCTACAACCCACATAGGCTACATCAAATCTGTTGCCCTCATTGTTAGCTTCTCAAAATTTTAATCAAGCTAGTCAGACACAACCTTCCCTTAACAAATTGGCGCTGAATGTCTTTCCAAATGAAGATTTATACCATCACACAGAGCTTTTTCGAATAATTTGTCACTACTAAGGTTAGGCTGACTGGTCTGTATTTACTCAGTCTAACCCTTCTCCCCTTTTGAAACAAGGGTTTAATGTTAGCTGTACTCCAATCCCCTGGCACTGTCCCTGTAGCCAGAGAAGAATTGGAAAGTTGTTAGTCAGAATCTCCACCCTATTTCTTCTCTTGCTTCCCTTAGTAGCCTGTGATAAATTTCATCTGCGCCTGATGACAGGCATGGCCAGCCTTTCTAGCACATCCTTCCTATCAATTTTCACCCCACCCTCTACCGTCTCCACATCAACCAATATTTTGTCAGCATTCTCTCCCTTAGTAAACACCAATACAAAATACTCATTACGTATTCTGGCCTTGCCATGCACCTCTAAGCATATATCTCCCTCTTTGTTCCTAATAGGACTCATTCCAGCTCTTACTACCCACTTATTATTTACATACCAGTAGAAGGATTTTAGTTTTCCTTTCAGGTTGACTGCCATTTTATTCTCATATTTTCACTTTGACAGCTTTATTTTTCTCCACACTTCTCCTCTCAACCTATTGTATTTGACCTGGCTCTCACTTGAAAAATTCACGTGGCATGCATCATACATCCTCTTTTGTTTTTTCTCCATATTCTCAATCTCTCTCACCAGCCAAGGAGCCCTGTTTTTCGGTTCCCTTATCTTTCACCTTTGTTGGAATGTACCTAGCCTGCACCTGAAATATCTCCTTCTTAAAGATTACCCATTGTTCTGCTACAGCTTTTCCTGTCAATCTTTGGTCCCATTTGTTCTTGGCTAGAACTCCTCTATTCCCATTGAAATTAGCCCTCTTCCAATTTAGAAACTCCACTTTAGATTGTTCCTTGCTCTTCTCCATTTCTGATGAGATGGGGGAGATAGCAGCATATTGGTAATGTCACTGGACCAGTAATCCAGATGCCCAGGCTAATGCTCAAGAACATGGGTCGGCAGCTGGTGGAATTTAAATTCAATTAATTAAATCTGGAATATAAAGCTAGCCTCAGTAATGGTGACCATTAAACTATCATAGATTGTTGTAAAGACCCATCTGCTTCACTAAAGTCCTTTAGGGAAGGAAATCTGCTGTCCTTAGTTGGTCTGGCCCACATGTGATTCCAGACCCACAGCAATATGGCTGACTCTAGGCTGCCCTCTGAAATGGCCTAGTAAGCCACTTAGTTCAAGGACAATTAAATGCTGGCTTTGCCAGTGACACCCACATCCCATGAAAGGATTTAAAAAAAGGATCACTCTTACCAAGTGGATAACCCACAGACACTTGTTCCACTTGAGCTACCTATCAGCAGCAGATCCAGCAATGCCCCCTTCCTAGTTGGACCGAGAACATACTGGTCAAGGAGGTTCTCTTTAATTTCGCCCTCTAACTCCTGTCTGAAAATTCTGTAACCAGGAATATTGAGCTGCCATTCCTGTCCTTCTTTAAGCTAATTTTCAGTAACAGCTAAGATATCATATTTCAATGTGTCTATTAGGTCCATCAAAGTTTAGGTCGTTGTAATAGTTTTCATAATAAAAAAGTAGATAAAATAAATAAAGAGAATTCTGCAGTTCAGTTCAGTTCAATTGTAGAACATGCCAGATTTAATGAGCGTGTAATTAAAAAGGGAGTGTTCAAGAATAGGTTTTCCCACCTTTCCTAATCTGACAAAGTTCCTTTAGAATTATTGGGTGAAATGTCACATGTTACATCCTTTCAGACTTTCCTTTCTAAGATTGACATTGCATTCAGATATATTGAGGATAAAGATCATCAAAAAGAAATGAATGTACTTTCTAATTTGGTAAAGCCAAGATTCTTTGCATAATTATTTTAATAATTTAAAATTAATGAATAAAAATAGCAGCTAGTGCCCATTTTCCTTCCAGTAAATCTGTGAAAAATGAATTTCATAGTGTTAGTAACCAAAATTTGAGTAATCACAATTTAGTGAAAATATCATTTTTCAATGATCTACATTTTCAGTTCTGCTCTGAAATTTGACAAATTTTATTCAGCCAGAGTCAGGAAAACATTTTTGTTCCACATATTGTATTTCATTTTATTGTACAGTCATCCTTGTTGATTGAAGCTTTAGGCGCCTCCCTCATTTCCGTGATTGCAGCATTCAGTCGAAGGCAACCCATGGATAAGTGGATTGAACATTCAGTAGAGGGTCTGGCAGTGCCTGAGTCTAGCACGTGTTCCCACTAATCTCCAGCAGTTAAAGACAGCTTGTTTCTCTTAAAGGGGAGCCTCACTGAGTGGGGAGGTAATCCTAAGATTACCACCTGTGAAGTCCTGCTCTTAAACTTGTTTTCTAATCTCCTACACATATCTTGCAGGATCTCAGTCTTTTCTTTACCTATATTATTGGCTCCCACATCACCATGGTGACAGATTTCTCCCCCTGTGGGGTCCTTTTTGCTGGAATAACCCTGTGATATAAAAGATGATGTCAAACACATGCCACAATTTGTGGAAATGAGTGTTCACAGTATTTATTACTGTGATGAATAGGGATGACCCTGGGATCAACACAAAATGAGTTAAACAGTTTTCGGTTGAGTGTAGGCTTAAGGCAAATACATCTCCACATATCAAAAGGTTGACTTTCATGTCTATCAGGTCGGGAATCATGTCCCCTGTGAATATGGTAACAAAATGATGGGAAGATGTTGAAAGGGCAATATAACCATGGAATTAATGACATTTGTTGCCAGATAAATCCAAGAAAAATGTTGAGAATAACACAAAGAACTCTTCATTACATTCATTGACCTGATAAAAGTATTTGACTCAGTAAATCATGAGGCTCTGTGGATTGTACTCCAAAGATTTGAATGTCCAAGAAATTTCATCACAATCTTCCAACTGCTTCATGATGATATGACTGCCACCATCTTGAGGGGGAGATCTGAAAGTGACGCATTCAAAATCTGGACTGGGTCAAGCAAGGCTGTGTGCTAGCCCCCATACTATTTACAATCTACCTGACAGTGGCTATTCACCTCATCCAAGATCAACAGCTCTCTGGTATGAGTATTAAATACCATATAGATAGAAAATGCTTTAACTTCAGTCACCCCCATGCCAAAACTAAATTGACCACCATAGACATCCATGATCTACAGTTTATGATTAACTTCAGTGCCATTGGTCACTCTACACCAGATTTTCAAGCCATTCCCAATTTCTTCAATTCTGAATACAAAAGACTTGGCCTGTCCTTGAATATTGCCAAAACAAATCTCATATTTTAACCCACACCTGATCAGCCAAATATTCCACCTCTCATACATGTTAAAGCAGAGACTCTGGAATATATTGAACATTTCCCTTACCTTGGTATCCACCTCTCTCAAAAGGCCACCATTAACAAGGAGATTCAACACCAGATCAGTTGTGCCAGCTCAGCCTTCTACAAACTACGGCAGTGAGTGTTTGACCACTAAAAACCTCCGCAAGTCAACAAAATCCTAGTGTACAGAGCAGCTGTTGTCACCACACTCCTGTAATGCAGTGAGACCTGGACTGTGTATCAGTGACACATAAGAGCACTAGAGAAATTCCATCAGCAATGCTGCATCCTCCAGATTCAATGCGAGGACCATCATACAAATGTTAGTGTCCTTCTTGAAGCCGGCTCCACAAGGGTTGAGGCAAAACTCCTGCAAAATCAATTTAGATGGACTGGACACTGGGTCGGGATGGCCAAAAACCGTCTGCCCCACTAGGTCCTGTTCTCTCAACTCAAATGGCCAGTGTTCTGAGGAGGACAAAGGAAATGCTTCACTGACATTCTGAAGCTGTCCTTGAAGCGTGGCAGCATTGATATTAATGACAGGGAGGAGCTTGCTACCAACGCTTCAAAATGGTGACTTGTCCATCAAGCCGCATCACGCTTTGAGTCACAATATCTTAACGATGAGGCAAAGTGGCAGCAGAGAATCACAGAATGGTTGCAGAACAGAAGGAGGCCATTTGGCTGAACGTGTCAGTGCTGGCTCTCTGAAGAAGCAATTCACTTAGTGTCACTATCCTGCCTTCTTCCTGTAACTCTGCACATTCTTCCTTCTCAGATAACAGTCTAATTCCCTCTTGAATGCTTTGATTGACCATGCCTCCACCAAACTCTCAGGCAACATGTTCTAGATCCTAATGACTCGCTGCGTGAAAAAATTTTTCCTCATGTCACCATTGCTTCTTTTGCTAACTACCTTAAATCTTTGCCCTCTTGTTCTTGATTTTCCATCAGTGGGAAGAGTTTCTCCCTATCTACCCTGTTCAGACCCCTCAAAACCTTGAATTCCTCTCAACCTTCTCTTCTCCAAGGAAAACAGTCCCAACGTCTTGAATCTATCTATGTAACTGAAGTTCCTCATCCCTGAAACCATCCTTGTAATCTTTTTAGCACTCTTTCTAATGCTTTCACATACTTCCTAAAGTGTGGTGCCCAGAACTGGATGCCACACTCCAGATGAGGTCAAACCCGTCTTCTATACAAGTTTAACATAACCTCTTTGTTTTTGTACTCTATATCCCTATTAGTAAAGTGCAGGATAGTGTATTTATTAACTGCACTCTCAACCTGACCTGCCACCTTCAATGAGTTATGCACATATACATCCAGGTCTCTCTGCTCCTGTACCTCATTTAGAGTTGTACCTTCTATTTTGTATTGTTGCTCCTCATTCTTTCTACCAAAATGAATCACTTCACACTTCTCTGCATTAAATTTCACCTGCCATTTGTCCACCCGTTCCACCAACTTGACTACGTCCTTCTGAAGATCTACATTATCCTCCTCACGGTTCACAATGCTTTCAAGTCCTGTATCCTCATCAAATTTTGAACTTGTGCCCTGTACATCAGGGTCTACAGCAAGGGTTCCAACACTGACCCCCTGGAGAACTCCACTATAAATCTGCCTCCAGTCTGAAAAAACATCCATTAATCACTACTCTGTTTCCTGTCACTCAGCCAATTTCATATCCACTTTGCTACTGTCCCTTTTATTCCATGAGCTCTAACTGTGCTTGCAAGTCTGTTATGTGGCACTTTGTCAAATGCCTTTTGGAAGTCCATGTACACCACATCAATGGGCATTAACCTATCAATTCTCTGTTAACTATTCAAAAAACTCCAGCAAGTTAGTTAAAAATGATTTACCCTTAACAAATCTGTGCTGGCTTACCTTAATTAACCTTGCATTTGCCGACGTAACAATTAATTTTGTCCCAAATCATTACCCCTCGAAGCTTCCCCACCATTGAGGTTAAATTGCCTGGTTTGTCATTGCTGAGCTTAGCTTTACACTCATTTCTGAACAAGCGTGTAATGTTTATAATTCTCCAGTCTTCTGGCACCACCCCTGAGCCAAAGGAAGACTGGAAAATTATGGGCAGTACCTCCACAATTTCCACTCTCACATCCCTTGAACACAGAAGGAAAGAAAAGGAAACAAACCTTCCACTCCGGATCCCACTAATTAGTGGGACATCCTGCCCCATGCGTCCAAAGATCTAGGGGTTGAGAATTGGCCCATCCAATCACATGAAGATCCATAAAGAAACTCGTGGCCCTGAGTAGATGTCATCCTCGAATTGAAGGATAGCTGCCAACAAGATGAAAAGAAATGCTTTCATTTGTAACAGCGCTGAGGGGGCAGAACCTTTCCCCTCTCTTCCATTGTTCACTAATATATCCTTCTTTCTCACAACAGTTTAAAATTCTGATATTTGTTACAGGCCTTCAATTTCTTTCTCTTCCAAACTTTCACGTGCCTAAGCCAGAGTTTCTTATGTAGCTCCTTCCATCTTTTTTCCACTGTGAAAGGGTTGATAATAACCTCTTGTCCTCCTGCTTATGCACTTTTCAAAATCCCTGTTGGTTACTTAAACCATACACAAAGGCAGTCATAACTGCTGACTGAATTTGGTCAGATTCCTTCTGGCAAGATTCTTCTTTGTTCTAGAATATTTCAAATTCCAATGAGAAATTTTCAATATGCAGCCTCGGCCTTGAGTTTATCTTTTTCACCTATCTCTGCAGGGTGCTGAGCAGCATTACACAACAATGTCCATCCCCTACTCAATAGACAACTCTTTGTTCACAATTTGACCATCCACCTGGTTTCTCATTGTTTCAGACGGTTCTTCACCATCCATCACGGACAAGATTTCCTCAATCAGATTAATCACTGACAGTTTCTTTTTATGGTATCAACTCATTGAAGAACTTTTAGGCCCAAATCGAGTTTGAACAGCTGAAGCAAATCATTTTTGACCAATGGGTAAGGTCCCTAAGAACTCCACACACCTATGGAGGGTTGTGTGAGTTGGTATTGTTGGAGGAATTCAAAAATTGCTTACCCTCCAACTTGCAGAGGAGCAGAGAATCCTCACAGTTAGGAATGCAGCCATCACAGCAGACATGATCTCATCCATAGGCCTGGAAACTCAGGCAGACCCTTTCCAAACAATGCCCATGAGCATTGGAGAGATAAGCAGGGCAATCCAGATAGGAAAGGCCATCCAGCCAGAAAAGAAAACACAAAGGAGGGCGTGAGAAGCCCAAAAGGGTGAAATAAATATTGACCGAGGGTTGCTCGAACGTAGCGAGTCCGAAGCCCGGCTAGTAAAGTTAAAAGAGGTCCTGGGAGGGCCAATAGAATTTAAAATGTCCTCCTTAATGTCACATTAAACAGGGACTGGAGAAGTCCCAGAGCAGGGAAAAAGATAGTGAGGGAGATGCCCCATGTGGCTGAAGAGTCTGGAGGAAGGCAAGTTATTAAATCAGGAAAGGGAAAGATTAAGGAATTGCCTGAAGTATGGCTGGCAGAAACCTTCTAGCAACTAAAATGTACTAGACCCAACTACAACACCGGCCAGACCCAACCATCCACTCTGATCAGACCAGACTAAATCCCCCTGACCAGACCCGACTACCCCCATGACCAGAACCGACCACTCCTCCACCGACCAGACCTGACTATCCCCCGACCATCCAATTTACCCCCACCCAGACTACCAGAGTACCCACCCAACCCACCTTACCCACCACTCACTCACCAATTCACTATTCACTAACCAACGCTCATTCTTGAAAAGATTTGAGACCTTTAAAAACTTACCTGAATGTGGGAGATAGTGTCACTAGTGTCGTAAAAGGGGGACAAGCCCTCTCCTTCCCCGCTTCCTAGAGTGTCTTTCTGCCAATTTCTGCTTCAGTCGGATTAGAAGATACAGCTGGAAATAGGCAGTTTCATTGGGTTGGAGAAAACTCCTCAGACAGTGGCAATGGTGTCCAGCTTTGCCACTTACTGGAAGATCCAGGCTTGGCCAAAAACAGTGAATTTCCCATTACCTGACTAGGCTATGATCCTAGTTCCTTAAGCTTTAAATCATCAAACTACCAATGCTTGTTTTGTCCTTTTGTGCTCATCGGTCTGTACATCAGTTCAACAAGTTAACCAATATGGTGGCAATCAGCAATGCTAATGATTATGTATAGCCAGTTATAGACTGTAACGGCTAGTTATAGAATGTAACAACTCGTTATAGACTGTTACAGTTAGTTATTGACTGTAACAGTTAGTTTTAGACTGTTACAGCTAGTTATTGACTGTAACAAAGCATTCAGTGCAAAAGTTGGATATTGCCCCAATCCTTTGGGGAGCAGGATGCATCTGTTCAAGCTGTTTGATCCTTTGCTTTCTGCTCATGCTCTGTTCTGTCTTCCTCCTTAAGGCAGCCCTTTATATATCCTCACTCCTGCAGCATCCACAAGATCATAAAATGATCCATTCACAGCAGCACTGAAACCAATTTTAACCATATATAGACAAACTTTCATTTTGTTTTTCCAGGTCCATTTAGCAGTTTTCAGCTAATGCAAATTAATGGAAATGTGCAGTTAATCAGTCTAAGATTACATTTTGTATGTCTTAAAGAATAGGCTAGACAAATGACCAGTGGAATTGATGGAGGAGTGGAAAATGAGCTATAATTATTTGTGGGGCTTCTGCTTGGTTGCAATGAATCATTGGCTTGGATTTAGTCATCCTCATAATGGCAAATGTTGTCAGTGTGTAAAGTAGGGCTGAGTGCCCTGTACTTACAGTTATTGAGTCATTTATGGCACAGAAGGGGGCCATCAAGTCCATGCTGGCTCTCCATGGAGTAACCCAGTCAGTCCCACTCCCCTGCTCGATCCCCGTAGCCCTGCAGGTTTATTTCCTTCACGAGTCCATCCAATTTCCTTTCAAAATTATGAATTCTTTCCACTTCCACCACAATCATGGTGTTCCAGGTCATTACCACTCGCTGCTTAAAAAGTCCTTCCTCATTTAGCCCCAGTATCTCTTGCCCAAGATCTCAAAAGTCTTGGTCTCTGAATCATAAGGTTCTGGGTTTAAGTCCTACTGCAGGCCCTGAGCAATGAAATCAGGGCTGGCACTCCAATGTACTACTGAGGGAACACTGCGTTGTTGGAGGTACTGCATTTCAGATGAGGCGTTAAACCAAGATTCCATCTGCCTGCTCGAGTGGATACAAAAGATCCCACGGCACCATTTCAAAAAACAGCAGGGAGAGTTATAAAATCAAAACACCTGAAGAAGAGGCATATGAACTCGAACCGTTAACTCTGTTTCTCTCTCCACAGATGCTGCCAGACCTGTTGAATTTTTCCAGCATTTTCTGTTGCTATTATAGCAGGAGAGTTATCCCAGGTGTACTGGCCAATATCTATTTCTCAATCAACATCACATAAAGAAATGATTATCTGGTCATTATCACATTGCTTACCACATTCGTCAATGTTGGTGGAATAGTCTGTGATGCTGAAACAGGTGAAATACTGATGTTCATCTGTGATGCTGTAACAGGTGAAATACTGATGTTCGTCTGTGATGCTGTAACAAATAAAGCAGATGCAGAAACTGTATCCCCCAGTCCTTGTATACCATCAGCTAATGGAACTGATTTTCCTCATCTACCTCATTTAAACCTGTCCTAATCTTGTACACCTCTATCAAATCTCCCCTCAATCTCCTTTTCTCCAAGGAGAATAACCCCAGCTTTTCCAACCGAACCTCGTAACTAAAATTCCCCATCCCTGGAACCATTCTGGTAAACCTCCTCTGTACCCTCTCAAGGACCCTCACATCCCTCAACTATGGTACCCAGAACTGGATGCAATACTCAAGTTTGGACCTAACCAGAGCTTTATAAAAGTTCAGCATAACTACCCTGCTTTTGTACTCAACACGTCCATTTATGAAGCCCAAGATCCCCAGCCGGTTTGACTGCCTCCTCCGCAGCAGGGGTCAATATGCAGATGTCAGGGACACCACCACCAGCCTTTGTGCACTCACTGGTGTTGTGCACTCTTTGGTTCTGCAGGCAGGCAGAAGGCATAAGTATCATATCAAAGGATGGCAAAACTCTGCAGGCCAACAGCAGCTGATGTCACGTCCCTATTAATTGTTCCACACAATCCTGCAACTGGTACAACTTTCACAGTATGAAGTGGCTCCCACACATTCAGTCCACGTGATCCATTTGGTACTGAGGATGAGAACCCAAACTCCTGCCTGGCATAGCAAGCCACTCGCACATGTACATTGCCTGATGTCATCATGACTGCACTTTGCAGTGACTACACTGTGCCACTTACCCTTGTAGACTGCAGGAGGCTGTTGACCCTTTTGTGGCATTGTACCCAGTTTCTCTTTTGAACCCAAAGCTGCTAACCTCTTCTGCAATCTCCGTCCAGGCTGCCTTGGTCAGGCAGGGGTGGGGCCTGGTGGAAATGGGTGGGTGTCTCCTACTACCATCACTGGGAAACAGGACTTCCCAGATGGCCTGGAGGAGTACCTGCCAGGGAGGCAACGTGAAACCATGGGGCTACTTGTTCTCTGATCTGTGAAGCTACTCAAAAACAGCAGGTAGCTGCAGCAGCAGTTGCCGGTTTCTGGGGACTTCAGTCAGCAGTTTGCGGCAGCTGTTGAATTTTCAAAATGCCCATTAACACTGAATAATATTGCAGGATTGCAGGGAGTGGATCTCTGTCTGGATGCTTTTTAAATATGGCGCCCAACCTCTGATCCTGTGAATTAACGGCAGGGTCATTAACAACCTCCTGCATTCTCCCACCGCACGACTGGCGGGGCCTCTCGAATGTCTAATTGGCTGGTCGCTATGTGATTGCATGGCCAGCCGTTCCGAAAGAAGGCTCCGCGTACTTCTGGTTCAGCCCTTGGAACAGTCTACGCAACTACAAGATTCTGCCCATTACCTCTGTTTCTCTCTCCACAGATGCTCTTACTGGTCACTTACTGGTTTTAGCATTTTCTGGTTTTATTTCAAATTTCTAGCATCCAGGGTATTGTACTATTGTAATCTGTTTTTGGTGTTGGTTGAGGGACAAAGGTGGCCAAGAAAGTGGAGCATGTCTTCTATGAATATTGTTTTTGAAATCAGCATTTCAAATACAGCAATTATGTGTCACAGACCTACAATGTGGTTTAAACCAAAACAGGAAGCATTTGCTTTCTTGCACTGCAGATTCCAGCAATTGACTTTGAGTATTGCTGAAAAATGACAAACTTTGTCAAAGTTTTTTGCCTTGTACTCATCAGAACAATTTGCAAGAATACCAGATGTAAAGGGAACAACAATTTATTCTTCATGAGAAAAGACTGCTGCTTGGTTGGCAAGTGGACTCTTGGCAACGCATCTACCAATCACAGTCCACTTGCCAATCAATTAGCATTCTCATTTCATGAAGTATAAATTGTTGTCCTCTTTACATCTGGTATTCTTGCGAATTGTCCTGATAAATGCACGATGAAAAGTTTTGACAACATTTGTCTTTTTTCAGCAAACTCAAGAATAGATTATAGTGCTGAAATTCTGATCTGACCAAATTACTAAAGGAATTTGGAATCAGGAATATAAATCTTCTGTAGGTAGGTTAACTGGTCCTGCAGCAAAGTGGATTTGATTATTGTTACGGTTGGGGCCTTTCATCAGGTGGCCAGAGAACTTGCTGAAACTGCAGGAGGATGGTGAGCATGATAACCAGAAGCGAAAACCATTGTAGAAAAGGGACCTTAACAAGGTAAAAGCAAAACACTGTCCATGCTGGAAATCTGAAATAAAAACAGAAAATGCTGGAAAAACTCAGCAGGTCTTGCAGCATCTGTGGAGAAAGAAACAGGGCTAATGTTTCAAGTCCATATGACTCTCCTTCACAGCTAAAGAGAAGTAGAAATGCAATGAATTTTATACTGTTTAAGGGGGGGTGGAGCAGGTGGAGCAAAATAGAAGGTCAAAGATAGGTGGGAGCTCAGGAGAGATTAATAAAAATATTATGGACACAAGACAAAGGGAGTGTTAATGGTAGTGTTAAAGACCAAAGAAGGTGCTGATAGTGGCACCAAACCATGCTGACAAGGGTGGTGCAATTGTTGTCTGGCATACTGACCTCTACCTTGCCGAGGCTGAGTGCCAGCTCACAGACACTTCTTCCTACCTCCCCCTGGATCATGACCCCACCAAACATCAAACCAGGGCTGTCACTGACCTCATCTCCTCTGGAGATCTTCCCTCCACAGCTTCCAACCTCATAGTCTGCCAATCCCACACAGCCTGCTTCTACCTCCTCCCCAAAATCTACAAACAGGACTGTTCTTAAAAAACTTTCTGTTACCTTACGTTTATGCCACTATAATCACCTTCTTTAGTCTTTAAGACTACCACTCCCTTTGTCTTGTATCCATGACATTTGTGTCAATCTCTCCTGAGCTCCCACCTATCCCTGACCTATATTGCTCCACCTGCTCCACCCCCCTCTTAAACAGTATAAAATCCATCACATTTCTACTTTGCTTTAGCTCTGAAGAAGTCATACAGACTCGAAACATTGAATCTGTATCTCTCTCCACAGATGCTGCCAGACCTGCTGAGTTTTTCCAGCATTTTCTGTTTTTAACTTGACAAGATATATCTGCAGGCAAGATATATGAGTCAGATGGCTTCCAGGTTAGTGAGAGACAACAGCCTGGAGTTAGCTCCACATAAGTGGATTGAACAGGAAGAGGTGAGAAAGCATTGGCCAATCACTTGTGCGCTTAAGTATAGGATAGCAAGGTACAAATGCAGGATCAGGGTTTCTGAAGAAAGGGTGTCAGGGTCACCAGGGAATAGTGGTGAAGGAAGTTTCTCCTTTCACTATGTGGATTGCTCATGTAAGGTACAAGGTTAAAAGCAAAATACTGGCTGGAAATCTGAAACAAAAACAAAAGTACCTGGAAAAACTCAGCAGGTCTGACAGCATCTGTGGAGAGGAATACAGTTGACGTTTCGAGTCCGTATGACTCTTCATCAGAACTAAGGAAATAGAGAAATGAGGTGAAATATAAGCTGGTAGAGGGGGGAGGGACAGGTAGACCTAGATAGAGGGCCAGTGATAGGTAGAGGCAAAGAAGAGATTGCCAAAGATGTCAAAGACAAAAGGACAAAGGGGTGTTGATGGTGGTGATATTATCTAAGGAATGTGCTAATGGGGACATTAAGGGTAGCAAGCAGGACAAGCTAGTGGCAGATGGCCCTAGTGGGGGTGGAATGGGGGGAAGGGATCAAAATGGGCTAAAAGGTGGAGATAAAACAATAGATTGAAATAAATTTCAAAATAGGTAGGAAAAGAAAAATATATATTTTTTAAAATGATAAATTATTGGAAAAAGGGGGATCGGAAAGGGGGTGGGGATGGGGAAGAGAGTTCATGATCTGAAATTGTTGAACCCAATGTTAAATCCAGAAGACTGTAAAGTGCCTAGTTGGAAGATGAGGTGCTGTTCCTCCAGTTTGCATTGAGCTTCACTGGAACTTTGCAGCAGGCCAAGGACGGACATGTGGGCATGAGAGCAGGGTGGTGTGAAATGGCAAGCGACAGAGAGGTCTGGGTCATGCTTGCAGACAGACTGAAGGTGTTCTGCAAAGCAGTTACCCAGTCTACGTTTGGTCTCTCCAATGTAGAGGAGATTGCATTGGGAGCAGCAAATGCAGTAGACTAAATTGAGGGAAAAGCAAGTGAAATGCTGCTTCACTTGAAAGGAGTGTTTGGGCCCTTGGATGGTGAGGGGGGGGAAGTAAAGGGGCAGGTGTTGCACCTTCTGCAGTTGCATGGGAAGGTGCCGTGAGAGGGGGTTGAGGTATGGCGGGTGATGGAGGAGTGGACCAGGGTGTCCCGGAAGGAACGATCCCTGCGGAAAGCCACCGGGGGTGGGGGGGTTGAAGGGAAGGTGTGTTTGGTGATGGCATCATGCTGGAGTTGGCGGAAATGGCGGAGGATGATCCTTTGAACGCAGAGGCTGGGAGGGTGATAAGTGAGGACAAGGGGGACCCTATCATGGTTCTGGGAGGGAGAGGAAGGTGTGAGGGCGGATGTGCAGGAGATGGGCCGGACATGGTTGAGGGCCCTGTCAACGACTGTGGGTGGAAAACCTTGGTTAAGGAAGAAGGAAGACACGTAGAGGAACTGTTTTTGAAAGTGGCATCATCAGAAAAGATGCGACGGAGGTGAAGGAACTGAGAAAATGGGATGGAGTCCTTACAGGAAGTGGGGGTGTGAGGAGCTGTAGTCGAGGTAGCTGTGGGAGTCGGTAGGCATGTAATGAATATTGGTGGACAGTCTATCACCAGAGATTGAGACAGAGAGGTCAAAGAAGGGAAGGGAAGTGTCAGTGACAGACCACGTGAAAATAATGGAGGGGTGGAAATTGGAAGCAAAATTAATAAATTTTTCCAGTTCCAGACGAGAGCATGAAGCAGCACCGAAGTAATCATCGATGTACCGGAGAAAGAGTTGTGGGAGGGGGCCAGAGTAGGACTGGAACAAGGAATGTTCCACATACCCCATAAAGAGACAGGCATAGCTGGGGCTCATGTGGGTACCCATAGCCACAACTTTTATTTGGAGGAAGTGAGATGAGTTTAAGGAAAAATTGTTCAGTGAGAGCACAAGTTCAGCTAGACGGAGGAGAGTAGTGGTGGATGAGGATTGTTCCGACCTCTGTTCAAGGAAGAAGTGGAGATCCCTCAGACCATCCCGGTGGGGGATGGAGGTTTAGAGGGATTGGACATCCATGGTGAAGAGAAGGCGGTTGGGGCCAGGGAACTGGATATTGTTGAAATGAGAGAAGAATCGTGGATGTTGTTGGTACAAAATTGGTACAAGGTTGTTTTGGGTGATTTAAATGCTATGAACTTTTGACCTTTTATCTCTTGGAAATTCCAGGCTGTAAGTTAACCACAAATGCTACTGCTATGCATAAATTCATTGCTGCTAAGACAGATGGAAAACAGATAAGATTCACTGTAACAGCTACAAAGCAGAGCTCTTCACTGGAAAAAAAAACCCAGAAAACAAACACAGGCTAATGGCCATACTTTGTGCAGTGCAACAAAAAAAGGATAGGGGATGCACCTTTTACCTCAAAGCCGTATAAAACAACAACTGTGATAGAAAGAAATTCTTACATTCCTATAGCACCTTTCACGATGTCAGGATATCCCAAAGTGCTTTCCAGCCAATGAAGTGTAGCCACTGATGTACTGCAGAAAACAACAACCAATTTTGCACACTGCAAAGTCTCACAAACAGCAATGCGATTTTGACCAGCCGTTTTTGTGATGTTGGTTGAAGGATAAATATTGGCCCAGACTCGGGAGAATTGCCCCATTCTTCTTCAAAATAGAACCTCGGGATGTCTTACATTCAGCTGAGAGGGCAGGCAAGGGGCAGAATTTACGAAGCCCGCTAGAGTATTAAAGATGGCAGGCAGGGGCGGAAAATGACACCAGAGTTCCGGAGGGAGGAAAATGGAGTTCAATCCAGTGCTCAGTGGGACGTTTCCCAGGCGTCAAAGCTGCCTGCAACCAGTGGGATTATCATTAAGACATTTGTGAAGCTTGTTAAGGTAAATCTGAATGTCTCTCATCCAAATTTAATGAAACCTTGTAAATTTAACAGCAAACAGGTCTTCCTTGCCTTCAGAAACCCGATCATTGAAAGCTGAGGTTTTCAGCCAGCTTCCCTAACTCACACTGTGAAAGGTGAGCTGACTTCCATGAAAATGAGGTCCAGGACAGAGGAATCAGATAAATAGGCATCTATGAAAAGAGGGGCAGCTCTGAGGAACTAAGGGACATTGCTTCATAGAGGAAGTTCACATCTGAGAAACTGAGGGACGGAGCTTCATAGAGGAAGCTCACAACTGAGGAGCTGAGGCAAAGTCTTAAAGGGGCAGGGGCAGATCGGAGAAGCCAAGGGGCTAAGTCTTAAAGAGACAGGGGCAGATCTGAGGGGCCAGAGTGGGGTCAACATCTTATCTGATCTGCCATTCAGTAAACGGAGAGTGTTGGAAGATTGGGAATGATCCACCCAATCCTGCTGCACCCACAATGATACACAATCCATGCAGCTGACCCACTACAGCAGGCTCTGCAGCAGCAGCAAGAGCCACACAAGGGCAGGTGGGTAGGCAACAGGGGGGGTTGGCAGATGGAGGTTCCTGCTGTTTCCCAGAGTCTACAGGTGAATTACCTGCAGATGTAGGAGAGGCAATGCCAGAGGAGACTCCACCTCTGAAAGGAGATTGTCATCAACTTCTGCATGAAGACCTGCACCCCAAGGGATTTGGTGGCCATACAATGCCAGTGGTGCTTAAATTGAGTGCCGAACTTAATTTCTACCCCTCCACATCCTTCCAAAGGTCCACGGGTCGCATTAGTGGGATTATACAGGCAGCAACATCCTGCTGCATAAAGGAGGTTATCAACACGCTATTCAAGAAGGCAGGTGAATTCATAAGGTACTGAATGAACCATGACAGACAGACTGAGGTGTCCATAGGATTCGCTGCTGACTTTCCATGTGAACAAGTGGCCATAAAAGCTCCAACTGACAAGCTGTGCACATTCATTAATGGAAACATCTTCTATTCACTCAACATGCAGAAAGTCTGAACCATAGGTAGCATATTCTGCAGCTCTGTGTGCAATTTCCAAGCAGCAGCCACAATGCCTACAGCTCCCAGGTACCACATTTGTCTATCCTAAGTTCACAGCTGAATGAATGGATCCTCAGTGTCCTTCCCTGAAGCTGACTGATGACACCGATCAGGAACCCTCGCAATGTGCTCAAGGAATGATAGATTGCCAGTCACAACTCTGCAAGGGCTATAATAGAGAAAACTGTAGGTCTATTGAAGATGCATTTCTGTTGCCTTGATTGTTCTGGGGATGATCTTCAATGAAACCCAGTGGGGCTCTCACATATCATTGTTGTATGTTGGCTGCTACACAACCTGGCGCTGCAGAGGGGAGAGCTTCTAAACCCAGAGGACAAGCTTCAGTGGATGAAAATTATGGGGTCAAGGTAGTTGAGCAGGAAGGAGGACAGCAATGCCTACCTGCTGCCGAGGTCAGGGGGATGGAGGTAGACGTCAGGAAGGCCTGGGAAACCAGATCCTTGCATGCTTCCAACAACCTTGTCTCTCAGGTTGGGCAGCTAATCACCAGGTTCCATAGCTGGCCATGGATCTCACATGTCCTTCCAATTAAAAGATCACTTTGGCCTCCCTCTGCTTCTGAGATGCTCCACTCATCAGAGAGTAAGAGACCTCTAACACAAGGCCTCACATAAGATCAAAGTGATCCAAGCTTCCCCTAAGCCTGTCATTATAAGCCATCAATGAATCAAGCACACAACATTGAAGGCACCAACACTTCTTAATTTAACATAAACAATTGTTTCATGAAGGAACAATATAAACACCCATGCTACCCTGGTGTGTCCAGGTGCCCCAGAGAATCGTCTCTTTGTGTTGCTGTGAGGTGCCTTCCTGGCATCTGCAGCTGTGGTGGGAATACACTGCTGATCTCTATGCCCCGTGACCTTTAATGACCATGGTGGGCATCCTCTGGGTGCCCGAGGCCTGGAAGGCCCAGGAAATCCGAAGAGCTCCTGCACCACTGCAATAGCCCTTTCTGTGGCAGTTACTGCTAGAGAAGTTACGTCCTTCCTGTAATGTGGTCGCATACAATACTCCAGTTGTGGTCTCACCAGTGTTTTATACATTTCCAACATTATATCCTTACTTTTATATTCTATACCTCTACCAATGAAGGACAGCATTCCATATGCCTTCTTTACAACCTTGTCTACTTGAACTGCTGCCTTCAGGGACCTGTGTGCTTGTACGCCAAGATCTCTCACTTCATCTACCCCTCTTAGTATATTCTCATTTATTGTGTAATCCCTGTAACTGTTTGACCTCCCTAAATGTATGACCTCACACTTCTCTATGTTAAAATCCATCTACCACTTTACCACCCACTCCACCAACCCATCTATATCATTTTGGAGATTATGGCAATCCTCTACACTATCTACTACTCAGCCAATCTTTGTGTCATCTGCAAATTTCCCAATCGTGCCCCCAACGTTCACATCCAAATCATTAATATATAACACAAACAGCAAGGGTCCCAACACCGAGCCCTGTGGAACACCACTTGAGCCAACTTTCCACTCTCAAGGGCATCCATCGACCATTACCTTTTGTTTCCTGCTACAAAACCAACCTTCTATCCAGTTTGCCACATTACCCTGAATCCCATGGGTTTTACTTTCCTGACCAATCTGCCATGTGGGACCTTGTCAAATGCCTTGCTAAAATCCATGTACACAATATCCACCGCATTACCTTTATCAACCCTTCTTGTCACTGCCGAACAACTGCCCATGGTTCAGCAATTCTTCCTCAGGCAGTCTGGGAATAGTGGTATGTACTATTCCTGGTTGATGGAGAGGAGAGACCCTCTTGACTAACCAAGGAGATCTGGACAGAGGCATCAGACAGGTTCTGTAACCAATGCCATTACAACATGATGTCAGCTCAGAATCAAAAACCGTCAACCTCACAAGAATGCAGAAAAACTAAGAAAAAGAAAATCTTCGCCAGATTGTGATCTGAAATAAGCTCCTGACTACATATAAGCTACAGATGCTGAGAAATTCACCAGAAAATGCTCCACATGGAAGAGGCTGGAAGCTAAAAGCAGAAGTTTTACTGCAGCAGAAGACTTCATGGAATCTCTTTTGGAAGTCCAGCTTCAGCACACAGGGTCCATAGCCTGCAAGGGTTAGTTAAATCTTTTTAACTTCCAGACTGAAGCCAGTCCTGAGAAGTCCATTTTACCAATACAGTCGGAAGCGCTGTTTGAATGAAACTCATCGTGAATCCTGATGCGCGATTTCAAGCCTCAACACATGGCCTCCGACTTGAAAAGAAAAAAATATAATTAATAAGTTACTCAACTATCGGGAACCTCATGACTGTCCGAATCCTTAAACAGCAAGCCTACGATTCATTCAAACGTCTCGCTACTCACAATACTACATCACAGAATAAATAAAGTCAGCAGACAGCCAGCCCACACGGCCATTGTTAAACATTCTTCATCCAGAGGTGCGCCACTGCCATATTGCGAAGCCTACAAAAACTGGCAAGCACAGTGTTGGATCCTCAATCACGAGTTTAGTTGTACTAATGGATCCGGGCTGCACGCTTATTTCAGGATGACCAAGTTGGTACTATAGACAGAGCAGATCGGCAGACAGTTCTTATGTAGAACACATTCTATTTATTTACAAAGGCACTCAGCAGCTACACTTGTGTACTTAACAACTAAAATCCAACCTCTACATTACAGACTCTAATTCACTACTACTGTTGACACTGATAAACTGTTGAAACTCAGCACTCGTAAATGCTGTGCAGTTATCTGATACAACCATTTCTAGTAGCCGTTGATAGCAAAGCTTCATCGTAGCTTGTCAATTGTAGTAGCAGACGTTGGTGACTTTACTTTTTATATGTACACCTATTTTGAGTGAGCATCAACAATAAGGAGAAACATTGTTCCCATGTAGTCAATATGTAATCACACCCATAGCCTTCCTGGTCACTCCCACAGGTGTAATGGAGCTGTTGGAGGTATCTTTTGCATAACACTGCACATAGCTTTTCACTAAGCTCTCTATTTCTCCATCCATTCCCGGCCACCATAGTGTGCTATTGCCTTTATTTGAAGGGTTCTCAAAATCTCCACATTTTTCATATCATCAACAAGCATATGACTTTTGGACTTTTAAACTGTTGAGTTAGGTATAAGACCCTGCAGACAGGAGGTTGGGCCTACGAAGGCCTGGGGCTGCACATGCCTGGGCTTATTGAGTACAGTGTGGATTGTTTTGCCTGAAACCTGACAACGAGAGGAGACAGAATACGCATTCTTCTCTTTTATACAGTCAACCCAGAGAAAGACCTATCTTCACACTGAACTGAAGCCCATCAAAACTCTTGCATAAATAATCGCTACTAACTACTCAGGCAGGAAGGCACCATCAATTCAATTATGTGAACCCATCAATACTCCACACATACAATGGCTTTCAATTCAAAACTAGTTACTAGGCAGGAAGAAAATGATAAACATCATGCGAGCCCATTAAAAACAATGAGACATCAATCACCGGGGGAAGCCCACCAAAGTCAAACAAAGAACCAACTTTGATTTGGATTCTGATAAGAAATTCAAAAGACAGTATAACTGGGCAGTCAGTTACGAAGGAGTGAGAGGGAGAAACCTGCTAGCAGAAGGCTTGCAGTTTTGAAAGCTGACAGAGAGAAACCAGTGGAGAGAGAAGGAAATAAAAACAAAAAACTGCGGATGCTGGAAATCCAAAACAAAAACAGAATTACCTGGAAAAACTCAGCAGGTCTGGCAGCATCGGCGGAGAATAAAAGAGTTGACGTTTCGAGTCCTCATGACCCTTCAACAGAACTATGTGAATCCAAGGAGAGGGGTGAAATATAAGCTGATTTAAAGTGGGGTGGGGGGGGGGGGGGAGGTGGTGGTTGGGTGGGGGGAGAGAAGTGGAGGGAGGTGGTGTGGTTGTAGGGACAAACAAGCAGTGATAGAAGCAGATCATCAAAAGATGTCACAGACAAAAGAACAAAAGAACACAGGTGTTTAGGTTGGTGATATTATCTAAACGAATGTGCTAATTAAGAATGGATGGTAGGGCACTAAAGGAGGACTTGAAATGTCAACTCTTTTCTTCTCTGCCGATGCTGCCAGACCTGCTGAGTTTTTCCAGGTAATTCTGTTTTTGTTTTGAGAGAGAAGGAAACCAGCTAGCAGGTAGTGAGCAGTTGGGAGCGGTTGAAACAGCGTTTAAGCAAGAAGATCCGGGGGTGGCAGGCTCAACTGAAGACAACCAGGCCACAACCGCAGCCCTCCATGAAGATTGACCACCCACAACCGCGTCTTCCACTCAACTGAAGAACGTTCACAGATTCCACAGACCAGGACCACGTAGGCACGGCAGGCCCCAGAGGACACAAACAGCGTACCCCAAAACTGCAACTGGCTTACCTGGCTGGATTTCGAACTGTCAAGGAACCCTGGGCTGGTGAGCATGATCCCTGACCTCTCCAGTTCAATTTAGTTAGGTTTTTGGGGGTGGGACAAGGGTAAGGGGATTAGTAGCGTGATTTTCCCTCGTTATGCCGTGTGTTCCCCATTCTTAACTAAGTGTACTTTGTAAGTCTGTATAATCTCAGTGTAATCCTAATGTTATAAGTTCATTTGTGACTTCAATAAACTCAGTTTTTCTTGCACCAAAACCAGTTGTCTGCTGCACTTTGTCACAACCCCCAAATAAGTCCAAGGTCTTGGCAAACAGGGATCGGGAGCGATTTGTACTGCTCAGAAGTCAGAGCTGAAACTGACTCACACTACCACCTCCTACAATTTGGTAAATACCTGGATGTGCACTATGTAATTGTTAACAAAGTTAACAAAGGTTTTCGTCCTTTTGGAGGAACAAGCACTCTAACTCCCCACAATAAGATACCATCCTGGCTGGTTATTTCATATCTTCTGTGAAAATACAGTTTAATTTCATCAGATTCCTGTTCTTGTGATCAAACGTGAAGAACTTGTTCTCGTACTTTGGATAAGGCCAAGTCTCGACTTGTCCAATCTCTGATCTGTCTCGCACATACCAGTGATGAATCTAAGAAGTTCAACAATAAAACTAGTTCTTGAGGAACTGGAACATTCTCATTGTTTTCTTTCAAAGGCAAAAATGAAGCACATCAGTATTTGCAATCTGATTTCCAGGCCTGTGGATGAAAGGATACCCATACGCTGCCAGGACTAATGCCCAGCTCTGTATTGTTGCTGAGGCTATGGGTGGTATAGCCTTGTCCTCGCTGAACAATCCTAGCAAAGGCTTGTGGTTCGAAACAATTGTAAAATGACGACTGTGTACATACCGATGAAATTTCTTGACACCAAAGATGATTGACAAGCCTTCTTTTTCTACCTGTGAGTATACCTTTTCCGCTGTGTTGAGCATTCTTGATACATAACTGATAGGTCATTCTGAGCCATTGTCCATTCGATGGGAGAGCACTGCTCCCATTCCATAAGGAGATGTGTCACATGTCAGAACTAACTTTTTTCTTTGGTCAAAATGTGCTAACAGGGTGGATGAGAGCAACAGCAGTTTGACCTTTGTGAAAGCTTCTTTCTGTAGAATTTGCCAAGGCCAAAGTTAGTTTCTCTTGAGTAGGGTGCCAGTTCTGTGGACAAATTAGGCAAAAAATGTCCATAGTAATTGATCATCACCAAGAATTATTTGAACTCGGAGGTCTTCCTTGGTGCTGGTGCGTCTCTAATGTAGGGAGTGGTGGTGTGTGTCAGCTTCACCTCTGAGTGGTCCAAATCGCTCCCACTCCCTGGGTTCTAGACCTTGGATTTACTTGGGGGTTGTGACGAAGTGCAGCAAACAACTGGTTTTGGTGCAAGGAAAAACAACTGGGTTTATTGAAGTCACAAATGAACTTATAACATTAGAAGTACACTGATGTTATACAGACCTACAAAGTACACTTAGTTAAGAATGGGGAACACATGGCATAACGAGAGAAAATCATGCTACTAATCCCCTTACCCTTGTCCCATCCCCAAAACCTAACTAAATTGAACTAGGAGAGGTCAGGGATCATGCTCACCAACCAGGGTTCCTTGACGAGATCCAGCCAGGTAAGCCGGTTGCAGTTTGGGGTACGCTCTTTGTGTCCTCTGGGGCTTGCCGTCGCCAGGTGGTCCTGGTCTGTGGAATCTGCAAAGGTTCTTCAGTTGGGTGGAGGGCGCAGTTGTGGGTGGTTGACCTTCATGGAGGGCTGTGGTTGCGGCCTGTTGTCTTCGGTTGAGCCTGCCACCCCTTGCTCCTCACCGTGATGTTGCTTGCGGGCCTGCAAACCTCCAGATCTCCTTCCTCCGCTTGGCTTAGCTACTTCTCCCTGCTTAAGCTCTGCTTCAACTGCTCCAAAACTGCTCACCCTCCAAAACGTCTCACCCCCTTTGTAACTGGTGGCCCAGTTATACTGTTTTTTTCGAATTTCTTATCTGAAATCAAATCAAGGTTAGTTCTTTGTCTGATTTGGGCTTCTTCAGGTGATTGTTGTCTCATTGTTTTTAATGGGCTCGGATGATGTTTATTGTTGTCTTCCTGTCCCCATAACTAGTCTTGAACTGAAAGCCATTGTATATGTGGAGTATTGCATTGATTGCTGCCTTCCTGCTTTAGTAGTTAGTAGCGATTATTTATGCAAGATTTTGATGGGCTTTGGTTTCATGTAAGATGAAGTCTTTCTCAGGGTTGATGGTTTTAAAGGGAAGAATGCGTATTCTGTCTCCTCTCGTTGCCTGGTTTCAGGCAACAATCCACACTGCACTCAACAAGCCCGGGCATGTCCAGTCCCAGGCCTTCATGGGCCCAGCCTCCTGTCTGCAGGGTTCTATACTTAACTCAGCAGTTGGGTCCTCTGTCATAAAAGTCCAAAAGTCATATCCTTGTTGATGAAATTTTGAAAACCCTTCAGCCCTCCCTTAAACCTTGCTTCAAATATATAGGAGAAAGCAACAAAATTCCCGACCCTCCATAGTCAATCTTCCCCTGTAATTACCTTTCTAAGATCTCATGACACATGCATTCCCCATTCTTTAAATTGTGGTGTACGTAAGCATGCATAGGCAAAATACAATTATTTACATACATCCAAACATTTAGGGGGTCTAATACCCCACTTGGTGCATATACATCTTTATTAAAAGAAAACAACACATAAAAGTCTTTCTTAAAGATAAACGAACACAAAAAAAACCCAACAATCCTTATTCAGGAACACAAAAAAATATATATATGAAAGGTTCAAACAGGTGTATCTCTCTCCACCTTAGCATAATGCTTCTTCCAGGTCCTTTCATTTTGGAACTCTAGGATTTTGCCTTTTCCCTTGCACTGAGAGCACAACAGGTACAACACTATTCCCAGCTGGCAAACCACGAGGATGTGGGAAGCCATTCTGAACTATGAAGGGACCTCTATGTTTTCGAAAATGTCCCACCAGTGTGGGCCTGTGATATCTTGAATCTCTCCCTCTAGCTCGTGTGTTTTCTGTTCCAAAGTATGGAAATAGTTTTGTGATAACTCTACATCTTTTAGTAGTTTAGTAAGATGTTCTGGTAGAGGGGGAATTTCGTAACCGAGGTGTGTGACAGAGCTCTGCAGGTTGGTAATGTTTTCCCTAACAGTGAGGTGAACAGTGGAGGGTTCAGGAATGGGGACAATCCGTTTCTGGGCCACTTGAATTTCTGCCTCGGGTTTAAAACAAAAACTGCTGTCACTTACCAGACACCTGATGCGCTGTCCAAGCTGGTAGTGGGGTGCACTTGTGGTGACACAATATGTCCCACCCCCTATATATGCTACCTGTGGGGGAACATGGCCTTGTGCCAGTACCTCCATGGTACAGGTTATAGGCCATGCACCAGCGGTTTTAAACCCGCACTGTGGTCTGGAATAGGCGTTCAAGTGCTGGGGACACAGTACTACGTGTGCACCCTGGCTCTGGCACCTGTCACCATGTGCTCCCACTATATCACATAAGGTGGGACCACTGTGAAACAGACGTGTGCACCCCCTTGAATGATTCCAATGTTCTCCACCCTATATACCGGTGCAGGGTGGGCTGTCCCACCTATGACCGGCATCCTCACTACTATACCCATGTTGGTGTGGTTGGAGAACCCACAATCTACTGGGACAGGGTAGGCTTCAGAGGCTAGGCAGAACTGACATGGGCTTAGTGAATTCTCAAATGGGTGGAAGGCTGCGAGGTGCTTGTTGCTGATCCAGGAGGGGACTAAACCTTGCTTTAAATCCTCCAGGTTGCTGCGGCCCTCGCCCAGCAACCATGCCCCGTGCAGCACGCACACCTCATTCTGTGCAGCCTGGTCTGATGCATTCCTATCCTCTCGAATGAGTGCATTCACTGTTTTGGCATGCCTTTCCAACTCAGCAATAATCTCCTTTAAATGGATCGCCATGGCCTGGTCCTCGTGTAGCTCTGAGCCTATCACTGTGTTCTCCTCTGTTAAGATTTTTTGCAATTGTGTCTTTAAACTGTTTTTTTGTGTCTGCAATTCTAAGTCATCCAGACTGTTTATCACAGAGGATCCTATATTATATGCTGTGAAAACATCATTCCAGGTTCCCCTTCCTTGTCTCCCCGCATTGCGAAAGTACTCAGTGTAGGTAGTGTACAGTTCTGTTTTGTCTACATTGGCAAAATTGAACTCGTAGAATTTCCTGAACATTTCTCTTAACAGAGCTTGGTATAGCTGTTCTGTCTCCTTGGGGCACCACTCAGGTAAATGTACCTCTGTGAGGTTTAGAATCATGGAAGCTATCGCGTAGTGTACCCCTGGTATAGCACCTTTACGGCCGGCACGAGTACCAGCCCATTCCCTGATCCCTTGGTGGTGGCAGGGCACTTCTCCATATTGCCCTTACTGTCGGGGCCGTGGGCAGAGGCTTTTGGGCACATGCCACGAGTTCAGTGGCCTTAACTGAGGCTGGAGAGGATGGGGTTATGCAAGTGTGTAGGTGGGACTCCCACTCCACCACTTTCCCCTTGTCCAGCCATACTGTGGAAAAGGTAATGGATATGCCCGTGGGGCAGGTCTTCCTCGATCCCCACATGCAGACGTAGATTCCCTGTTCCAATTTCCACCACTTGTCCCAGCACACGCTCACCCCGCCATGGTTCCCGGTAATGGTCCGATGTGTGTCGTTCCCCAGTCGCTCCCAGTCAGATGTACCATCCCCCATGTCTCTGCTCAGCTTCCTGAGCCACCACCATCATCCCAGGGGAATCTGTCCTCTGCAGGTCAGGCACACGCGTTTCCCCTCAGTGATCCCGACCTGTGTGGCCACAACCTGTATGCTGGGGCAGGGGAGGGAGGCCTCCCCGTAGGTGAACCCAGTCTGACTGGAGTATCGGGTGGAGTTAGATCCCAGCCACCCTGACCATCTTCCCACATGGGAATAGGCAGTGATCTCCTCCACGTTACCTTCGCTGTCCCTCACAGTCACAACCGGTGCTCTCTCCCCTGAGCACTCAAAAATGTGGGAGTCCTCCAGGTCACCTCGCCTCCCAGAGGCCATTCCTATCAGGGCGAGTAGGAGTATACCCCCCATCCTATCGAAATCCTTTCTGTAGCGAGACATAAGAGCATATAGCCAGGTCCCGAACAGATTCGTTGGCTTGGGTAAAGCATAGTCGCGTCTTGCAACCTTGACTCAATACAAACACTCTTAAACAATAATACTTAAACTGCCAACCACTTTATTTAAAATACCCAAACTTAACAATCTCAAAATTAAATAACAGAAGCTATGTACATCCACCACCCGTCCGCAGGCGGCCAGGTTAATCCCTGTTCGGGCTACAGCACACTACTCCTTTCGGTGTGGCCGCCCTATCCTGTACCTTTGGTCCCTCGCAGCCTGCGGCTGCTGGCTGGGGACCTCTGTCCCCAGATCGATCCCTGACTTGAGGGGCTGCCCTTTTAAACTGGGGAGCCGGTGACCACGGTTTCTTTGGCCATGGCGTTCGTGGGGACCTTCTAGGGACTACTGGCTGGTGGGAGTTTTCTGGCTGGTGGGTCTTCAACCCGAGCCACTGTCCCCTCTTGTGCGGTCTGCGGAATCTCCACTGCCGCTGGCTGGGGATTTCTATCCTCAGGCTGTACCTCTTCTAAATCTGTGTCAGGGGCAGGTAACTCTCTGCCCTCAGGTGCCATCTCGTCTGAGTCCCAGATGAGCAGGGGAGTGTCCCAAATGGTGGGTGGGATGGCCCTTCCCTTAAAACAAGCCACTGCACCTGCTTGTGCAGTCTGTGAGTTTGCTCCTGCTGCAGGTTGAGGATTTTTATCCTCAGACCTTGCCCCCACTGGCTGTACCCTGCTCACGGATTTAAATAACTTACATTGGTTAATGTGGAACCATTTGGTGCGCGAGGCAGCTTTATGGCATATACCATGGGGCTTGCCTTATCTACAATGCTGTAGGGCCCCATGTATATTGGTTCTAGACTGCCTAACCGAGCAAAATTCCTAACCATAACCTGATCCCCTATCTCCCACTCGTGGTGCGTACGGGGTTCTAGCAGCAGTCGGTTACTCCGATGCTGTTTTCCCATGTTACTAGCAGCCTGCCAGTGAACCTGTTTAAGGCATTCAAACAGATTCCTGACAAAGCCGTCCCAGTTCACCTCTCTGAGCTGACCATCCGTGAGCACCGGGGCTAGCACATGGGTGGGGGTCCGCATAACCCTCCCAGTCATGAGCTTGTGTGGGGAATACCCCGTGCTTTTTGACTGGCTGGCTCGGATCCCCATTAGGACCAACGGTAAGACTTCTACCCACTTTCTAGGTGAGTCTACCATCTCTTTCCTCAGCCTTTCTTTCAGGGTTCTGTTCATCCTCTCTACAATCCCTGAGCACTGTGGGTTGTGTGCAACGTGCCATTTCCCCTCTATGCCAAGTACCATAAGGTATTCTGCATGACCTGCCCAGTAAAGTGGTTCCCTTGGTTGGACTCCACGTCCTGTGGTAGCCCCCATCGTGGGAACGCCTCCCTGACCAGGATCCTGGCTGTACTCAGAGCCGTGGCTGTTCGGCAGGGGAAGGCTTCTACCCACTTTGTGAACACATCCACCAAGACTAGGCAGTCCTTATAACCTCCCTGGGCAGTGGGTAGGGGCCCGATGTAGTCGACCTGGATCGACTGCCATGGTCCCTCTACCCTCCTGATGTGTCCCATAGGTACCTTCCTTTTTTGCCGGTCAGGGTTGTTAGCAGCACAGACCAGACAGCTGGCAGAGAGCTCACGAACATCTTCCTTGAGTCCTGGCCACCAACCTGTCTGTTCCACCTGCTGCCAGGTGGTCTCAGGCCCGGGATGCCCCACTCCTGGACCCTCATGGGCCAGTTGAAGGAATTCCCTCCTGTACTGCTGAGGTATTACCCATTGCTCTCCCTTAAACAGCATGCCTCCCTTTACAGAGAGGGCTGCTGTGCTGTAAGGGCCCTCTACCCTTTTTCCTTCTGCCACTGCACTGAGGACTGCCTTGAAGACGGGGTTGTGGGTTTGGACTGTCTTAAGGTCCGGGTTTAAAGCTGCCCCTGCACTCCCCCGTGTCCCATTCCTACCTGTGACTGCTGCTATAGGATGGGACCCATATGGGTCCTAGATAATGCCTGTGCAGGCACCCCACTTAGCTAGCACGTTGGCCTGCCAGTTGCCCTCACTCCGGGGTTCTGCGGAGGAATGGGCTTTCACCTTATGGATGAAAAGCTCCCCTTCCTCCCCCACTGCTGCTAGGATTTTCTCCAGCAGGGGTTTCACTGTGCGGGGTCTCCCGTCAGCGGAGGTGTATTTGCGACGGGACCAGATGGCCAGGTACTCAGTACACGAATTGTATGTGAACATGTTGTCCGAGCAAATCGTGTATGGGGTGGGGAAGATCTTAGGGTGTGTAACCACGTACACTACCGTGGACAGTTCAGCCTGCTGGGCACTCTCGGTGTTGGGGAGCTTAATTCCCATACAAGGTTTGCCACTGGGTCATAAGCTCCACACCCCGTGAATCGCTCACCAGCAGATACTGTGCTGGAGCCATCCACATAGATTTCACAGCCTGTGGGGTGTATCCCGGCCTGTAAACCTATGTCTACTTCCCAAACCCCTTCTGTGGACTACCGGTGGGCTGTTCCAGGATATACCAGGTTAGCTGCGAGCTTTGGCTCGCAGAGCCCTTTTACTTTTCGGTCCATCTGTGAAAGAAGCAGGGTCCAGCGAGCAATACGAGCACTGCTCACTGTCCCATCCTTGATTCTCCCGTCCAGGAGCATCTGGGTGGGCGTGTGTTGGGTGAGGAGGGTGATGGGAGAGGTGCCTGTGAAGTTCAGCGATCTTTTCACAGCCCAATGTGTGTCCAAGAGGTGCCTTTCACAATTGGAGTAGCTCTTCTCCACATCTGTGAGTATCCTGGAGGATTAGACCACTGGTCTCAGCTTGCCATGCCGCTCTTGGAGCAGCGCAGCACTCAGGCTGTCCCCGCTGGCTGCTGCCTCCAGAAAGAACTCTTTCCCTCCATCTATGGCCCCTAGAGCTGGTGCGGTCTGCAGATCTTTCTTGAGCCTGACACTTGCTGCCTGGCACCCCTCATCCCAAACTCACTCCACCTCCTTATGCAAGGGTGAGAGCAGAGGGGCTGCTGTGGCCTCATAGTCCTCAATGAAGTCTCTGCAATACCCGGTTAGCCCTAGAAACGATCTCACTCCCATGACTGTGTTGGGGACTGGTAACTCCTGTACTGCTTCCCGTCTAGCTTTATCTATGGCCCTTTCCCCAGCACGTATTGTCAGGTCCAGGAATTTCACCTCCTGCTGGCCGATCTGCACTTTCTTTGCGTTCACTTTAAAACCTTCCTGCCCGAGCAGTTCCAACAGTTCGGCCAGAAGTGGGCCATGCTCTTCTCTCGAATTGGTGAATAGGAGCAGGTCATCCACGTATTGTACCAGCCGCCTGGGCTGGCTGAAGCCCTTTAAACTGTTTGCCATGCACTGGTGGAAAATGCTGGGGCTATTGTGGAAGCCCTGAGGCAGACAGTTCCAGGTATACTGTTGCTCTTTAAAGGTAAAGGCAAACTTGTACTGATCCTCTCTCCTTAAAGGGATGAAAGTGGTCGCGGACGCTGGGATACTTCCTATCAGGTCAGCAGCTGCTGCTACTGTGGGTGCACAGGCTGGGATGTTACTGTTTAGCACCCGATAGTCCACTGTGGCCCTCCAGGAGTTGTCCGGTTTTCTAACTGGCCACAGTGGAGAGTTCACGTGGGTGGCTATAGGTCTCAGGACGTCCTGTTGCACTAAGGAGGACATGGCTGCTTCCATGTCTTCTCTTCTCTTCTCTTCTCGAAACGTCAACTCTTTTCTTCTCCGCCGATGCTGCCAGACCTGCTGAGTTTTTCGAGGTAATTCTGTTTTTGTTTTGGATTTCCAGCATCCGCAGTTTTTTTGTTTTTATGGCTGCTTCCATGTCTGGCTCCGCTTCCCTGGGGAAGTTATATTGCTTTTGTGGTCGGGCCATAGGTTCCCAATCTACACTGACCTTGAACCCGTTGACCCTCCCACAGTCGTGTTTGTGTGTGGCAAATGTGGCTAGGTGGGCTCACACAAATGCCTGGAACTCCCTTGGGGTATTACTGACTATGAATTCGAGGTTATAACCCTCTTTAGGCTTCATGGTGCACAGGGTCCCCTTCCCCTGTTTCCCTGGGATGACTATTACTCTACCTTCCTTTCCTGTTTTTGCCCCCCATAGGCAGTGATTCCTCAAATCCACTAGGATCCTGTGGCCTACAATAAAGTCGGCTCCCAGAATCCCTTTTCCACCCTCCACTTCCCACTTCATTAGGATACAGGTCCACTTAGAGCGGAGTGTTCCTAAACGAATGGTCAATGGGATGGAAAATGAGCCAGCCTGTTCTGTACTTGTGAATCCCGACAGACTGTATGGGACCCCGTTAGATAGAGGTGAGGAGGTGGGGTTAGCTGAATGGATCACGGTACATGCTGCTCCCGTGTCCAACAGATAGGTCCCCTTTACCTCTTCTACCTTCATCTTAATGAGGGGTCTCTTCCATAAGTCGTAGGTAAGGGCACAAAGGTAAACAGGCTGCACTGGCTCCAGTCAGGGTTGTGGGTTAGATGGGGCTGATGGGGTCAGCGCGCCGGTGGTGGCTGCTACCTTTCCTGGGCCAGTCAATAGGGTTCTCATGGCATCCAAAAATGACTCGACCATGGCGGGAGGGATTCCTGTCTCGTCTCTGCCTTTTGGGCTGGGGTTGAGGAATTCTTTCCCTTGTTATCTTTCAAGGATTCTTACACTCCTTCCTCCAATGTCCATTCTTCCCACACCTGTAACAGTTGAGCTTTGTGCTGGAAGGGTTATTCCCTTCCTGATGCCGCTCCTTCCTATACACCAGCCGCAAACTGTCTGCAAAAGCCTGCGGGGGTTCTCCTTCGAGCTACACTGTTTTTTCCACCTGGGAGTAAGGACTTCCCTCATTCATCCCCATGGCCTCAAGAACTTCCTCCTTGAGCTCCCCATAATCACACTGTCCCATCTTACATTGGTCAGAGAGAGGCTGGAAGAGCTTACTCTCCAGGGAGACTAGCAGCATTTTGGCTTGTTCAGCATCATTGCAATCATTGATGCTTGCTGCTTGTTCCACTTCCCTGAAGTGGACCGAGGGATCCCCATTTACCTCAAGTTTAGTTAAATGGCTTACCATGGCCCTAAGTTGTTGGGTGCTGTGGGGAACTACGAACTGGTTTTGGAGGGGTCCCTCATCCCCATTATCAGCGGGTGGCCCGAACCTTTGCTGCTGGGCCGGGCACATCGGCCCCGGTCCCAGCCTCTCTTGCTGGGGGTTTTCCTCCTCAGCTTCTGCCGCTTATTCCACACCTCCCCCCACCCCCGCCGCTAGATTTCGCTAAAGCTTGGTGCTATGGATGGTAGTCGTGGGCCCTCCTGTTCCTCAACCGGGTAATCCCTTGGCACTACCTGTGGTTTCTGAACTGTCCTCCCCAGGTTCCCTGTGAAGTCGACCTGGGCTGCACTAGGGCTTATGACGCACACCATGCCTTTTGCCATCCTTAGACCAAGGTTCAGACCTCTATCTGCTTCTGGCAGGGGCCATGGTCTGCATCCTCAAACCCTTGTGTGCTCACTATCTTATAGGATGTCTGTAAGCCTTTTACTTTCTCCTCCTGCTCTCTTACTTGTCTTGTTAGGCAGGCATTCTTTTCCCACAACCCCAGCTCATTGTTCTTGGCCTTGGTGACCTGGCACTGTAAATACTCCTGCTGGGTCTTAAGCTCCCCCACTAACTGCCCTCTTTCCTGGTTCAGAGCCTACAATGCTAACAGTAACTTCTCCCCTGCTAGGGCCTTTGTTTGGATTTCCAGGGCTGACTCCCGAATCTCAACTGCCTGAGCTTCAACGAGCCTGTCCAAAAGCTGGATCTGTTTCTTAAAGCACATCAGCCAGACTGCCTTCTCTATGGATTTTTTATGATCCTTCCCTTCTGTCCATTTAGCTGCAGCATCTACTGGACGCCCAGACTTTAACAGATAAGTGACCATTTTTTTTCCATATTCACCTTACTGAACACATAATTTGAAATCCTCTCCTCCATTACAGTTCTCTCTTCCAAATCAGTATCCACTGCATTGCATAGCTTTTGCCAAGGTCCTGCCGTGGTCGCCATTATGTAGGGGGTGGTGGTGTGTGTCAGCTCCACCTCTGACTTCTGAGCAGTCCGAATCGCTTCCATTCCCTGGGTTCTAGACCTTGGACGTATTTGGGGGTTGTGACAAAGTGCAGCAGACAACTGGTTTTGGTGCAAGGAAAAAAAACTGGGTTTATTGAAGTCACAAATGAACTTATAACATTAGGAGTACACTGAGATTATACAGATTTACAAAGTACACTCAGTTTAGAATGGGGAACACATGGCATACCGAGGGAAAAATCACACTACTAATCCCCTTAATATTGTCCCACCCCCAAAACCTAACTAAATTGAACTAGGAGAGGTCAGGGATCATGCTCACCAACCAGGGTTCCTTGACAGTTCGAAATCCAGCCAGGTAAGCCGGTTGCAGTTTGGGGTACGCTCTTTGTGTCCTCTGGGACCTGCCATCCCCACGTGGTCCTGGTCTGTGGAATCTGCAAAGATTCTTCAGTTGGGTGGAGGGCGCAGTTGTGGGTGGTCGATCTTCATGGAGGGCTGTGGTTGTGGCCTTGTTGTCTTCGGTTGAGCCTGCCACCCCGTGCCCCTCGCCGTGATGTTGCCTGCGGGCCTGCAAACCTCCAGATCTCCTTCCTCCGCTTGCCTTAGCTACTTCTCCCTGCTTAAACTCTGCTTCAACTGCTCCAAAACTGCTCACCCTCCAAAACGTCTCACCCCCTTTGTAACTGGTGGCCCAGTTATACTGTGTTTTTTTTTAATTTCTTATCTGAAATCAAATCAAGGTTAGTTCTTTGTCTGATTTGGGCTTCTTTAGGTGATTGTTGTCTCGTTGTTTTAATGGGCTCACATGATGTTGATCGTTGTCTTCCTGTCCCCGTAACTAGTCTTGAACTAAAAGCCATTGTATATGTGGAGTATTGATGGGTTCGCATAATTGCATTGATTGCTGCCTTCCTGCCTTAGTAGTTAGTAGCGATTATTTATGCAAGATTTTAATGGGCTTTAGTTTCATGTAAGATGAAATCCTTCTCTGGGTTGATTGTTTTAAAGGGAAGAATGCGTATTCTGTCTCCTCTCGTCCTAGCCTCCTGTCTGGAGGGTTCTACACTTAACACAGCAGTTGCCATAAAAGTCCAAAAGTCATATCCTTGTTGATGATATGAAAAATGTGAGAATTTTGAGAACCCTTCACTAATGGGTCTCACTTTTTCTTCAATTGGTTGGAGGTCCTGTGCATCTAAACTTTGACCTAAATAGATTACGTCTTTCACTTGGAATGTGCACTTTTCTTTTTTTAAATGCACTCCCACCTGTGAAAAACACTTCAAAACTTCTATGAAGTTCACCAAATGCTCCTTTTCAGTGGGTCCAGCCACCAGAACACCATCTAAATAAACTACAGCGTGAGGCAATCCCTGCAGTAAACTTTCCATTATCCTCTGGAATATGGCGCACACAAAGGATACACCAAAAGACAAATGGGTATATTGACATAACCCTTTGCATGTATTAATTGTGACAACGTCTGAGAGGCCTTCTCTAACTCCAACTTTTGATAAGCATGGCTCATATCAAGCTTCATGTAGGTGGTTCCACCTGCCAGCTTAGCATACAGGTCTTCAATTTTTGGTATAGGGTGTCTGTCCAACTTGGCACTTTATTAACAGTCGATTTGTGGTCTCCACAAATTTGAACACTTTGGTCAGGCTTAAGTACGGGGATTATTAGTGCTGCCTATTCCAAGAACTGCACAGATTATATCACTCCCAGCTTCTCTAATATATCCAATTCGGCGTCTACCTTTTCCTACATTGCATAAGGTACTGGTCCTGCCTTCATAAATTGGGGGGTAGAGTCTGGATCAACAAGAATTTTTGCTTATAGCCTTTGGATCTTCCCGAATTCATCTTGGAAAACTGAGGCATGTTTTTGTAGTAGCTCAGATAACCCAGTGGCTCTCAGTTGGAAGATCTCAGTCCAATCCAATTTAATTTCTTTCAGCTAGTTTCGTCCAAGGAGACCTGGCCCCTCACCTGATACCACCATCAAGGGTAATTTCACTTATTGACTTCCATACAGTAACCCTGCCTTTGCTTTTGATGTTTTCTCCTGTGTAAGTTTTCAATTTGGCATCTGTTTCTGCCAAATTTAATTTACATTCCCCATGATTCAGATATCTAAAGTTATGCTCACCTCTCACTGTAGAGGAAGCTCCTATATCCACCCCCATTCTGATAGGCCTATTATTCACCTTCACTGTTACATAGATTGGTTCTATTCTCCCTACATTTAAATTATACAATGAATAAATATCTGACTGTTACTTCTGGCTATTCTATGTTCTGAATCTCATGAGGTTTTATTCTCTTGATTGAAAGCCTACCTGAGTCTACCTTTGCAATATCTCATGAGGTGTCCATTTCGATGACAGTAAAAACATTCGATTTTTTTAAACTTCGATTCATTACAAGGTTGTCTGCTTCCACCTTTGTTACCATTATTCCATATTTTTGCTGCACAGTCATTTCTTTTTGTTTGTCTGTAAGCTGTTGCTGCTTCCCTCTTCTAATCAGGGCTTTACATTTTTGCGCCCTTTTTGGCTGGGGCCCTAAGTGGAGGACGGCGCCATTTTGTGCTCCCTGAATGACTTTCAAGTCCCTCACTGTGCTTCCCATAGCCAGTGCTATTTCCTGTGCCTTCTGAAAATCCGGAATTCAGACAGCAATCTCTTCTGAATCGAATCTTCATTGATCCCACACACCAAACGATCTCTAAGCATTTCATTTACAGATGTACCAAGCTCACAATATTCTGTTAACTGTTTTAGACTTGCCACATAATAAGCAACAGTCTCCCCTGGGGCTCTATTTAGAACAAAGAACAAAAAACAAGAAAAGTACAGCACAGGAAAAGGCCCTTCGGCCCTCCAAGCCTGTGCCGAGCATATTGCCCGTCAACTAAAACATTTGCACTTCTGGGGTCTGTATCCCTCTATTCCCATCCTATTCATGTATTTGTCAAGCTGCCTCTTAAACACCACTATTGTACCTGCTTCCACCACCTTCTCTGGCAGTGAATTCCAGACACTCACTACCCTCTGCGTAATAAACTTGCCCCGCACATCTCCTCTATAGTTTTCTCCTCTCACCTTAAACCTATGTTCCCTAGTAATTGACTCTTCCACCCTGGGAAAAAGCTTCTGACTATCTACTCTGTCCATGCCACTCATAATTTTGTAAACTTCTATCAAGTCGCCCCTCAATCTCCATCGCTCTAGTGAGAACAATCTGAGTTTCTCCAACCTCTCCTCATAGCTAATAACCTCCAGACCAGGCAGCATCCTGGTAAACCTCCTCTGCACCCTCTCCAATGCCTCCATATCCTTCTGGTAATGTGGCAACCAGAATTGCATGCAAGATTCCAAGTGTGGCCTAACCAAGGTTCTATACAGCTACAGCATGACTTCCCAACTTTTATACTCAATACCCCTGCCAATGAAGGCAAACATGCCATATGCCTTCCTGACTACCTTATCCACCTGCGTTGCCACTTTCAGTGACCTGTGGACCTGTACACCCAGATCCCTCTGCCCATCAATGCACTTAAGGGTTCTGCCATTTACTGAATAATTCCTGCCTGTATTGGCCCTTCCAAAATGCACTACCTCGCATTTGTCCGGATTAAACTCCATCTGCCAGTTCTCTGCCCAAGTCTCCAACCGATCTATATCCCATTATATCCTTTGACAATCCTCTTCACTATCTGCAACTCCTCCAACCTTAGTGTCGTCTGCAAACTTACTAATTAACCCAGTTACATTTTCCTCCAAATCATTTATGTAATACTACAAACAGCAAAGTTCCCAGCACTGATCCCTGCAGAACTCCACTAGCACAGCTCTCCATTCAGAAAAGCACCCTTCCACTGCTACCCTCTGTCTTCATTGACCAAGCCAATTCTGTATCCATCTTGCCAGCTTACCTCTGATCCATGCGACTTTACCTTCTGTACCAGTCTGCCATGAGGGACCTTGCCAAAGACCTTACTGAAATCCATGTATATAACACCCACTGCCCTTCCACCGTCGATCATCTTTGTCACTTCCTCGAAAAACACGATCAAGTTAGTGAGACACGACCTCCCCTTCACAAAACCATGCTGCCTCTCACTAATACGTCCATTTGCTTCCAAATGGTAGTAAATCCTGTCACAAAGAATCTTCTCCAATAATTTCCCTACCACTGACGTAAGGCTCACCGGCCTGTAATTTCCTGGATTATCCCTGCTACTCTTCTTAAGCAATGGAACAACATTGGCCATTCTCCAGTCCTCTGGGACCTCATCTGTAGCCAGTGAGGATACAAAGATTTCTGTCAAGGCCCCAGCAATCTCCTCCCTTGCTTCCCTCAGTACTCTGGGGTAGATCCCATCTGGCCCTGGGGCCTTATCCACCTTAATATTCTTCAAGACCACTAACACCTCCTCTTTTTTGATCTCAACATGATCCAGGGTATCTACACACTCTTCCCTAGACAAATCGACCACTAAGTCCTTCTCTTTGGTGAATACTGATGAGAAGTATTCATTTAGTATCTCTCCCATTTCTTCTGGCTCCACACACAGATTCCCACCTCTGTCCCTGAGTGGCCTACCCTTTCCCTGGCTACCCTCTTGCTTTTTACATATGTATAAAAGACCTTGGGATTTTCCTTAATCCTGGTTGCCAGTCACTTTTCATGACCCCTTTTAGCCCTCCTGACTCCTTGCTTAAGTTTCTTCCTACTTTCTTTATATTCTCCACGGGCTTCATCTGTTCCCAGCTTTCTTGCCCTTACGAATGCTTCCCTCTTCTTTTTGACTAATCTCACAATATTTCTTGAATTAAATTTGAACCGTTGTCAACTGAGGGCTTGGGCTGGAAATGATTCTTCACAAGGTTCACTAAATCATCAAAACTTTTCGAATCTGGGGCACTGGGTGTCATTAAACTTCGATCAATCCATAAGTTTTACTCCCACATGTGGATAAGAGGATCGCTCGCCTCCTCTCCTCCCCGCAATGTCATCAACTTGGTAAAAAAATGCGAGGTGTGCAACATAATCAATCATCCACCATTGGGTTGAAAGGATCAACTTTTCCAAACTGCGGCATGCTTCGAGGCGACTGCTTTACTGATGAAGATGGAAATTGTACTGACGATAATTAAGCAAGGTACAGCCCAATTGCGGTTCTCTTGATTTCCTTCCTCACTTTTCTTTGCTTTTTTCACCTCATCGCCAATTTGTTGGGTCCTGGTCACTAATTTAGTTGTACTAATGGACCCGGGTTGTACGCCTGTTTTGGGATGACCAAGTTGGTACCATAGACAGAGCAGATCAGTAGACAGTTCCTACGTAAAACATATTCTATTTATTTACAAATGAACTCAGCAGCTATACTTGTGTGCTTACACCTCAAACCCTGTCTCTACATTACAGATTCTTACTCTAGACTACACACCATTGACTGCAGACGAATGAGTTAGCCCATGCTACTCTGTCATTGGATAATAAGATCATGTGGCCTTCTATTATAACATTCTTCTTAAAGGTATATTATACATAAGAGTACTACACACGGGAAATCCATTGTTCAGCAGTGGTCACTGCTATCTTGGAAGCCTGTAAACTCTAAAGTTCCACCTACTTAAAAAAATCTTCAACATGAATCACAATTCCACACTTCTAACTCCACTGGGACTCAACCAAGGCCCAGACCAGTCATAAAATTGGAGTCTTTGGAGGAAAAGATTGTTTCAGGTTTAAATAAAAAAATTAGACAGGAACAAGTAAACACACGACTTTACTCAATAGGGCCAATTAAAGATTATATCGTTGCACAACAAGATATTAATGAGTCACCCACCAAATTTAAGGAGGTTTTAAAATCCTTTGACGTTTATTTCACCTTGAGATCCAAAAAATATTGGAAAGAGCTAAATTTACTAAGAGAGTGCAACTGCCTGGGGAAGCTGCCGATTCCTTCTTACATGATCTCTACAGGATGTCTGAGGGGTGTGAAAATGGAGATTTAAAGTTTGAGCTCATCCGAGACAGGATTGTGGTGAGTGTTGCAAATGATTCACTCTCTGACCTCCTGCAAGCAAAAGATGATCTTACCCTTGACAAGGCAATCCATCTGGTTAGACTATCTAAGTTACGTGAGCAACACAGGACAATCCTAAGGGGAGAGAACACTTCATGGGGCAGAAGCCAACCCTCAGCCCAGCTTATCAGGTAACAAAAATGCAGGGGCCACACAAGTCAGGGAAAGCAATCCCTGAACTGCCCAGCAGAGTAACCTTGCCAGCTCTGTGGTGCGAAGCACCCTCACAGGAGAGATCAGTGTCCTGCAAGTACAACCCAATGCTTCCACTGTAACGTACAGGGACACTTTGGTAAACTGTGCAAGTCAAAAATCCACAGCTCCACACAGATAGCTCAAAGGTCTTCCACGAGGCCGAGACCGAAAAGTCACATAGCCGTGCTTTTGTGTGAAGTAAAAGATTGTGGTTCTTCATTCAGGAATGCTGACATCCTGGTAAACGGTCATCTAACAAATTTTAACTTAGGTGCAGGTGCCAGAGTGACAGTCCTGTCAGACAAGAAACCATGGCTCAAAGGACGCTCCACTTTATGGAACAGGGGGAGTCCAACTCCCGGTCATCGGCCTGATCCTGGAGCCATTCAGGTATGGCAGCAAACAGATCTTTTGGTTGATGTACGTCATTTGTAACCAGCCTTTCTCTCTCCTGAGCAAGGATGCCTGCATTGCTCTGGATCTCCTCCAGACAGCAGAGCATGTCAAGACAACCACTGTTGTTAGCCAGCCAGAACAGCACGGTCCTGAGTGCTCAAACAATAAAGATTATTCAAACTCAGATTTCACCTGTGATTTCGCTTCCCTCTTTGCAGAACAGATTTGTCCATTATCATTGCAGGTTCTGAAAATCACCCATTAGTTAGACCAATTTACCGCCCACGAGATTACCATCTCACTTCCAGTGCAAGCGGTACCAGAGAATGATCTGCAGTCTGAGAAGCCTGTACCTCTAACTACAATGATAATACAGCTAGTCAGTACAGCAACCACTGCCCACACACTGCACACAGCCCTCATGCCACAACCACAAGGGATGCTGGAACCTGGTACCAGTCTCTCACCATCGAAACAAAACTCAGAGGTTAGTGTACCACTAAACCACCTCGCCACAGGAGCGATCTTCCTCAGCCTCAGAGGGCTTTGAGATGGCCTACACTGAGAAAGAAAAAGAAAAAGCAATGCCAAGGAGACAAATACAATGTTTGTCCATCCCGTAAGGAACAATCAAGAGTAACAGCAACCATGCCTCAGTACAACAGCCAAACTGACCAGGCGTGGGTCAACATTAAGCAATGGAAGAAAAGAATGAAAGCATAACTCAAATGCCAGTCCAACCTCCAAGCCAATAGCAAAAACCAGAACCAACAGACCCTGCCATTCATCTGACAGAATGATGAACGGGATGTGGAAGGGTTATATGGCCTCCCAACCAACTGAGCCTCTAAATTCAAGGACTTGAAGGGGGGACATGGCATAGTGAGAATGTTGTTAATACTAATGCTGTAACAGCAATAATGTTGAAATAGCATTAAGATTGTAACAATAAGGTAAATGCATAAGGTTTATAACAATGTAAGACTTGACATAAACTAATGTAACTATATCCATGGGATAAAGACTTTGGGGTGGTGTAGCATAAAGGTCTGGAATATACAGGGTTAATGTGGGACTGAGTACAGTACTGCCCACACAGTGATATAAGAAGGCACATGGCCCAGAGCCAATGTGGTGTTGGCCAGAGAGGTGTTCAGATATAGACATGGAGATAGCTGCTTGCCTGTACCTTTTCCTCTCTATATGCATATAGGTTACAAATAGTTAATGAAGACTTGCTGTTAACATACAGAAGACTATAAAGACTTCTCTAATAGACTTAATCTGTAACCAAGATAATCACAACAAATCCCACTTTAGTTTACACCTGTAGGCTGCTGCTGTGAGCGCCCATCACACTAACTCTCCTGCTTTCAGGTGAACACTGAAGGAACCTTGAAAGTCTAAAGATTTTCTAAGGCTGCCATCTCAAAATGGTACCAGCTCCTGATCTTCTGTCAGCTGATTCTGGCATTCCCTTCCTGACTCCTGCCCCTGTCACCTAATTGGGGGGGGGGGGCCCGTGCATCACTTCCACTAAGTTGCCGGCTCCACATGTGATTGCAGGTGACTGGCCCCTTCCAAACTATTCAGGACCACCACTGACTTCCAGGTCCACTTGGGGGACCTACTCCTACTCCACTGAACTCTGGCTAAGGTTTAAGTTTAACATCTCACCTGAAAGATAGGGCCTCCAACAGTGCAGCACTCTCTCAATGCTACAGTGAATCGTCAACCTATAGTTTATCCCTCAAATCTCTGACTCAGAGAAAAGAAAGCTATAAACTGAGTCACAATGTGACTGTGCTACTGAACAAAGAACAAAGAACAAAGAAAAGTACAGCACAGGAACAGGCCCTTCGACCCTCCAAGCCTGCGCCGATCATATTGCCTGTCAACTAAAACATTTTGCACTTCTGGGGTCCGTATCCCTCTATTCCCAACCTATTCATGTATTTGTCAAGCTGCCTCTTAAATACCACTATCATACTTGCTTCCACCACCTTCTCTGGCACTGAATTCCAAACACTCACTACCCTCTGCATAAAAAACTTGCCCCGCACATCTCCTCTATAGTTTTCTCCTCTCACCTTAAATCTATGTCCCCTAGTAATTGACTCTTCCACTCTGGGAAAAAGCTTCTGACTATCCACTCTGTCCATGTCACTCATAATTTTGTAAACTTCTATCAAGTCGTCCCTCAATCTCCGTCACTCTAGTGAGAACAATCCGAGTTTCTCCAACCTCTCCTCATAGCTAATAACCTCCAGACTAGGCAGCATCCTCTGCACCCTCTCCAATGCCTCTGTATTCTTCTGGTAATGTGGCAACCAGAATTGCACGCAATATTCCAAGTGTGGCCTAACCAAGGTTCTATACAGCTGCAGCATGACTTCCCAGCTTTTATACTCAATACCCCTGCCAATGAAGGCAAGCATGCCATATGCCTTCCTGACTACCTTATCCACCTGCGTTGTCACTTTCAGTGACCTGTGGACCTGTACATCCAGGTCCCTCTGCCCATCAATGCACTTAAGGGTTCTGCCATTTACTGTATAATTCCTGCCTGTATTAGACCTTCCAAAATGCATTACCTTGCATTTGTCTGGATTAAACTCCATCTGTCATTTCTCCACCCAAGTCTCCAACCGATCGATATCCCGTTGTATCCTTTGACAATCCTCTTCACTATCTGCAACTCGCATTGAGAGGAGAGGTTACTTGGATACAACAGGAAGAATAACTTTGGTAGACATTCTTTGCCCTTTCAGTCCACATCCTGACCCTCATTCCACAAGTTATGAGTATTGTCTGGATATGTTTTTGTTTTTCAACATTGGAAAAAGTGTTTAGTTGCAGTTCTGTGGTTGTTTCTGTTGAAGGCTAGAATGAATTCCACTCAGCAAAGGGATAATTTAGTACCAATAACCCTACAAAATTGGCACCCAAGGTGGGGCCTTGATGTTGCGAGGCAACAATTTAGTTTTACTAAAGAAGATATGAATATGCAAGCAATGACAAGCAGGAAAAGACCCTCTGTTCGATCCAGCCTGTCCCACACACTTGTAATATGTTATGATACCTACATACATCCAAAACCATGTGTTTCCCTGGGAGAGATGAAAAAGCAGATTTTAAAAAACAGGCCAATTTGGGAAGAAAACCTTGAAAATTCTTCTCCATCATCACCCCAACGTAGTGATCAAAACTAGACAGGAAGCCATTTTGACGGTGATAATTCCTTACATCTCCTTTCAGTGCTTATGATTTATATGGCGTCTACTCCAGCCAGAAACAGGATGCAGCTCTTGCTTGAAGGCATTCAGTGAATCAGCTTCCACAGCACATCCTGTTGGATTCAAGAACCACCTCCTGCCATCTAACCTAATTCTGGCTCTACGAACAGCTTAAAACCTCTCTAACCTATTTAACTGAATCAAGCAATCAACTGTAACACAATCTATTCCGTTTATTGTCTTATAAACATCAACAACATAATTTCTAAGTCTATAACAAAAACAAAAATAGCTGGAAAAACTCAGCAGTCCTGACAGCATCTACAGAGAGGAATACAGTTAATGTTTCAATTCCATATGACTCTTCATCAGAACCTAAGTCTATGCTTTTCTAAAATGTACATTCCCAGCTCTTTTAACCTATCTTGATAGCCAAGGTGCCTTATATTGGGAACTTACTAAGAAAGACAGAAAACAGAAAAAGATGCACTATAATAGCAACAGTTTTGAGCATTTGATCGTATAAGATGGTGGTTGATGCCTTTATGGTCAACTCTTCTGTTAAACATCGCCTGGTGCGACTCAGGAGGTCCGCTATGGCATGGCAGTCTCTGCTGCATTTGCTGCAGAGGAAGACAGTGAGCTGAGAAGGAACACAATTCGCTGGCCTCTGTTTTCTCTGGGACCACTTCTCGGCCAGCTGAGTTGCACGTTTATGTATACCATATCTTAGGGTTTACACTATCCACATAGGTTTTCACTTGCTCACAGAAGTGAAGGAAGTTTGTCTGGTCTGACTTAAATTCAAATGGAAATGGGTCAGGTGTAAAATGTACTGTCTGTTGGCTATTGCCCAGTTAACAGTCCTGTCCATGACCAATTTCACTATCACTGAGCCTGTGTAATTTATGTCTTTTGCCTCTACTTTCTTGTCATAATTTGAGGTTATAATCTGGGTTTATTTTATCTATGTCATTTAATGTTTGACATAGCTAAAATGCAAGTTCCTCTAATATTCCCTCATTGCTTATCTTATTTGCTATGAGAACAGCTAAGTGAGCTAAGAGTCGGTTGTTATTCCAATCTGTGCTACGTTTCACTTATGCTATTAGCCAGGCTTTGGTGCATTCTTTTAATCTTTTAATTAATTCATTGTTATGTAGGAATGACTCACATGAGGAATCTCCAGATAAATGTTATGTAATTTCTCTAATACAATTAAAAAAACCAAATGGATGTAAAACACTTGTGAATGAAGAATTCAACCAAAAGTTTGCCTCTATGACACATATTACAACCTCAATACATCCAGTAGTACTTTAAATCAATAATGTACTTTTTAAAAGGAAACCACTGTTGAAATTTAGGAAACGTGGCTGTCAGCTCGTACACTGCTAACAACAATGAAATAAATGACCAAATTATCTATTTTAGCTGGATGTTGTCTTTCAGACATTCAAAGGACATTTGATGAAATATCACATATTAGACTTGCAGCAAAAGATAAGGCTGAAGATTTGTTACAATCTTCAGCCAGAAGCACCAAGTGGATGATCTATCTCAGTCCCCAGCATCACAGATGCCAATCTTCAGCCAATTCGATTCACTCCACGTAATATCAAGAACAGCTGAAGGCACTGGATACTGCAAAGGTTATGGGCCCTGACAATATTCTGGCAATAGTACTGAAAGCTTGTGCACCAGAACTTTCCGCGCCCCTAGCCAAGCTGTTCCAGTACAGCTACAACACAGGCATCTACCCAGCTAAGTTGAAAATTTCCCAGGTATGTTCTGTACACAAAAAGCAGGACAAATCCAACCTGGCCAGTTACCGTCTCATCAGTCTACTCTCGATCATCAGTAAAGTAATGGAACGGTCAACAGTAGTGCTATCAAGTGGCACTTGTTTAGCAATAACCTGCTCACTAATGCCCAGGCATGGGTTCCGCCAGTGCCACTCAGCTCCTGACCTCATTACAGCCTTGGTTCAAATATGTACAAAAGAGCTGAACTCCCGAGGTGAGGTGAGAGTGACTGCCCTTGATATTGAGGCCGTGAAACGTAGGGAAAATCCCAAGATATTCTATAAGTATATCAATGGGAAGAGGATAACCAGGGAAAGAGTAGGGCCCATTTGGGACCAAGGGGGTAATCTATGGGTGGAGCCAGAGGACATCGGTAGAGTGTTGAACGAATACTTCTCATCTGTCTTCACCCAAGAGAATGAGGATGAAGGTATGGAACTCGGGGAGAGAGACTGCGAAGTTCTTGAGCAAATTGATATAGGGAGTGACAAGGTATTGGATGTGTTGGCAGGCTTAAAAGTGAACAAATCTCCAGGTCCGGATGATCTGTGTCCCAGACTGCTGAGGGAGGCAAGGAAGGAGATCGCAGGGGCACTGACCCAAATTTTTAATTTGAATAGAGAACAGATAATGTGGTTCCGCTATTTAAGAAGGGTTGTAGAGATAAGCCAAGGAACTACAGACCAGTGAGTCTCACGTCAGTGATAGGGAAACTATTGGCGAAAATTCTGAAGGAGAGTATGTACCTCCACTTGGAGAGGCAATGTTTGATCAGCATGGCTTTGTCAGAGGGAGGTCATACCTAACAAATTTGATTGAATTTTTTGAGGAGGTGACCAGGTGTGTAGATGAGGGGAGTGCAGGTGATATAGTTTATATGGATTTCAGCAAAGCCTTTGACAAGGTCCCACAGGGAGACTTATAAAGGAGGCAAAAGCACATGGGATACAGGGTAATATGATAAGGTGGATTCAAAATTGGCTTAGTTGTAGGAGACAGAGGGTGATGACGGAAGGATACTTTGGTGACTGGAAGCCCATGTCCAGTGGTGTACCACAGAGATCTGTGCTAGATCCCTTATTATTCGCCATTTATATAAACGACATAGATGACTATGTGAAGGGTAGGATTAGCAAGTTTGCGGATGACACAAAGATTGGCCGGGTGGTTAAGAGTGAGGTTGAGTGCCTTGGGCTACAGGAAGATATAGACGAGATGGTCAAATGGGCAGAAAAGTGGCAGATGGAATTTAACCCTGAGAAGTGTGAGGTGATACACTTTGGAAGGAGTAATTTGACAAAGAAGTATTCAATGAACGGCATGACACTAGGAAGTTCTGAGGAACAAAGGGACCTTGGCGTGTGTGTCCATAGATCTCTGAAGGCGGAGGGGCATGTTAGTGGGGTGGTGAAAAAGGCAAATGGGACACTTGCCTTTATCAATCGAGGCATAGATTACAAAAGTAGGGAGGTCATGTTGGAGTTGTATAGAACCTTGGTGAGGCCACAGCTGGAGTACTGTGTGCATTTCTGGTCATCACATTATAGGAAGGATGTGGTTACACTGGAGGGGGTGCAGAGGAGATTCACCAGGGATGTTGCCTGGGATGAAACATTTAAGTTATGAAGAGAGATTGAATAGACTTGGATTGTTTTCGTTGGAGCAGAGAAGACTGAGGGGTGACCTGATCGAGGTGTACAAGATTATGAGGGGTATGGACAGGATGAATAGGGAGCAGCTGTTCCCCTTAGTTGAAGAGTCAGTCATGAGGGGACACAAGTTCAAGGTGAGGGGCAGGAGGTTTAGGGGGGATGTGAGGAAAAACTTTTTTACCCTGAGGGTGATGATGATCTGGAATACGCTGCCTGGGAGGGTGGTGGAGGCGGGTTGCCTCACATCCTTTAAAAAATACCTGGATGATCACTTGACACATCATAACATTCAAGGCTATGGGTCAAGTGCTGGTAAATTGGATTAGGTAGGTAGTTCAGGTGTTTCTCATGTGTCAGTGCAGACTTGATGGGCCAAAGGGCCTCTTCTGTACTGTGCAATTCTGTGATTTGACCGAGTGTAGCATCAAGGGGTCCTAGCAAAACTGGAATCAATGGGAATCAAGGGAAAAACTTTCTGCCCGTTGAAGTCACACCTAACATAAAGGAAGATGGTTGTGGTTGTTGGAGATCCGTCATCTCAGCTCCAGGACATCAATGCAGGAGTTCCTCAGGGTAGTGTCCTAGGCCTAACAATCTTCACCTGCTTCAGCAATGACCTTCCTTCCATCATAAGGTCAGAAGTGGGGGTGTTTGCTGATGGTTGTACAATGTTCAGCACCATTCACAATTCCTCAGATATTGAAGCAGTCCATGTCCAAATGCAGCAAGACCTGGACAATATCCAGGTTTGGGCTGACAAATGGCAAGTAATATTCATGCCACACAAGTGCCAGGCAATGACCATCTCCAACAACAGAGATTCTAACCATTGCCCTTGATGCTCAATGGCCTTACCATTGCTGAATCCCCCACTATCAACATCCTGGTGGTTATCATTGACCAGAAACTAAACTAGACTAGCCATATACATACTGTGGCTACAAGAGCAGGTCAGAGGCTAGGAATCCTGTAACAAGTAACTCACCTTCTGACTCCCCAAAGCCTGTCCACCTCTTCAAGGCATGAGTAAGGAGCTTGATGGAAAATTCTCCACTTGCCTGGATGAGTGCAGCTCTAACAACACTCAAGAAGGCTCGATACCACCCAGGAAAAGCAGCCTCCTCAATTGGCACCACATCCACAAACATTCACACCCTCTACCACTGACACACAGTGGCAGCAGTGTGTACCATCTGCAAAATGCACTGCAGGAACTCACCAAGCTTCCTTAGACAGCAGCTTCCAAACCCATTATTACTACCATCTAGAAGGACTAGGGCAGCAGACACATGGGAAAAGCACCACCAGGAAATTCCCTTCCAAGCCACTCACCACCCTGACATTCCTGCACTGTCACTGGGTCAAAATTCTGCAACTCCCTCCCTAACAGCACAGTGGGTGTACCCATAGCACATGGACTGCAGCAGTTCAAGAAGGCAGCTCACCACCACCTTGTCAAGGGCGACTAGGGATGGGCAATAAATGCTGGCCCAGCCAGCGAAGCCCTCATCCCATGAATGAAAAAAAACAAATCCTTCTTGTGTGCAAGTAGTTGTGATGACCGTCCCCTGGGTTTAAATGTATGAATGAACAATACTTCTGATTTAAAGCGAATGAGCGTTTGCTACGAGTCACTTTAAAATTGACTTCCCAAACAGAGCGTTTGGGGGAAAATGCCACAGTCAATTTCAAACATTAAAACACCTATGCTTACAGACAGGTGCTAAGAAAGATAATGGAATTCAGTTTGCCTCTCCCTGCTTCGTAATAGTTGAGCAATTGATGTGTGTAGCTTTTGTTCACTTCGTAATGTCTCCTCTCTTCAGCTGTGATAGCAATGAAACTAGAAACAACTTGCCTTTCACATTCTCAGGATATCCTGCAATATTTCACAACTAATGAATTACTTTCTATCGGCAAATGCAGCATTCAATTTGTGCAGAGCAAGATCCCACTAGTAAAAATCAGAAAACTGTCTATTCTGCTTTTTCTGGTATTGGTTGCAGGACAAATGTTTGCCATGACACCCGCTCTTCTTCAAATTTGACTCTCAGAAGCATTAAGTACCAAATCCTGAAAATATGAATAATTATCCTCACTGGCAATACTTTTCAGCCACTGTCCATTCAAACCTCAGAATTGTTTTACATTGGTTACATGTTAAAATTAAAGAAAGGCTGCATTTCTATTTTCACAACCACTGGACATTTCAGAGTGCTTCACAGCCAATGGAGTGTAGCCACTGTTGTAATGTAGAAAACTTGGCAGCCAATTTGTGCACAGCAAGCTCCCACAATGTTTTGTTTTTTGTGACGTTGATTGAATTATTAACATTGACCAGGACACCAGGTGAATACCACATGCTCTTCTTTGAAATAGTGCCATGGGACCTTTCATATACCATCCAAATAGGCAGATGGGGCTTCAGCTTAATCATCTGAAAGACAGCACTCCCCCAGTCCTGCTCTGGAGTGTCAGCCTAGACTTTTGTGCTCAACTCCTGGAATGGGACTTGAACTTCAAACCCTCTATGGCCCTAAGGCAAGACCCCTACAAATTGAGCCACAAGTGACTCGACCTACATCGTTGACCTTCTTGCTGAGAAAATTACAAGGACACGATCTGAGGACGTTGAATCCTGCTATCAAGGAGAGGGCCATGCGGCTATAAACACTTCAAAATTAAACTCAGTCACCTTACAGTTAAGCTATTGTCCTCCAATGAAACAGTTACTATCGCCAAAGGTTTTAGATGTTTTTCATTGTCATTCCAAAAGACAAATTAACTTCAAGTGTTTCCAGATTCTGGATTTCCACTATTTCTTGTGCATATAAAGCAATAAGTGTTAGCAACTATATATTCTCCAATGATGCAATGATCACTGATCTAACAATGCAAGACTCACTCGAGTTTATAAATCTCTGTCAGAGATTCTTCTTGTCACTTTCATGCTGATTTCTCGGGGATTTTTGGTGGTTGTGAAGATATACCACTGCTTTGTGGATTATGTTCCAAAGTCCTGTTGCGTTAAATACACAGAGAGAAAAAAATAATCTTCAATGACTGCTGCCACAATCGGCTGCGATCTCTTGCAGCCGAAGAGGCGTCATTTACACACGCCACGTGATATTGCAGGAACCCTGAAACAAGTTAAAAGTGACTCTCAGCTTCGTCCTTGCAACACACACAAACACACACACACACATAGGTTCCCTGCAGCTAAACCCACTGATCGTTGGCACCATGAGTGACATAACCGAAGCTGACAAAACTCACATCCGCGGTATCTGGGAGAAGCTGGCTGCGGATCCCGAAGGAAACGGCAGAACAGTTGTACTGAGGTGAGGATGAGAGCTTTCCCAGCTGGTTTCATTCAGTACGTGTGTCTTAATCTGTCAGGGCATTAATAGCATTTCTTTTAGTCAGGAACTAATTGGATGGGCGCAGTACATTCCGTAACAAGATCTATTTTTAGAGATGTGTTAAAGAGATGTTGTACTGTAACCTCAATAAGGATATAAACTAACTACAATTCTACAAAAGCAAAATGCTGCAGATGCTGGAAATTTGAAACAAACAGAAAATATTGGAAATAATCAGCAGATCAGGCAGCATTTGTGGCGAGAGGAAAACAGAGTTAGACCGATTTTAACTCTGTGCAATTAGCTGAATAGGTTAACAACCGAGTTAAAATTTCACCTTTTGTTTCAGGTCAATAATCTTTCCTCAGAACTGGAAACTCAAATCGCTCTCCACAGATGCTGCCTGGCCTGCTGAATATTTCCACTATTTCTTGTTATATATAAAATAGCTACACTTATCTAAAATGATTTAAGACGAGGTGTACTGAAGTATTCATTGGACTGTGAAGCATCTCATAAGTAATTGCTTTGTTGAAAATACTCATTAGATCACCAATACCTAGAACTACAAGAATGCTTCTGTGTAATGTCAACTTTTTGTTGAACACTGCTAGTGAGAAACTAACAGTACAGCAGTTCTTGGCTGTAAAGCAATGTGAATTACTTCTGATCTTACCACAGTAAAGGACAACAAAATATGTTCTGGCTTGTGGAGAAATACTTAAAATTTCCATTTTAATTGTTCTGTATATGTGGAATCATATGTGGAAGCATTTGAGGCTCTAGACTGAGTGATTGGGTTTAACAAATCTCACAGATGTTATAGTTAATTATGGGCCACATGAGATAAGAATGTGGAGGTAACCTTTTTAATCTGGTGATTATGTTCAGGCAATTGTTTTACTATATTTATCCTTCATGCGAGAAAGATATCTGTGATTAAATTCACAAAATAAATAGACTGCATGCAACTAAGCAATCTAATGTCAGGCTGGTAATTGAGTAGGTAATAACATATGCTAAGTGTTTGTAGTGTTAGAACAGACATTATATAGTACTTGGAAGTATGATCAACTTTATGCCTGATGCTCTTTGTACTTACTGGTGTTGGCCTAAGAGCAATGAACCTCCAATGATTGACCTTCAAGAGTTCCAATTACCCATGTACACCAGCTTATTACTGACAGGTTTGAGAATTCTCCTTCCACAGAACTTTCATCCCAATTAACCTTCTGTTACCATTCTGTAGTTAATGCTCATTCCTATTACTTCCATTTTTCTGATGTTGTCCACATATTTTCCTCACATTTCAATTCAGAATATCTAGGTCTTTCCCCACGTCTCTCTTTCCCAGTAGGTATTAACTCTCACCACTTTCTGCTCCCACTTAATATTGATCTCATTGGCTTCTCACAATTCTTGCCTTTTATAGTTTTCCTAAACTGTTTTCTTGTCTATTCTTATAACATTGATGCTGTTCCACTCTGTCTTCTGTAATTGACATCTTCCTTTAGGAACCATACCCTCTACAAACTACACAATATGAACTTAATGAACTGCTCTCCTCTACCGCCAACACCCCACAGTGTTACAGGAGCACATCAAGTAAAGCAGCTCAGTGTAGTGCCGCACCATTACTTCAGCCTCTACAATGGTAAGTTTAATTCCCTTCCCACAGAAAAGTTATTATAAAAAACAACAGATTTATAAAGTGTCATAGATAGTTTCATAGTTTACCAAAGACTTTCATGAGTTGGAATCTATAACTCAAACACATTTGTGCAGCAGTTGGGATAATCAAAATCACATCTTGTGATAAGCTGTTGAGCTCTGTCTTATATGGTTTGAGTCAAACAGTGAATTTTTTTTTACATTTCATTCTTTCTCATTTAATCTGCTCACTCTAGTCAATGCCATCATTTTGCACCGTGACATTCATCATAGGAACATAACAACACAGGTTATGCAACTCCACCCCTTGAGCCTATTCAGCCATTCAGTTAGCTCATGGCTAATCTATATTTCTAACCTGTTTACTGTCTTTGCACCATACCCCTTGAAACCCTTAAATCATGAATGATTTAATCTGCAGCAATCTTGGTGCTCTGGTAAGATGGAGGCAAGATGTAAAAGATTCAAAAAGGGGCTTTTGGGAGATGTAACTGTAGAGTTAGATGATAACAATACATTCAAAGAGAAGACAGTGGCTGGAAAAGGCTGTGTTTTACACACAATGGTGAAGGGAAGGGGGATGTAACTGAGTTAATATTGAAGCATGATGACATAGAAGACGGACTCATTTCTTCAGAATTTCATATTCTGACTCAGCCATGATGTACCCTAATGGCCTTCAGTGCTGTATCATTCTAGTATTAAACAAGTGATTGCTCATACCCCTTTAAAGAGTAATGAAGAATAGGATCCCAGTTGGATTAGTGATAGAAGTACAATTCTCAGAGTACTCCTGGACCAAGAAGACAAAAAACTAAGCTAAGGATCCCTCCTGTTCCAGTGATACCTGCTAAAATATGAATGTGTGTAAAGTCAGATAAGAACTGGATTTGATTAATCTCTAATGCAGTGCAAATTAAGTGGCTGGTTTGCATCATTATTGTGTATTTCTTGGAGAATTTTAAAGAATTGTGTCACGTCTCCTGTCAATCTTCTTTTTACCAATTAAGAGAAATTCAGACCCTGTGAGTCAAACTTCATAACTGAGAGTCCTAGGACTTGGATTCATCCTCACTTTTCTTTTTATCTTCTTCAATGTAACTTTGCATTTTTGATGACGGGGGCAGGGTTTTTACAGATGGTGGAGGTCCAGCCTATCACCCAAAGATTCAGTGGGGAATTCATCCCCGCCAATCCCAGCTGCCCTGCAGCCGTTTGACACTCTGTGGGGAGTTAATTGGCTAAGGCTGAGATTCTGCCTCTATCTGGTGAGGATGTCCTGCCTTAGAGAACTGCTGAGCAATCCAATTGGCTGGTCCTAGCAGTGCTAGTTTTGAGTGGTGGCCAGTGCTGGGAGTACAGGCAGTCCCCAGAGAAGAGGAGCTAATGGAGGTTGAATTTCAGGTAAGTCCAGGGTATTGGCAGGGCCTGGCTGGCAGGCCCCAACAAGGAGTGAGAAGGGCATTGAGTGGGGGGATGAGAGGTCAGGGGGGTAGAGTTAAAGGGGCCATGACCTTGTGGGGGTGAGGAGGTGCCTCCAATGGACACAGGGGATCATCAAAGTAGGTCTTCTGCTTTCGCTTACCCGATACCAGCTTGCCCAGTAAAAGCTGCTGGGCCACCTACCTGGTATGGGCCTTCCTCTGTCGCAGGTAAATAGTGGTGGGGGCAGGATGAGGCACCTAATTTGCCATTAATTGGTCACTTAAGTGTCTCAATTGGTTCAAGGTCAGATGGGCCTCCCGATGCCTCCACCGGCCCCTCATAAAATGGAAGAAAGCTCAGGGTGGGTGGATAGGCCACTCGCTGCAATTTAGGAGCCCATCATACCTTTTAACATGCTGGCAGATGACTATAAAATTTCACCCAGTGTGTCCCAAACTGCACACAACACAATGTTTCAAATGTGACTGCACCAATGATTTAAAGATCAAGATGGTGAGAATGCATTTTGACATGTGTGAAAACATTCATGGGCGTAAATAAATAACTTGGATGGTCTTGTTTTTAAGTCCTTAAGATTTACTGGACACTTCAAGGAGATCAGTCCCAGTTGTGAGAGACGTAAAGTAAACTGCCAACTCACTATTTTGCACTATCACAAAGTCAGTCAATTTGAGCAGATATTCAATAGACCTAATGCCATTTCCTCATTTAACTTTGCTTATTGACACCTTTTCATTGTGCAAGGGTGCTACATGTTTCCTGTTGCTGTATGTGTGACTATACATTTATTTACACTAGCTACCTTGCTACCTTCCTGTTTTATTGCTCAACCACTAAACTGAATACTATAATTTTATCTGTAGTTATAGCCTGTGCATCCGGACAATTGTCATTATCAAATATTTGTAACCTTATTATTAGAATTATCCTCCTCTATATCACTTTTGAATAGTGCAAACAGAAGCAGACTAAGAATAGGTTTCCCACTAATCTTAGATAAAGCTCTTATCAATCAGCCACTCCTTCAATATAGTTGTTACATAAGCCTTAATCAACCCTGTAAGTCTTACATTTGGAACTTTGTCAAAACCCCTTTGAAAATAAATAGTAAATTCTGGCAACTGGATAGCTATTATTCAGCTTCTATTACCTATTTGGATAATTGTAGTAGATTGGGGTGAAATCATTTTTTAACTTTTAAATCTATGTTAAATACTTCTTATGGCCTGGTGCTTTTAAATGGGATTAATCCCAGGTAATGTTCTTGAGCATCACCCATTGCAGGTGTTAGGCAAGTTGTTAATAAATAATTTAAGTATCATTTATGAACATTAGGATAATCCACTATACACCATTCTGTAGGCAAGAACCCTGCACACAGCTAACAAAGACCAGCAGATAATTACAGACAACGGAAACCATTTGACTCATCTTAGTTTAACCATCCAGTGATACCATTGCAGCACCCAATTGGTTCTTAAATGATTCCAGGGTTTTTGCTTCTTACAATCCACTTAGAAATCCATTATTGAAAGCCACCAGTTCATACGAATATACAAATATGCAAATTAGGAACAGGAGTAGGCCACTCGGCCCCATCCAGCCTGCTGTGCCCATTCAGTAAGATCATGGCTCAACACCCATTTTTTTTCTATAATTTATTCCCAGATTTCTGACCCAAATGTTCTGATGCCTTATTAATCTGTACCTTTCCAAACATTTCAGTCGGCTAGCTGGGTTTCTTCTTAGTGAAATATGCAGGGTTATATGAGATTTTGCATTATGAGTTGCTTAAGCAAAAGTCTTGAATCCATAAATGCTATCCACAAATTACTAATGGGCTGTTTGCTGTAATAGTAATTTCTGCATGATACAGATTGATTTGTTTGCTTTCTCACTGGTCAAGGAAACCTTCCAAATAAAACTGCCTCTTACAGCTCTTAATTGCCCATGAGACCAGTGCTTCTTATAGATTTTCCCATTTAATGCACTGTTCTGTTAGAGAAAGCTGTAGACAGAGCTCAGAAAATCTGACTTATATTAATCACTGTGATACTCGAAGGATCCATTGTTATCCCCTCTTTCACCTCTTTTCCATTGATCCTATTTTCAAGTTGCCTCCATCTGGCACTTACATTGCTCCTTTATTTGAAGCTGTGATGAGAGTAATCAGCGACTCCTTTCTTCCTTTATAATGATTCATTTTTATTTTGCAATGCTATTAGATTGAGATGATAAAAAATATTTCTGAAAGTTTTACTGGTTTTTATCTTTTTATGCTGCGTTGAAAGTAAGAAAACTTTCTATTAAAAAAAATCTTCAAAACGTTGTGCTTAGAATCGTAGAATGTTACAGCACAAAAAGAAGACATTCAGCCCATTGTGCCTGTACCAGCTCCTTGCAAGAGCAACTCACCTAGTCTCACTCCCCTGCCCTCTTCCCATGGACCAGCAATTTCTTTCTCTCAGGAAATTATAAGGAACTGTTTAAAAATAAGGGGTTACCCTTTAAGACAGAGACGAGGAGAATTTTTTTCTCTCAGAGGGTAGTGAGTCTTTGGAGCTCCCTTCCTCAAAGGGTGGTAGAAACAGAGTCTTTGAATAGTTTTAAGGCAGAGGTAGATAGATTTTTGATGAGCAAGGGAGTGAAAGGTTATCAGGGGTTAGCGGGAGGTTACAATCAGATTGTCCAAAATCTTATTTAATGAGGGGCCGAGTGGCCTACTCCTGCTCCTAATTCGTATGTTTGTATTATCCAGTTCTCTTTAGAAAGTCTTGATTGAATCTGCCACCACCACACCCTCAGGCAGCACATTCCAGATCCTAGCCACTCACTGTGTAATAATGTTTTTCCTTATGTCACTGTTGCTATTTTTGTCAGTCACCTTAAATCAGTGTCCTATGGTTCTAGATCTTTCCGTCAAGGAGAACAGTTTCTCTCTATCTACTCTGTCCAGACCCTTCATGATTTTGGACACCTCTACTTTATAAAGGGCAGAAAAGTAGCAAGTGGATTTCAATCCATAGAAGTGTGAAGTAATGCATTTGGGGAGGGCAAACAAAGCTAGGGAATACTCAATAAATGAGACGATATTGGGAGGGGTAGAGGAAGAGGGAGACTTTGGAGTGCTCCCTGAAGGTGGCACAGCAGGTGGATCAGGTGGTAAAAAAAGCACATGGAATGCTTTCCTTTATTGGATGACGTATTGAATACAAAAGCAGGGATGTAATGTTGGAACTGTATAAAACACTGGTTAGGCACAGCTGGAATTTTGTGTACAGTTCTGGTCACCACATTACAGGAAGGACATAATAGCTCTGGAGAGAGTCCAGAGGAGATTTACAAGAATGTTGCCAGGGCTTGAAAATTGCAGCTATAAGGAAAGATTGGATAGGCTGGGGTTGTTTTCCTTAGAACAGAGGAGACTCAGGTGTGACCTAATTGAGGCGTGCAAAGTTATGAGGAGCCTAGATAGGGTAGACAGGAAAGCCTTGTTTCCCCTAGCTAAGGGGTCAATTATCAGGGGGCATAGATTTAAGGTGACTGGTAGAAGGATTAGAGGGGACATGAGGAAAACCTTTTCACCCAGAGGGTGGTGGGCTTCTGGAATTCACTGCCTAAACTAGTGGTTGAGGCTGAAATGCTCAACTCCTTTAAAAGGTACTTGGATCTGCATCTGAAGCACTGTAACCTACAAGGCTACGGACCAAGGGCTGGAAAGTGGGATTAAAATGAGCAGCCAGCTTCATTTTTCTCTTTTTATATCTAGTGCAGACACGATGGGCTGAATGGCCTCTTTCTGTCCTTTTAATTCTTTTCTGTCAAAAGAACAACCCCAGCTTTTTCAACCTATCCACCTAGCTGAAACCCTTCATCTCCAGAACCATTCTTATGAATTTTTTCTGCACCTCCTCGAATGTCTTATCATCCTTCTTAAAGTGCGGTGCCCAGAACTGGACACAGTACTCCCGTTCAGGACGAACCAGTGTTTTATACAGGATTATCATGACTTCCTTGTTTTTGTACTCTATGTCCCTCTTTTTAAAGCCCCAGGTCCTCTATCCTTTATTAACCATTTTCTTAACCTGCCCTGCCAACTTCAATGCCTTGTACATATACACCCCCAGGTCCTTCTACTCCTGCATCCCATTTAGAATTGTATCAATAAAATAAGCTAATTAAAGGGGGCCGGGGGGGGGGGGGGGGGGGGGGGGTGGCGGGTGTGGTAGTAAACAGCCCCTGATGGGGCACTGTAACTGAAACAAAATGTCAAAGGAAATTTAGCTAACTAAATGAAAATATCGTTCCCAGGGGATCCACTGCGTGCTCAAAGATAATTCATACCCGTCACTTGTTTCTCTTATATTTAACAATGTAATTGATAAGACATTAACGCCTGTGTCCTCTTGAAGTTTGTTACAATCCTCCTCACAATTCGTAATACTTCCAGGTTTTGTGTCAACTGCAAATTATGAATGTGTGCTCTGTGCGTCCAAGTCTAGGCCATTAATAGATACCTATTGCCAATAAATTTAAAAAACCCTTTTTTTGTATGAATCAGATTATTCACAGATTATCCCGAAACAAAGAAGTACTTCAAGAATTTTAAAAACATTTCAACCCCAGAAGAATTGCAAACATCAGCTCAGATCAAAAGGCATGGTAAACAGGTGATGAACAAGCTGAATGACATTTTTGAGAGGTTGGATGATTGGAATGCAGCTTGTGCCATTCTGGATACCATGGCAGAAAGACATGTTTATGTGCATAAAATTGATGTGCACAACTTTCAGGTAAGCCCCTCATTTATGTAACATTCTCTGGGCTCTCAGTAAAAAGATAATTTATATATTTTGAGGGAAAAAAGCTGACAAGTCTCGTTATAGATTTTAATTTTAATTGAATAATGCTGATCTTGATTTACAATAATGTTTGAAAATTACAGTGTAAGTATACTGTAAGTATTTGTAAATTCTAGCCAGAGTAGATTAAAGTATGTAAATGTTTAATTACAATCTTAGATAAATCATGTCCATTTACCTAAAAACATTATCAAACCTTCTTTGGTAGATCAGTGTTGTAACTTGAATACGTTAACTTCCCAACATGATTTGACGCTACACTAGAAAAATAATAGTTTTAGTTAGTAGACAAACTGAAAAAGAACAGATTAATCGTTGTATAGAGAATAATGAATATCTAGCAATGATTGCAAGGCAATAACTTAGTCGAACGTAAAATCCAAATACTTTGGGTGGAAACGTCCCAGATTTGCATAAAGTATGGTCGTGGGCAGGAGAAGGTGCGATTTACCCGTTGGCCGCAATGGCAGCTTTTCATGCTGTATCATCACAATCATGCCTCATTAATCATGCATTCCTGGGAAACACACTGTTTCACTGATGGGTGGCCTCCAATTTACCTGCCATGCCGTCACTCGCCACTTTCACTTCCCTATATTTAAAGTGCAGCCACATGCACACCTCTAGGGCTTCCAGCCCAGGACTGCTGCACAGAATACATGACCCTGAAAGGCAAGAAGACTGCAGCCGCAACCCCCCACCCCCCCACCCCCCGATTCAGTGACAGGAATGCCTTTTGGATGCAGTGGAGGCCCGCCGTCTGTCCAACTTCAGGCTGAGGTGATAGCCTCAGAATGCCAACGCACTGAGATCAATGCTAGAAGGATTGCAGCCGCCATGGACACTTTGGTCCAGGACATCACTCCTGCACTGCTGCATGGACCGAGATCTATCGCTGCCGTCATAGTTGGCCTTCAACAGTGTTAACGTCAGAGGGTCGCAGGGCAATTTGATCTCACTCCAACTTCCCCTTCATGACCACACTGTCGCTGGACACAGATGCTGAAGAGATGGGGGCCAGCCCCACCTCAAAGGTGCTGAGAGCACACAGAGAGAATGATGGAACTCTGTGACACCTGCCCACCACATTCTGGCAGCAATGACCAGCACCATTGAGGTGCAGGCATCAGTGATGTGGGCTGTATTGCAGGGCTCCACCAGACCAGTCCCGGGACTGGAACCTCATCTTCAGCATCCCGATGGTCTGCTCCACCAAGTTGCGAGTTGCAGCAGGAGCCTCATTATAGCGTCGCTGTGCTGCAGTCTGAGGCCACTGCACAGGAGTCATCAGCCACGTCCTCTGTAGGTAGCCCTTGTCCCCGAGGAGTGAAACCCTGCAGCTTCTGTGGACCCTGGAAGGTGTCAGGGATCTGTGACTGACTGAGAATGTGGGAGTCATGGACATTCCCTGGAAACCATGCGCAGACCTGCTGGATGCATTTGTGGTGATTGCACACCAGCTGCACATTCAGTGAGTGGAAGCCCTTGCGGTTGATGTAGTTGACTGCTTGTTGCCACAGAGACCTGAGCGCCACGTGAATGCAATCGATGGCACCCTACACTTGTGGGAATCCCGAGATCTTGGCAAATTCCAAGCCTTTCCTGATCCTGGATGAAACGTACAAAGCTATGTGCCTTTGCGAAGATGACATCCGTGACCTCATGGATGTACTTGTGGGTGGAGGCTTGTAATATCCCACAGAGGTCACCTGTGGAGCCCTGAAAGAATCCACTAGCATAGAAATTGAGTGCTGTGGTCACTTACAGGGTCACGGGCAGTGGATGCCCTCCATGTCCCCGTGGTGCCAAATCCTGCAGCAGGTGGCAGATGTGACCAACCAGCTCCCCATTCATGTGCAGTCTTTAGTGACACTGGTTCTCGGTCATCTGCAGGAATGACAAGTGCTGTCTTAGACATCGACCAGCGATGGTTCACTGTGGCTCTTCAACAGTGTGCATGGGAGCCCCAGCCACCCTTTCTTCCTGAGGGTGCGCTCCTCCTTCTGCCCAGCCAGGTGCTTCTGTCACTCTCTTCTGCTTCACCTCTGCTCTCTGTACACTATGATGCATACAGCTAGATCACCAGGCTCCATGCTCCTGATGTACTCCTCCCGCAGAATGAAAGAGAGAGATGTGTTGGTTAGCATGAGTGTACTAGGAACCTCTCTTGGTTTAGTCTGAAAGCCCCTTAATGCACCCTGGAGAATGCTGGCCAACACTTGGATGGCCAGAGATTAGTGCGCTACATGGCTGCCAGAAACCCCAACCACCTCCCCCCCACCCCACCTGACCGATTGGCAGCAGCTTTGCCCATTGGACTGCATGCTGTCCTCTCAGCTCAGGCACAGACATTCTCCTAACACACACTGCAAGGCTGCACTGTTAGCTTGAACCATGGGGGAGACTGGTCCAAACCGGGATGATGACATTGCAAGGGGCTGTGAGAACCTCCACTAGTGACTGCTCCATGGCCAGCTTTAGCAAGGAGACTGTACAATGTACCCAATAGTTCTGCAGTCCACTAAAACGTTCATTGGTTCGCAGTCTGTGTCCAAGGGGTGGAAAACTTTGGAGCTCTTGGTGGCACTTTCAGGCCTTCACGTTGCTTGAGTGGGCAGATAAGCTAGAGGCCTGACTCCAATCATATCAATGAGGCTGCGCCTGAACTGTCTCAGCTCAGAGGTATGGTCACTTTATATAGGTTTCCCTAATGCGTGGCTGCATCTCTCCCCCATCACCCCCACATCCTGCACGCTCTTGTGCACTATCGTCAGCCGCTTTGTAGCCCTTGCCCCCTCCCCCGACTAACTCATGTAAAGTGCAGTGCAGTCCTTGCCCAACTCCTACCCCTTGCACACCAACTCACCTCAACCGCAGTACAGCCCTTGCCCCTTGTCAGCTAGCTGGGAAAAAGGGACTTGCCTGTGCTGTCGCCTGAATGTGCGGCACCTCAACCTTCGGGTCCAACAGGCGACCCTTGCGAGCATTGGCAATGTTACTGTGCACTCACCTCTGAGTTCCCCTCAAAGTGCAGCCCGACAGGGGTATGCCTTATAAATGCTGTTGTCAAACACATCGATGTGAGTCCAGCATTGGGGGGATGATTCTGGTGCTTATAATTTTATGCAGATGGTCTACAATGAATTTCCCGATGTGTGGCGGTGGGAAACGTGGCCCGCCATTGACAGGTGGAGTGGATGATTGCAAACTGCTTTCACAATATGGTGAAACCAATTTTTGGCCTTCCTGCCGTATTGCCCGCTGATGCCTGCCATGCCGACTGATACCAGTTGGCACGGTAAATTCCACCCTTTGTTATCTGAAAAATTTAATTGCCAACAAATCACCACAACATTTATGGACTGTTAAACTTGGCTTACTTCGGTATTGAGCTCCTTATAGTTTGTAATGCCAACTACATCATTGTCTTTACTATAGGATTGCCCATGTAATGATTTTTCCAGGAAATTCTATCATCATATTCTATAATATCTATATTATAGATATTAATACAAATGTGCTAAGTACAAAAAATATGAAAGAATAGTATCCTACAAAGCCATTGTACAATATTTAAGCATAATAACCTAACCTTTTCAACTTAATATTGTGTCAGCAAAAGATTTATGTTGATGATGAGCAATAACCAAATAGTAAACCCATTACAAAAAAATTAAAAGATATAATGCTTTAAAAAATAATTGGGTGTGGAAGAGTGCTCCTGGGACAGTGTCAGGCACATATTTGGATGGGATATACTACCATAGGGGACTTCTTGCATACAAAACACCAAAAGCAGCAGGATATAGACGGAGCTCAGCTGCACCACAGTCCGTGCATTAGAGCAAAATTTCATACTTCATCCTTATACACCAACCAGCAGGAGTAGACTCCATCAATATCTGAGGGATCATTTCTATAGTTTTTTTTCTTGAGAAATGTGTTTCTAAAGTATTTGGTTTCACAAACCATGAGGAGGATTCATAGTGTTCTCTTCTGAGCAGGAAGCAGACATTGAGTGTTGCTTTTAGCAGCTGCTTCCTGTCATTGATGAGTGTTCCTTCTCTTTCTTGTGGAGAGCTGGAGGAAGAAAAAGGAAATACCCACAGCGCATTGTGGAGTACAACCTGAAAATTGAAAGGGCAAAGCTGAAGCATTTGCAGGTGCCATCTGCCCAAAATGCTGAGTAAATGATCATACCTAACCTCCCAGTGTCTCCACCATCAGAGGTGCCAGTGTGAAGCCATTTTTGTTCACTCCATGTGACTCTGGTCACAGAGCAACAAAGGCTACGAAATCTACAGTTTCCCAGCTGTATTATTAAGATCAAAGAGCCAGAGCTACCTGCCCTCCCATCCAAGCTGTTTCAGCATAGCTATGACATTTTAAAATCAAAGCATCATACAACACAGAAGCAGGCCATTCCATTATGCCTGCACTGTCATTTTAACAAGGGCTATCAGTTTGTTCCATTGCCTGGCACTTTCCCCATAGCCCTGAAGATCCTGGTGGCAATGGCTTGATATTCAGACCGTCACTGAACTCATCTCCTCAGGAGATTTTCCCTTCCCAACTTCCCATATTATAGTCCCCCAACCCTGTACAGGCCACTTCTACCTCCTTCCCAAAATCTACAAACAGGACTGTCCTGTTAGACCCATCATTTCAGCATGTCCCTGCCTCACAACTTATTTCTGACTATCTTGAATATTTTTTCTCCCCTTGTCCAGTCTCTTCCACCTACATTTGTGATTCTTCTGATGTCCTACATTATTTCAACAATTTCCATTTTCCTGGCCCTAACTGCCTCCCCTTCACCATCCCCCACCAGGATGGCCTGAGGGCTCTCTATTTCTTCCTTGAACCAATCCTCATCCACCACCACTCTCCTCCGTTTAACTGAACTTGTTTGTCACTGAACAATTTCTCCTTTAACTTGTCTCACTTCCTCCAAATAAAAGTGTTGCTGTGGATATCTCCATAGGTCCCAGCTATCCCTGTCTTTTTGTGAGGCATGAGGAATATTCTTTGTTGCAGTCCTACTTTGGCCCCCTCCCCCAAATATTTCTCTTTTCCTCAAAGACTGTATCAGTGCTGCTTCCTGTCCTCATCTGGAACTTGAAAAATTCATCAACTTTGCTTCCAATTTCCACCCTTCTCTCATCTTCACGTGGTCCGTCTCCGACACTTCCCTTCCCTTCCTTGACTTTTCCATCTCCATATCTGGTGATAGATTGTCCACCAATATTCATTAAAAGCCGAGTGATTCCCACAACTACCTTGCCTACACCTCCTCACATCCTGCTTCCTGTAAGGACTCCATTCCATTCTCCCAGCTTATTTGCCTCCATCACATCTGTTCTGATGAGGCTGCCTTCCACAACAGTGTCTGATGCCTTTCCCGCACTTCCCCTCTCACCCCTCCCAGGACCATGATAGAGTTCCTTTCCTCCTCATTTTCCACTCCACTAATTTTCCCATGCAAGGGACTATCCTGTGCAATTTCTGACACCTCCAGCGTGATGCATCCACTGAACACATCTTCCCTTTTCCTCCCTATCAGCGTTCCGAAGGGACCGTCCCCTCTGTGACACCCTGGTCCACTCCTCAATCACCCCCAGCATGAAGGTATCCCCTTCCCAAGGCACCTACCCAAGCAATGGCAGGAGGTGTAAAACCTGGCCTGACTCCTCTCTTTTCACTGCCCGAAGCCCAAAACACTCCTTCCAGGTGAAGCAGTGATTCACTCCTACTTCTTCCAATTTAGTCTACTGCATTCACTGCTACTGGGCCTTGTTAGCCTGTCGTCAGCCTGCGCCATCTCAGCATGGGTGGGCCAATCTGCCCAGGCTGGCTGGCTGTTAGCTGATAACCACAATTTTACCCCCCAGCTGTTTTAAGGGTGTGATTTTATTCATATGGTTCGATGTCAAGCTTAATAATCCAGTCAATGGCTTCAGCTGACACAATGTGAATGTTTGTGATGCCACCAGGAATGAATCTCCCAGCGCAGGAGTTCAGTATGTGGGCGATGGTCTGGCTTGGATGACCACAGTCACAATTTGAGCTGTTCCTCATGTGGAGCAAGTGGTCACATCTCCCCTGTCCTGTCCTCAAGCAGTTGAGGTTTGTCCAAATCTTCCAGAAACCTGAGACATCACCACCCAGCTCAGTTACCTGTTGCTTGGTGATGTTTGTACTCAACCAGGAGGTGTCCATCGAGAGGTGGGGGCTGCTTTCAGCTTGTAGGGAGTGGGGTGTGTTCCAGTAGAGGCTACCAGATTTCAGATGGGTGCATGGATTTTTTTTCCAACTCCTGTGTCAGTGGGAACACTTCATTAGCTGTCAGCTAGTAATTTTCTTTAAGTTGGGAGACAGCAACCTTCGTGTGCTGCTAAAGTAAGTTTTCCAACTTGAAGGCCTGCAAACTAATTCTGTCAAGAAGGTGACCAATGCCTGTCCACCCAGTCAAAACACTGAAATCCACTTAAAGGATGTGATTGAAGACAGCTCAAACACCAGTCAAAACAAGTTAATATTCTTTAATTGCTGTTAAGTCAAATTTGTCCTGCTGAAGCCAGTTCTATTTTTTCTGCTTTTTGTTATTGCAGATTATATTTAATATAATCGTGAAGATCATGGAAGAGTCATTGGGGAGCACCTTTACACCACAGATCCGTGAATCCTGGGTGAAGATATTCAGTATTATTTACAATTATCTCGAAAATTGCTACAAGAACCTTGGAGCTACATTCTAGACAGATGGCATCCCTGCTGCACACACTTACCACTCCTACAATTAATAAATGAAATGCCTCATTATGTTATCTCTAAACAACTCTATAGTGCAATAACTAACATGATCAGCAATTGAATAGATTTGTTTGACAACAATAGTGTTTTGAAACTGTTAAAGGGGAAATAAAGGACTTTGAATATTATCAACAATGAAATAAATTAAAATAAAGGTATGCATTGATCATCTGTAGTGTTAAATTATATAAAGTAAGGTATATTTTCTGCATTATTTGAGCAACTACTGTTCTCAATTAGCATGATTTAAGTTTTAGAATTAAAATTAGTAGTAAGGCAAAGTAAATTTTATATCATTGGACATAGTCACATGTTGATGGGGAGTTATGCCCATTTTAAATATATAATTACTTTGCCTTTAAACCTGTTTTCTTGACATATTCTACATCCCACCAAATCCAGTTACTTAGCTGCTGGGACTCCCTCCAGTAATATTTTAATATACTTCTAATGTGACCTCCCACAAGGCTTATATTTGTGTAGTAGTACTGGGAAGAACCAAAGTTATGAGTCAAAGCAGGCCATATTGCATACAGATAGTGACTTCACCCTTGTGCATTCCCTCAGTGCCTGTGGTGCTGGTGCCTTTTCCTGTCCTATTGCTCTGACAAAGTGTTACCCCAGTGGCTGCAGCATAGTTGCTGAAAGGCTGGTGACATTGAGTGGCCTTGCAGGGCAACCTTGAGCAGCTACTGGGCCTTGTTAGCCTGTCTTCAGCCTGCGCCCTCTCAGCATGGATAGCTGACAGCTGACAACCACAATTTTACCCCCCAGCTGTTTTATTTGTATGTTATGACAATATGGTAAAGGCTAGGAAAATATTACAGTCTCCAAAAGAACCAGGCACTGTAAAAATATCTGGTTCACATTTTTGAGTGCTAATGGCACTGATTAGAGTCAGTTTCTGTCCGGCCTTTGTCTATACATAGATGGATGGCAGTTTGTGACAATCTTGACAACAAGATATTAGACCCTGAACCAACATTAGGAAGATTAGCTCTACTCCCTGACTCTCTGATTTCTTCTTTCTGTTCTGCAACTTGGGATAGATTTTAGAGCTGTTACCATTTCCAGGGAGACAAACTAAAGAATCAAAACGTAAAACTCGTGTTGCTACCAACAGAATCCTTGTGTATATGGCAAAGTTAAATATTATAAAATGGAAAGATATTTGGAACTGTGGCTCCCTGTGTAGATCAAGTTCACACCAATGCTTTGAGGAACGAGCTACATGTACAATTATAATTCTCTTGTATAAGATTGCAAGTTTATTTGAATGCTGGTTTTAAAACATATTGCCTGCCATTAATTCAAATTAATATTGGGCTACTTACCTAAACTATCCAACAAATTAGTTCTTACATATCATCTAACAAACAGGTGATAAATAGGCATCTCTGTACGCTAATTCCATAAACATAAACATTTTTAAAATCTGCATCGCATATTTTTAAATATATATTTAACAACATTAGTACAACAGGAAAATGTTTTATCTTATTAGTTGATTCAACTTGTAGTATTATAGTTCCAACAAACCCAGTTGTCATAACAGAACTTTTAGTAATCTTATATTTACTAAATTCTTCAACACAATAAAATGTGTTGCTCATGATGTTTATCTTAAAATTCTTTGTGGCATTCTAAGATATTGATAGCCACAAAGCAAGCTGATACAAATACTAAAATTGTCTAAATGTAAATAAGATAACGTGGACGTCTGCTAAGTACATCATAGTTTCAGAATTAGCAGATGGTGATGGTAAATATTCACTTATATTTGATGAAATGTGGTAAAATTAAACTGGAAAGCTTGCATGACATTTTAATTTGGTAGCAACACATTGGAGCACTAGTGGCCCAGACTCCTAGTATCCTGATGCTTACGGTTAGGCCTTAGTCTGTATTACAGAATGGCTGGATGCAATTTTTATCTCCATAATTCCCTACAACGTAAGATCTTGATCTCAGAGCATTTGGGGAAGAGAAAGCTCAAAAGTGAATGGCTTCCTCAGTATGAACGAAAACTAGAGAGCATATACACGGCCAAATTTTCTCGGCCCTCTGGAAGCAGGGTTGGAGGTGGGCTGGCCGGGGAAATGCTGGGGGTGGGGGGAGCGGGGTGGTGGCGGGGGCATGTAGGGACAGCTCCATGATGCAATCCTGCCACCAGCGACATTTCCCAGTGTTGGGTAGGGAACTAGATTTCCCGCACCATAGTTGTAGGTGCCAATTAAGGTGACTCAGGTCCTAATTAGGGGGGATTTTGCAGCCTTGCCAGTATTTTGCCACTGGAAGAGCATCCCCCCTCCCTGTAACTGGTTGGAGGATCTATGGGGGCAGAAACTCCACGCTCCAATGACAGGGACACAAGATTCTGTTTATTTGTTTACTGATGTTTAGATGAGTGAGTCCCCACCTGCCTCAGTGGTGCCCAGCTGTTATAATGTGGCAAATGATGTGTGCCAGGCAGATCAAATCCATGATCACACGATCACAACTGTTTTGCAATTTGTATTTTATTTCAAGATGCGTGCCCTGAATTCAGAAGTAATAAGACTACCATGACTCCAAAGTTTTTTAGAAAACTAAATTAAACATTTATTAACAAAAGAAAATATCTCAAGCACATACATAGGTCCACAAATTACTACTATAATAACTCCTAAAACCCCTAATTAATTTGGCTTCCAATTACACTTCCATTAAGGCAACAAGAAAAAACAAATAGATTTAAACAGGCCCAGGCAAAGCAACACGACACCCTGGACAGTAGAATTCAAAGTGAGATTGCTCAGCTTCGATTTGTGTAGGCAGCGACTTGATGCACAAATGCTGGAGGCTTTTCACACTTGTTAGATCTTTGAATGCCTTCTCCTCCTGACACATCACCTCATACTCCTTTATACATGTTTTCCCCTTTTAATGCAAATTCCACTGTTTTGCGATGTCTTTGGAACTTTGCCTTTCTCATAATATAAATCATTCATAGTGCTCATATTAACAGTAACCTTTGGAAAAATAAACTCGCTGTTTGGCTTAGCTTCTTCTGGCTAGGTGCAACATCTTACCATCTCTTTGAAATTCAAACTACTCTGGTTTATCTAAATATGCAAATTTTCCTCACACCCCACATTCTAAAACTTCAGCCATGTTTATGTATTCAACATTTCAAACCTAGCTTCTATTTGATGACTCAAAGCGTCCAGACTAACTGTCTCCAATTCAATTAAATCCCCCCGACATACACAGAAACTATACAAACCCCACTATTAATCTACCTTTACAAGAACTCACAATAATATTATGAGAATTATTATATTTTCATGACACCAACTCTCTCACTATGGTTGCCAAGGCTCCAGGTCCCATTTTGGAGAGCAAATCTAACATGCAGGTGTGCAATATTCTTTCAAAGGCCTTCTCATGATCCAGTCTGATGAGGCAGGTATCAACCCACCTGTCCCACACAAAGGTGGGGTGAGTCCATGGACAGAATTTTCCATGCCTGCTTTCCATGAGCTTGTTCGGCAACTTGAGTGCTTAGGAAAGGACCCTTGCGCCCTCATCTCAATGAATTTTGGGCTCGGCGTGATGCTGGACTCTTCTGCTGCCTTCGTCTCCATGCTCACTTCTTTGGGCAGGAGTCCTCTCCCCATTCAACAGATCCTATTACCCGCCTCCAATATTCTCCCTCCACCTGGACCCCTCCTTCTAGATTCTTACCTTCTCTTGATCTTTTCATTGAGAACTGTCAGTGTGACATCAGTCGTCTCAATTTCTCTGCTCCTCTCACCCACTCTAACCTGTCTCTCTCTGAACTTGCTGCACTCCGTTCTCGCAGGTCCAACTCTGACATTGTCATCAAACCCAATGACAAGGGTGGTGCTGTTGTTGTCTGGCGTACTGACCTCTACCTCACAGAGGCTGAGCATCAACCCACAGACACTTTCTCCTACCTCCCCCTGGACCATGACCCCACCACTGAACATCAAGTCATTGTTTCTAGGACAGTTATTGACCTCATTTCCTCTGGAGATCTTCCTTCCACAGCTTCCAACCTCATAGTCTCCCAACCGCGGATGGCCCGTTTCTACCTCCTACCCAAAATCCACAAACAGGACTCAGCAGACCGATCATGTCAGCCTGTTCCTGCTCCACGGAATTCATTTCTTGCTGTCTTGACTCCATTCTCTCTCCCCTTGTCCAGACCCTTCCCACCTACATCCGTGATTCCTCTGGCACCCTACATCATATCAACAATTTCCAGTTCCCTGGCCCCAACTGCCTCCTCTTCACCATGGACGTCCAATTCCTCTCCACCTCCATCCCTCACCGGGATGGTCTGATCGCTCTCTGTTTCTTCTTCGAACAGAGGCTCGAACAATCCCCATCCAACACGACTCTCCTCTGTCTGGCTGAACTTATTCTCACACTGAACAATTTCTCCTTAAACTCCTCTCACTTCAAATAAAAAGTGTGGCTATGGGTACCCGCATGGGCCCCAGTTATGCCTGTCTCTTTATGGGGTATGTGGCACATTCCTTGTTCCAGTCCTACTCAGGCCCCCTCCTACAACTCTTTCTCCGGTACATCGATGATTGCTTCGGTGCTGCTTCATGTTCTCGTCTGGACCTGGAAAAATTTATTAATTTTCCTTTCAATTTCCACCCCTCCATCATTTTCACATGGTCCATCTCTGACACTTCCCTTCCCTTCCTTGACCGCGCTGTCCCAATTTCTGGTGATAGACTGTCCACCAATATTCATTACAAACCCACCGACTCTCACAGCTACCTTGACTACAGCTCCTCACACCCCGCCTCCTGTAAGGACTCCATCCCATTCTCTCAGTTCCTTCACCTCCGTCGCATCTGTTCTGATGATGCTACCTTCAAAAACAGTTCCTCTGACATGTCTTCCTTGACTGAGGTTTTCCACCCATGGTGGTTGACAGGGCCCTCAACTGTGTCCGGCCCACCTCCCGCGCATCTGCCCTCATGCCTTCCTCTCCCTCTCAGAACCATGATAGGGTCCCCCTTGTCCTCACTTATCACCCCACCAGCCTCCGCATTCAAAGGATCATCCTCTGCCATTTCCGCCAACTCCAGCATGATGCCACCACCAAACACATCTTCCCTTCACCCCCCCCCCCCCCATCGGCATTCCGTAGGGATTGTTCCCTCCGGGACACCCTGGTCTACTCCTCCATCACCCCCTACTCCTCAACCCCCTCCCACGACACCTTCCCATGCAACCGCAGAAGGTGCAACACCCGCCCCTTTACTTCCCCCCTCCTCACCATCCAAGGGCCCAAACACTCCTTTCAAGTGAAGCAGCATTTCATTTGCATTTCCCTCAATTTAGTCTACTGCATTCACTGCTCCCAATGCGGTTTCCTCTACATTGGAGAGACCAAACGCAGACTGGGTGACTGCTTTGCGGAACACCTTCGGTCTGTCCGCAAGCATGACCTAGACATCCCTGTTGCTTGCCATTTTAACACTCCATCCTGCTCTCATGCCCACATGTCCGTCCTTCTGCTGCTGCATTGTTCCAGTGAAGCTCAACGCAAACTGGAGGAACAACACCTCATCTTCCAACTAGGCACTTAACAGCCTTCCGGACTGAATATTGAATTCAACAACTTTAGATCATGAACTCTCTCCTCCATCCCCACCTCCTTTCCGATCCCCCTTTTTCCAAATATTTATATAGATTTTCTTTTCCCACCTATTTCCATTATTTTTAAATGTATTTCCATCCATTGTTTTATCTCTGCCTTTTAGCCTATTTCGATCCCTTTCCCCCACCCCAGCCCCACTAGGGCTATCTGTACCTTTATTATCACATTCCTTAGATAATATCACCAGCTTCAACATCTCTTTGTCCTTTTAACTATGACATCTTTTGGCAAACTCCACCTATCACTGGCCCTCTATCCAGCTCTACTTGTCCCCCCCCACCTCCCCACCCCCCCCCCCCCCCCACACCCCCCCCCCCACCCCCCCCACCAAACCAGCTTATATTTCACCTCTTTTCCTCTTTTCTATTTTTCCTTAGTTCTGTTGAAGAGTCATACGGACTCGCAACGTTAACTGTGTTCCTCTCCGCAGATGCTGTCAGACCTGCTGAGTTTTTCCAGGTATTTTTGTTTTGGTTTGGGGAAGAAGTTCCTTGGGGGAAAGGGATCTGGAGAGGGGAATGTCCAGTTGAATGTGCAAGGGAGGAGCTGACGAGTTCATGACTGTCTCCTGGGGTGCGAACTGAGAGAGGGTGCAGTACGGTGTGAATGTCTGAGAGTGAATGGTGTGAATGTCTGAGGGCAGAGTGGGGTGGTAGGGTGGGAGGGTGATAGTCCGATGGTAGTGGTAGAAGAGCCAGCCAGTGTGGTTGGTGGGGACTCGGAGGCTGACATGGACCCTGGGTATGGGAAGGAGGTTGGGGAGCTGAATATGGATAGGGGGGGATTTTCGGGAAGAAAGGGAATGTGCACACTCACCTGGACATTCCTGAAAAAAAAAGGTTTGTAACTGTTGGTCACTGAGGAAGGCAGAAAGTGATGCCAGGTGTGATCAACAGTGATGGGGTAAAGGAAATGGGTGACTGGGGGAAGGGAAAGGACAGGGGAGCAAAAGAAAAGCTGTAGCTCTACCAAGCTGGCTAAATTGAAAGTGAAACGAGAGTTATGGTGGGTGAGATCAGGTGCTGCATCAGAGTGTGAGCAGTGGATGGGCGGAAATGCAGGTCAGCTCAGATGGACAACTGAAAGAGAACCCCAGCAGGCAGCATTGAAAATGCTTGAGACATTGAGGTGAGTGTGATAGGAGAAGGATCCGCGTGTGTGGGAAAGGCTTGCATGAGGCTCTGAAATGCCCCCCCACACACACACACTTCTACCTCCAGAATCACCTGTGGGCCAGCTGTGTGCAGCTGAACTGCTATTGGGGAAAGGGAGGGATGCAGTGGGAGGAATCCTGTCAGTGAAGCTGAAAGTCACCATTACACATTATGCAGCGAAAGTGAATATATTTCCATGTTGTAAAGTGACAAAATGTGTTCAGCTGTACAACGAACTATGATCAGAATTTCTTCACTTTTGAACGCCTTAGACTTCTAGTTGCTGCCTTGAGTGTGGAGGCAGCCTGTGTAATGGTTGGTCCTGGTGCCTTCGGCGTGGGACTTCCTGAGGCCTTGGGGGCCCCGGTTTGCTTTGGCTGTCGTCCAGTGGGCCAGCTGCTCCCTCTCAGTGGCAGGGAATGAGGTTGAGGGGGTCACAGGCAAAGGGGACTTGGAGGAAGCGGATGGTTTCTGATTTTCCTGAGTGGATGACCAAGAGGTTCCTGGTTGCCACTCCTCCTCGCTTTGGGTGCCCGAGGGCCCTGGCCTGACATCTTGAGGGGAAGGAGCACCTGGAGGGATGTTGAGGTGGCCCATTTCCCCCTCACACTGCCATTGCAGGAACTTGCCCATGGTTCCTGCAATGGAGTGCAGGTCTCTGCACATCTCCACATTCTGCTGGACCAGGGTCTCCATGGCATCCACCATCCTCTCCATGGAAACCTCCATGCACGCACATGTGGGCACCACTTCATCAGAGGGCAGGCGGGCACACTCTTCCGACTTGCGTGCCACTCTGTTGCATGCTTTCAACAGCTCTGTGTGATGTTCCCACGCCTTCTGCTGGCTCTCCAGGATGAGCTGGAAGGCCGAATCCAGAGGTTTGTCAGCTGACTAGGACCTCACAGATGCATCTTCCCTAGCAGTCCTCCGAGTGCCGGGGAGCTCGGCTGAACCTGCCTCTTCCTGCTGTGGACACGTGTCCGTGGGGTGACCACCAGATTGTGAACCCGAGCCTGCTCTAGATCTAGGTCCCACCGTGGTGTGTGTCTCTGTGCTGGTGGAGGGTGTGGTTAAGCGCTGTGACAGGTCCTCCAGGCTTCTTTTTTCCAGCTTTTCACTGGAGGGGGTATCCTCTTGGCTGGAGGTGAGGATGTGGGTGGAGCTGAGGGACTGGCTGGCTGAGGGTGTCAGTGTCTTGGCAGAGCTCCCTGTGAACCAAAGTAGAGATAACTAGTGCATGTCAGCAGAGTCAAAGCAGGAGAGAGAGAGCACTCACACTTGTGTTTATAGAGGGATCATGTGGTACAGGATCCTCACGAGAGTGTTTGCACTGACCTCACCATCACCACAGGCATGGTCCATGTCCTCACCAGTCAGCACGATGGCACACTGCTCAAAATGAGTGAGGGGCCTAATGTGGGCCACTCCACCCCCCGGTCTAGGACCTCTCCCTGCTGCTGTAAGCCAACTTCTCCTGCATGGAAGCAGATGGAGAGAGTGTGAGCGTGGAATGTTTGTGTGGTGAGCGGAGCCATGGACAGGGTGATAACACGAGCTCCAGAGGGTATGAGCCTGATGGAGATGTGAGGGTGTGTGTGAGAGTCAGTGGTGTTGTCCCTTGAGGTGTGAGATCCCTGTGGATGTCTGATGGGTTTGTGAATTGACAGTGATGAGAAGGGTGGCTTACCCTGGCAGAACGGAAAAGATCATTCATCCTTTTCCTGCACTGGGCGGCTGTCCTCTTATGCAGGGCATTGGCACAGACCACCGCTGCCACCGCCTCCCATCCTGGATTGATGATGCTGCTACTCATCCTGCGGCCAGAGCGGGAGTAGGGGACATCACGGTGGGCCTCCAATGCATCCAAAAGGCACTTGAGGGACACATCACTGAACATGGGGGCTGCAGTCTTCTCGCCTTTCGGGGCCGTCTTCTCTGCAGCAGTCCTGGGCTGGAAGCACTGAGAGGTGTGGGCTCGGCTGCACTTTAAATATGGTGCCCGATGTGATGAGGCAGCGAGGTGATGGTGTGGCGGTTGAATGAGAGCCCGATCGCCATTGGAATGGCATGTTTCCTGGGATGCACAGTAATCGCGGCGAGATTGGGACAATACCGTGTGAGGAGCTGCCATTACAGCCAATTGTTAAAGCGTAATTTTTCTCGTCCACCGCTGCACTTAGTGCAAATCTGGGATGAATCATGTCCCATGATCCCAATTCTCTTGCATGTCTGTAAGTTTGTTTTTTTGGGGGCTTCATTTACCTTTTTGGGGGTTTCAGTGAAGGCTTTGGCCTATTGCCCTTAGGCATTGAAAGCTCTTCTATGGCTGTTTGTTCTTCTTATCACGGCTTCAGTGCCTAACATTGGGAGCTTAAAGAGGTGATGGTTGCAACCAGTCAAGCCCTAAACCAGGGGGTACACAACACCATGAGGGTGGCGGTGAAAGACAGCGAAGGAGGTACGAACATTGACTGTGCCTTCTTCATTAAGAATGATGTGGATCCAAAGCTGCAGACATCCACTGACTGCAGGACATCCCCTGTGCTGGATACTTTGGCGTGACCTTCAAGAATGTTGCTGCCAATGCGAAGTTCCTGAAGGTCTTCAAGGAGAAAAGAGAGACCTGAGAATACTCATGGCACAGTTGCTGTTTACTCTGCCTTCACAACAGGACCAGGTGGTAACCATGCATCCTTACAGTGCATACATTCCTGTCGGGGATATGCTTACCTTTCTTGCAGGTACATCAACCAGGTTGGGAACAGCACTGAGGTAAAAGACACCTTCGGGATTCAGACCAGCAAACGGCAGGGTGAGGTGGCTCTGAAGACGGATGGTAAGGGGGCAATCCTCCAGCCTCCCTCCAGCTTCACTATCAGGGGAAGCCATGACTACCTTTTCTACGCTGGCAGTTTGTTGTACCTGCAGCAAACCTGTGACAGCTAACTGCAGCACTGTCATCGGCAAGAACTGGAGGTCACCTGACAAAAGAATCGCAAGCAGACGAGGTGCTGCAACCTGTGTAGTGGGTCAGGGCATCTCTGCAAGACCTGCCCAAAACACTGACTCAGTTCCACGCAGGTGGAAAAACCAAGGAGAGGCATGCAGACAGAACAGCGAATGTGACTACCACCAAGGAGGCTTGCAACGCTCCATCCATCCAAGCCCCGCAGTGAGCAGAATGGGACAAAGAGTTACTCGGAGGGGGGGGGATCAAGAGGAAGGAAAGGAATCAGGCAGCAGACGGCCAAACCCCAGCACTGCCCCCCGAACCTCCCACTCCTCAGCAGACCAAATCAATGGAGCAGGAACCAGCAGAGGACCAACCTGAGAAGTGGCAACTGGTGAAGAAGATCAAAAAGAAGAAAGAGTCAAAAAGGGGCCAAGCCACTTCCCAGACCAACAGCAAGAGGTGACTCCCATCTGACACAGACAACAGGGATTGCTGCTCTTCGGATGAGGCAGGACAAGCACAGCACCTGCAGAAGAAGCAACAATGCTCCAGGGAGCTGGAGGAGGAGATACCTCAGCCCCAAAACATTGGAAACAGTGACGAGGCCAGCGCACCCCAACCTCAAAGTAAAGAGGCCTGGGCACCCCGCTCAAGGAAGCTGGGAGCAGTGAAGCGCTCAGCACCTCCCAGATTCAGGAAGCCAGGAGCAGCAATGCCCCCGAGGGGGATGTATGGGGGAGACTTCTCCAACAGGCAATAGTCCAAACTCCTTGCATGAACCCTCCACCCCCACCCCCCACCACCCCAACCCCACCCCCCACCTCCCCAATGTAATCCAGGCAGAACAATTTTAACAGTTTTTTAAAAACATTTTTTTATTCATTCACAGGATGTGGGCATCACTAGCTAGGCCAGCATTTGTTGCCATCCCTAGCTGCCGTTGAGAAGGTGGTTGTGAGCTGCCTTCTGGAACCGCTGCAGTCCATGTGGTATAGATACACCCACACTGCTGTTAGGGAGGGAGTTCCAGGATTTCGACCCAGTGACAGTGAAGGAACGGTGATATATTTCCTAGTCAGGATGATGAGTGGCTTGGAGGGGAACTTCCAAGTGGTGGTGCTCCCATGCATAGGCTGCCTTTGTCCTTCTAGATGTAATCAGTTGTGTGTTTGGAAGGTGCTGTCTAAGTAGCCTCAATGAGTTCCTGCAGTGCATCTTATAGATGGTACACACTGCTGCCACTGGGCATTGGTGGTGGAGGGAGTGAATGTTTGTGGATGGGGAGCCAGTCAAGCAGGTTCCAAAGTTGACACCTGAACACATGGCACCCGAGCTTGCTCCGAAAAAAGGAAAAAGTAACTGATTAATTTGGAGGAATCGCTACTAAAGAATCAGCTTTATGACCAGCAAAGGTCAGGCTTTCATGAGCCTAAAACATGGTGTTAAAAATGGAGAAGTCTTCAGCTTGTCAATCCAAGCAGCCATTGTTTAAAATTCCTGCAAGGCTGAGCATCATAGACATTGCAGTGGGAGCCCTGCAAAACCAGCAAGCGCAGGTAAATCCTCTGACTTCAAACAAATAGCGGCTTCATCTTGAATTTCAGTAACTTCTTAAAACAGAACCTACACTTTAAAGTTTTTTAACCATGGATTAGAAATCCACTCTTCCAGATCAACTTGGACTTATCCAAAGCTCAGATCAATTACATAATTGGGGACACTGGAGAAAAAGATTTCTTAGATACATGACTGCTTCAGGCCTGGACAAAAAGACAGAAGCTTAACATGTTGACACACTGCTTTATTCAGTGGGCCCGATAGTAGGCAACATTATTGCTAGACAAGAAATCAATGAATCACCTGCTAAATTTGAAGAACTACTAAAATCATTCAATGTTTATTTTAACCTAAGGAGTAACAACATCCTTGAGAGGGCTAAATTGACTAAGTGTGTCCAGCAGGCAGGAGAACCTGTTGACTCATTCATTAACGATCTGTATAAGATAGCTGAAGGCTACAAATACAGACACCTAAAATATGAACTTATCAGGGATAGAATAGTTGTAGGAGTAGCAGACGATGTACCCTCAGACATGCTGTAAGTGAAGAAAGGTCTAACCTTCGAGAAAACTATTCAGATTTTTAGGCAGTCTGAACTTTGTGTGCAACACAGGATTCATTTTAAGAGGAGAAAGTAAATTGTGGTACAAAGGAAACCCCACAGTCCAGTTAGTTAAACAGCACAGAAACAGGACAATCCAAGCCAAGGGAAGCAATACCCTAACTAACCAGTGGGGCTACCATGCCAGCACTGTGGAGCAAAGCACCCCCGACAGGCAAGATCAATTACCTGCAATTTCAGCCCAATGCTTTGAATATAACAGAATTGGGCACTTCGACAAACTGTACAAGGCCAAAACATCTGAATTCATCGAAGACCCAGAGATGATTCATGAGGTTGAGACTGCACAACAGGAGGACAAGAAACCATTCTCCTTAGATGAGGTCAAAGATTCTGGATTTTTGTATTGGAATGCGGACATTTCAGTTAACAGCCCTCTCATAAACTTTAAATTGGACATGGGAGAGTTGTAGTCCTATGGCTGAGACCCCTCTGGCTTCGAACAATGGGCACACTACTCTATGGCCCAGGGGGAACCTATCTTACACTCATAGGCGTAGCTCTGGAACCACTAAGATATAGCAGCAAACAAACTTTCAAGTTGATGTATATAATCCGTAACCAGAATTTTTCTCTCAAGCAGAGATGCCTGAGTAGTCCTGAATCTCCTCAAAATTGCAGAAGATGATAGGAAAATGGGCAGAATCATCTGTGCCTGTTGCTGTCGGGCGTGTTCGGCAGCATGAGCGGACAAAATGGCGAGAAGGCCAAAAATCAGTTTTATGACATGGTGAAACCAGATTGTGATCGTCCACTCAGCCCATCGATGGCGCACCATGTTTCCTAGGATCGGACGTTACGAACCTCATTGTACTACATTTGCATATCATTATAAGGCCAGCCCTCAGGAATCATTCCCAATCGCTATATTGTCCACCTGCGTCGGCAGGATTGCACGCTGACGTGTTTCACAACAGCATATAAAAGGCTGCACTTGGCGTAATGCACTTTGAGGGGAACTCAGAGGTGAATGCACAGTAACGTTGTGCAGCGCTCACAAGGGACGCCTGTTGGACTTCAAGGGTGAGGCACATTGTGGAGTGCAAAGGCAGCCCTGCGGTTGAAGGTAGTGCACAAACACATGTGGGGTGGGGTGGAGGGAAGCAGCCATACATTAAGGACACAGTCTATAAAGTGACCATTCCTCTGCAGCTGAGACAGTTCAGATGCAACCACATTGAAATGATTGGAGTCGGGCCTCTAGCTTATCTGCCCACTCAAGCAATGCAGAGACATCAAAGTGCCACCAAGTGCTCCAGAGCTTTTCACCCCTTGGGGACAGGCTGCAAACTAACGAAAATTTTAGTGAACTGCAGAACTATTGGGCACATTGAACAATCTCCTTGCTAAAGCTGGCCATGGAGCAGTCACTGTTGGAGACGCTCACAGCTCCTTGCAATGTCATCATCCTGGTTTGGACCAGTCTCCCCCATGGTTCAAGCTAACAGTGCAGCCTTGCAGTGTGGGTTAGGAGAATGCCTGTGCCTGAGCTGAGAGCACAGCATGCAGTCCAAAGGGCAAAGCTGCTGCCAATCGGTTAGGTGGAGTGGGACGGGGGAGGGTGGGGTTTCTGGCAGCCATGTAGTGCACTAAACTCTGGCCATCCAAGAGTTGGCCAGCACTCTCCGGGATGTGTTAAGGGGCCTTCACACTTAACCAAAAGAGGTTCTTAGGACACGTATGCTAACCCAGGAGTCTCTCTCTTTGATCCTGCAGGAGGAGTACATCAGGATCTCTGAGCCTGGTGATTTAGCAGTATGTCTTGTGGTGTACAGGGAGCAGAGAAGAAGAAGAGAGTGGCAGAGGCATCTGGCCCACCAATGGGAGGAGCACCTCCCTCAAGGCCAAGGGCAGGCAGGGCCTGTTGCGCAAGCAGACCAATATCCACAGCGAACTGTTGCTCATCTGAGCCTTGCGAAACCCAGGGTCTATAGAAGGCATCTGTCATTCCTGCAGATGACTGAGAAACAGTGTTGCCGTGGACTGTGGCCACATGTCCAGGTCAGATATGCCACCTGCTGCAGGATTTGGCGCCATGGAGGGCATCCACTGCCAGTGGCCATGAAAGTGACTGCAAGACTCAGTTTTTATGCCAGTGACTCCTTCCAGGGTTCCACAGGTGACCTGTGCCGGATCTCACAAGCCTCCATGCACAAGTGTAACCAGGAGGTCATGGATACCATCTTAACGAAGGCACAGAAGACGAGATTCTAGTGCCTCGAAAAGCCTGGTGGAGCAGTGCAATATAGTTCCCAGAGGGTGTCATGTATCATAGTGGCTTGCTGCGTGCTGCACAGCCTCGTGCTGCAACAGGGAGAGCACCTGGCTGAGGACCAGATGGAAGAGCTGCACGTCTCCTCTGATGAGGAGGACGTCGAAGGGGATGACGGTAATGAGGCCATCGCACTGGCCAGACAAGGCAGGCACATCCAGGAGGCCCTAAAAACTGTTGGATTCATGGAGGATGATGACGAGATGCAGAGAGGACAGTCCTGACATCCTCAAATTGCATTTGTGAACGTTTGACTCCTGTGTGGCTGATGGCAGTGCACATACCCTCAGTGCTTAGGGCCCTGTCAGTGGAGACCCTAATAGTCTCTAGATTCCAGGAGGATGATGCTGAGATGCAGTGAGAACACTCCATAGATCTTAACATAGTCTCTGTGAATGTCTAACTCCTGTCTGGCCAAGAGCAGCTTGCTTGTGCTCTGTGATTGGGGTCATATCATAGAGATGCAGCCTTGGATCTTTAACTGTACCTGATCCTTTGTCCTCCTTCAGCACCTGAGTCCTTCAGGAGCACAACGTCACTGGTCACAGATGTTGAAAAGATGGGGGCCAGCCCCACCTTAAAGATGCTGAGAGCACACAGAGAGAATGATGGAACTCTGTGATGCCTGCCCACTACATTCTGGCAGCAATGACCAGCACCTCAGACTGAAGGCAGACTCCTCCATCGTGCCTTGCAATCTGAGGAGTGCAGCAGACATCCCTTCCTGATGTTCCCGTGATTGTCTTTGCAGCTCCACCAACTGAGCGAGGACCAAGTCCACGGGTCATCAGCAGATTCTTTGCCTCCAACAGTCCTCCGAACGCTGGCGACCTCTGATGTCGCAGCTTCCACCTGCTGTGGATCAGATTGTGTCCTGTGCTCACCAGGCTGTGATCCTGAGGCTGCTCTACATCTAGGTCCCACCGAGCTGCGCTGGTGGAGAGTGTGGGTGAGCACCAAGACAGGTCTTCACCGGTGCTGCCCTCAGCTTCCTCATCTCGCCGCTGGGGTCAGGGTCAAGGTTGCTTAAGGGTGACATGGAAGATGTGCCTAGGAGACAAAGTGGAGTTTATTAGTGTTTGGCAGCCATGTTACACACTGAACAGTGGACTCAGAGTCACGTTGAGAGGGATGATGTGGTGCAGGATCCTCACGTGGGTGTTCACCACTGACCTCACCGTCACCGCAGGAATAGTCCACGTCCTCTGCGGTCAGCTTCAACATGTGACTCTTGAACAGTGAGGACCTTGATGTCCGGCACTCCACCCCCAGGTCTGGGACCTCTCCCGGTGATTGTGCACAATCTTGTCCTGCATAAAGACAGATGGAGAGAATGTGAGCAAGGTGCATACCGGGCCAAATGAGAAGGATGGCAGACGTGTGCACGTGTGCTGAGTGGAGCCATGGATGGGATGAGGAGGCAGTCTCCACAGGAGATGAGGCCAGATGGAGATGTGAGGGTGTGTGTGTGAGAAAGTGAGTGGTGATGTCCCTTGAGCTGGCAGTGAGTGAGATGCCAGTGAATGTGTGATGGGCTCGTGAGTGGGTGAGTTGAGATTAATAAGATGGCTGTCTTATCCTGGTGGCACAGATGAGATCATTCATCTGTTTTTTGCACTGGATGGCCAACATCTTGTGTGCAGCATTTGCAATGACCACCTCTGCCATTGCCTCCCAGAGTGGTGAGACTGATTGGCCTCCTGCGGCCAGAGCAGGGGTAGAGGACATTGCAGCAGTCCCCCCAGGTGTCCAGAAGGCATCCCTGGGATGTGTCACTGAATCGGAGGTGGGGTGTGGAAACTGCACTCTTCTTGGCTTTCAGGGCCATGTCTTCACTGGGGCCCTCCTGGGCTGTAAGCATTGAGAGGCATGCGTGCAGCTACAGTTTAAATATATTACCCGATGTGAGTGAGCAGTGAGTTAATGGCATGGCGGGTCAATCGGAGGCTGGCTGCCAGCGATCAGGCGTGTTTCCCGTGACTGCATAATTTAAAAGACAGGATAGGGTTGATTCAGCACGAAAACCTATCAATGCGGCCGATGGGTAAACCGTGCTTTTTCACGCCTGCCATCTCACTTAGTGCAAATCTGGGATGATTCTGCCCTCACTCACTCATGCCATCCCTCTCCACTCAGTTTGCACTCACTCATTCATCCCCTCCTCCTTCTCCACCCTTCCCCCAAATAATTTCTCCACCTTGCCAGGATGTGGGAGAGTGCCCACCCCTTCCCTCCCGATGCCACTCCCACCCTGAATTGCAACCCCTTGGCCTTGCCCTCTCTTCCCCTGCATGGTCCTGCTCTCAGCCTCAGGCCATGATCCTATGTGCTTCCCATGGCCATGGCCGCTGTGCTCTCACCTGCCCCCCACCCAGCCTCAGCCTCACTCTTGAACCCAACCAGCAGCAGCAATTCACACAGGGGAAGCAACACTGGAAAGACAGCCCAGCACAGGAAGGCACTCTGCACATGAACTACTGGGGCATGGCTGATGCACCTCCCAATCACAAAACAAGTTCAAGGCAGGTGGCTTTGGTTCAACTTTGCTCGGAATGCAGGCACCCATGTGCATGTTTCTGAGATGTGGTCATGTGGTATAAATCCTTTCTATTGAGGCTTGACATGCTCTGGGAAAGTTGAATTGTCCTCCGTTCAAGTATGTCTCTCATATTGCTACTGGAAATCCTGGATGATTTGGACAAGGAGGCCACTGTGTCACAGAACAAAGCATTTACAAGTTAACTGACACTGTGGTGAATAGCATACTGGGTCACAGCCGCTATAGCCCATGGCATAATCTAGAAGGCAACATTAATTCAGTCCTCACTTTTACCGCCACAATTAAAATGGTCCTATTGGTTGACCATGTGTCCAGGCCTGGATGTAGAAGATAGGAAAGTTTTGTATCTATGGGTGGGGTTTTCCAGCCCCGCCCACTGCTGGGATCATCTGGTCCCACCAAAGGTCAATGGATTTTTGGCTGGGCTTCTGCATCACCCGTGGAGGTCCCGCCACAGTGGGGCTGGAAAATCCCAGCCAGTGTCTATGTTAATCTCCTGAGTTTTCTTTTCTCAGTGAACACTGAGATGTTCACCACCATTGAGGGCCACAAGGGCACTGCAACTTCCAATGATCGCACTTGCACCAAAATCCAGAATTTGCCACTGGGCTCTGGATGAGCACCATCTATACAATAATGTACAATATTAGCTGGGATCTAGAAAAATCCACAATATTGTTGATGCCAACTGATGTCTTAGACTTATTTAGATTATGTCATGGTTGCTAGAACTTAAGAAGTTTTCCTCATAAACAAATGCTTTTGATGTTGATTGAATGCTTCTGGGCACTTTGAAGGCAAATGATGCAAAATGATCACAACTGATGTTGTTTGAACACTGCCTGATTTCATTTGATGTCAATTAATGACTAACCATGTCAGTTGATCACTACTGGGATGTCAAATGATGGCCAACTGATGACTTTTGAGCATGGATGATAACAAATTAGCTCATCTGATGCAACGAGCAAGACTTCACGCTTCAGTGTATCAACTTTCATCTGACAAGTATCAGTCCATTTCACCAGGCATCCCATTTCACTTTGTCCTGCTCAAATACGCTGCAACCCTCTTCACTGTTCATTACAATTTGAAATTATGCCCTGTATACTGAACTCCAGGTTATTAATCTATATCAGATCCATTCAGAATGAAAAAACAGTCATGGATGCTGTTTCAGCTTCTCTGACGTCTGATGTCAGAACATAAAGAATACTATTAACAGTCACTGTGATAAAAGCTATCAGGTAGTCCTTCAGGCTTTGTAATTGAAAGAAGATAGGTTGGAAACAATAAGAAAAGATGAAAGAGTGGTAAGATTATTTTACTGAGGTGTAAACATTCCCATCCTCCTTCCAGGACAAGAACAAGAGCACACAGAAGCTTAGATGAACTTATAGATTCCTACAATGAGAAGCAGTTACTTCATCATCATTTAGGGACCAAAGTGCAGTGCTTTTCAGAGCGGTCACTTTGTAAAATGCATTTGCTTTCACTTGGCGAACAGACTGCTCAGATCCTGAGAGATATCTTTGTTTATGACTCATTCCAAGAAGTATCAAACTACAGCCTTGTGTCCAAGAAATGACTTTGCAAAAATGGAGAGTTGGTTTATTATGATCAGCTTAGAAATTCAACTCTGACATATGGTAGTCAACATTGATAAATCAAATTAAATCAAATTATATAATAATATCACTGTATTGAAGCAAATCTTAAGTAAACACATTGGTCTGGACACAGTCAATGATCCGGGCACAAATTGCACTCACAATTGGGCTAGTTTTCAGAATTAATTTTTGCTCAATTTTCAATCAAACTCATTTGCATATTGCTAACAATACAATCTACAATGAACTGCTACAATCAGCAAATGTTTTACAACATAATTTCATAAAAAATTGCATGAAAAAATACTCCTTGATATAATTAAGTGTGGTAAGCTTGTGTAATCTATTGATGCAGCTGAAAATTGGTCTATTATAAAAAAATAAAGATTTTTAATCAGTGTCTTGCCCATCACTTGTAAGTAACCTGATTTTAAATAACTGAAAATTATTTTAACTAAACAGAACCATTTACTGGTTATAATGGTGGACAGTGGTCAGTTTGTGAATAAATTTTTTTTTAAATTAAAGCATTTATAAGATTAGTCTTGTGCCTGAATAAACAGTTTAATTTTAAGATACTCCTCGAAGGTATGAAAATGGACCCCTTTAGTGGAAACTTGTAATGGTGATTAACTCAATCTTAAATCTTTGATCTCAACCTTGTTTTGGTTGCAGGATCAGCTTCAAATAGTACAGAAGATCACAGAAACTCAAATTGTGCTGAATGTAATTGGCGCTTGTAATTCCTCGATCTTTGGTGCTGGTTTGTTTGCTGTAAAAGCCAACATAGCCAAATGGGAACTCCAATACAAAGCAAGTTTGTTAACCTGTAGGTTAGCTGGCATTCGAATGCCTGTTGCAGGAATGTTGTATTTGCATGTTGTAAAAGTGTCCAAACAAATCACTGTAAAATCTTGCAAAGTACAAAATACTCATACTCTTTGTGAAATCACTGTCCATAATATTCCTTCTAGTAATAATTTTGACACAGACTTGATACCTATACAGACACTTAACATATTGGAGTAAGATGTAGGCTAGTGGTTGAAGATTGGGGTAGGCATGCGGGCGGTCAGGAAGGACCTCAGGAACCTCATGACGCCTAAGACCAGTCTGATGTAATATTAATATAAATGGGCGAGCAGTTCACCTGTGTTTCTGAAAGGAGGCTGATTACATATTTAAAATGGGTCCTAAGCCAGTTATAGGGCTGTATTGGCAAACTTCAGGTACAATTGCGTAGATTGTAAGCTGTACACACTTCACCCATTTGTACCAGGAAGTGAGCAGTAAGCAGTCTAATCGTCAGTCCTTACAGAGCACACTATAGAAATGAAAAAAAAACCCTTTGGGATAATAGAATATGTTATTTAATTTTACATATGAGTATCTAGAGGTAATCAAATTTTGGGGTACCAGTGTCCAGATTCTTTGTTTCTGTTCAGTGTGCAAAATTGTAGTATTAGAGACTGATGTTGAGAAATAGTTAAGAAATCCATTTTATGCAAAAGTAGAACTTGTTTCATTTTTAGTTTTGTAGTTGAAAAATTAGAATTACAAATTTGTAACTTTATCTGACAAGTAATATCTAGAATGTCAACAAATCTGTAAGACTGAAATTGTTGTCATATAAAATAACATGGAAAAGTTCAAATCTTCTCATGTATATATTTATCCTTTTCTGTAGATAGATATGGTAGTTTATGTTAGAAAGTAGTCTGTGTTCTAAGTTAGTTTATGTTATACCCTGAAACACATGCTCTGGAGCCTTTTGAGTCTTGGGATGTTTAGTTAATAATGGCTAATGTAAAACCAAGAATGAAGGTCATGGAGCAAGTAATACAATGTGAGAGGGAGATGAAGAAGGGAGACATCTGGAACACTGAGCTGAACTAGTTGTAATGTGTATCTTTCGTGACCATATCTCATGCAATCTCAATGATATTCCTGAGGACATTGACTCATTTAACCTTTAATAAACTTTCAAGCATTTTTGACCAAATATGAAGTCATTAGTAATATCAGCACAATCTACATGCTAAAACAAAATTCACATTCCTAACAAAAGGCATCCCAGATGGTATTAAATAGGAACCAGCAGAAGTAGGCCACTTAGCCCTGTTCTGTCAATCAGTTAGATCATGGCTGATTTCTATTTTAACTTCATCTACTCACCCTTATTCCAGAACCTTTAGCACCCTTAGCCAACAAAATCTATCAATCTCAGTTTTTAAATTTTCAATTGACCTATTACCAACAGATTTCTGGGGGACAGAGTTCCAGGTTTCCACTCCTCTGTTTAGAGGAATGCTCCCTGATATCAAACCAGAACTGCCTAGCTCAAATGTTAAGGTTTTGCCCATTTTCTTGCACACTCCCACCAATCTATCTACCAAATCCTTCATTCATCTTAAATGCCTCAGTTAGTTCATCCCTTGTTCTTCTATATTTGAGGCAATGAAAGCCTAGTCTCTGTAACCTGCCCTCAAAATTTTACTCTTTTAGTCCTGGTACCATTCCTGTGAATCAGCGTTCCATCTCCTCCAATACCAATATATCCTTCCTGTGTTGCGGAGGTCAGAAATGAATACAGTACCAAAAATGGGGTTGAAGCAGAACTTTATACCACAGTAAGATAACTTCCACACCTTTATAATCAAGTCCCTGGAGATAAAGTTTAATCCTACATTAGCTTTTAAAGTTTGTGTTGTGCCTGCCCACCAGATTTAGTGATTTTTATACATGGTTCCTAAATCTATCTGCTCCTCCAAAGTTTCTGTCTGCTCACCATTTACCAAATACTTCATGTCACTTGGAACTGAAGGCTGTACATTTTTCCAAATAAGTAGCATTCTAAATTCAATAACTGCAGCACAACCTTTTCCTTGATAAATTTGGTAACTCATTAGAAAGTTGCAACTTTTTGGCTTTTAATCATTGCAGTTGACAATCACTCAAAATTAGAAACAAAAAAGAGAAAACGAGAGATACAACAAAGTTGAGAGGCAGTCGGAAGACTGTAAATGGAGCCAATAATTAGCAGCAGAACAGCAAAGCATATTGAGGTCAAATGCAAGGGATTCAAGGAGTTCAACTGGGTCAAGTAGCACCCGTCAATTAGCTGTTATGCAGCTAAGTAAACTTAAAAAATGGCTTCCAAGATGCACACACACACCTACATAGGGAGTGTGCATTATGTTAACCTGAATAAAAAGCTAATGTCAGCAATAGTCACCACAGAGCTATTGGATTGCTTTAAAAAAAAACAACTTACCCTCAGGGATGGAGTGGGATGATGAAACTTACTGTATTGCTCCACGGAGATCCAGCATAGGCTCGATGGGCTGAATGGTCTTCTGTACAGTACATGACTCTATGACGAATGTCTCTAGGGGAGGAAATTTGCCATCATTACCCGGTCTAGCCTACATGTGACTCCACATTCACAGAAAAGTGGTTGGCTCTTAACTGCTGACTGAAATGGCCCAGTAAGCCATTCAGTTGTACCGAACTGCTACAGAAAAATACAATAACTACAATCAGACCACTCGGCATCGATTTAGGAATCAGACAAAGACACAGTGGACCCTGCAGCGTCCTCACCAATATCTGGGAGCTGTGTCAAAATTGGGAGAGCTGTCACACAGACTAGTTAATCATGTTTTATGAACTTGTTGGAGTTTTTTGAAGATGTTACTAACAGAATTGATAAAGGAGAGTCAGTGGACATCGTATACTTGGATTTTCAGAAGGCTTTTGATAAAGTCCCCCACAGGAAGTTAGTTAGCAAAATTAAAGGACATGGGATAGGAGGTAATATACTGGCATGGATTAAGGCTTGGATAACAGGGAGAAAACAATACGAATAAATGAATCATTCTCATGTTTGCAGCCTGTGACTAGTGGGGTACCGCAAGGATCAATACTTGGGCCCCAGCTGTTCACAATATATATCAATGATTTGGATGTGGGGACCAAATGTAATATTTCCAAGTTTGTGGATGACACAAAGCTAGGTGGGAATGTGTGTTCTGAGGAAGATGTAAAGCGGCTTCATAAATATTTGCACAAACTTAGTGAGTGAGCAAGAAAATCGCAGATGGGATATAATATGGAAAACTGAGGTTAGGAGGAACAGATGTGCAGAGTATTTCTTAAATGGTGAAGGATTAGAAAATGTAGATGTACAAAGGGACCTGGGTGTCCTCATCAATAAGTCACTGAAAGCTAACATGCAGGCAAAGAAGGAATTAGGAAGGCCAATGGAATGTTGGCATTTATCGCAAGAGGATTTGAGTACAAGAGTAGTAAAGTCTTGCTTCAATTGTATAGAATCTTGGTTAGACCGCACCTGGAGTACTGCATGCAGTTTTGGTCTCCTTACCTTAGGAAGGATATTATTGCCATAGAGGGAGTGCAGAGAATGTTCACCAGACTTGTTCCTGGACGGTAGGACTGTCCAATGAAGAGGGATTGGGGAAACTGGGCCTGTATTCTCTAGAGTTTCAAAGACTGAGAAGTGATCTCATTGAAACCCACAAAATACTTAAAGGAATAGACATTGTAGATACATGCAAGGTGTTTCCCTTGGCCTGGGAGTCTAGAACCAGGGGACACAATTTAAAAATAAGAGGGAAGCCGCTTAGGACTGAGATGAGGAGAAATTTTCCACTCCTTCACTTTACAATTATTATCAGGCCAAAGGATCAACCCTAGATCAATGAGGAATGTAGGAGAGCATGCCAGGTGTAGTACCACGTGAAAATGTCTGTTCCATTTCACACTTTTATGCTCTCACTGCTTCTCCTCCCTCCCTGAACCATATTCCCCATGTCCTCATCTTCCAGCCCCCATATTCAACAGATCATCTTCCACCATTTTCACCAGACCGAGCATGACCTTACCACCAAACACATCTTCCCCTTTTCAGCATTCTGAAGGGACCATTCCCTCTGTGACATCTTGGTCCATCTCTCAGTCACCCCCAACAATGTCTTCTCTTCCCACAGCACCTTCTCATGCAAGCATAGGTGATGCAATACATCTGCTTCCCTTTTACCTCCTCCTTTCTCACCACCTAAGGTCCCAAACACTCCTTCTGGGTGGAACAATGATTTAAATGTACTTCTTTCAATTTAGTATATTATATTCACATTCACAATTTGGGGACATCAAACGCAGATTTGGTGACCGTTTTGTAGAATACCTCCATTCAGTCCACAAGCTTCCTGAGCTTCCTGTCACTTGTCATTTTAATTTTTCACACTGTTCTCACTCTGGCCTTTCTGTCCTTGAACTGCTACAGTGTTCCAGTGAAGATCAACACAAGCTCGAAGCACATGACACTTTACAGCCTTCACAACTCAGTGAGTTCAACAATTTCAGATTATTTGACTATTTTGTTGCTTTTTCCTGCATTGGTTTTGGTTTTACTCTTTTTTTCCCTTCATTTTTTTGCTTTTGAATGGCAGTTGTTCACAAATCTGCCATTCACATCTCCTTCAGACTCATCTTTCCTTCTTTAATTAACACTCCATTCAGCCTTACACCATCTTTTAATGAATTACTTACATTGATCTTTTAACCTCACAGATCTTGCCTTTTATTTATTTTTTACCCATCCTGTCCCCTTTCATTTGCTTAAAACATATTGCATTCCTAACTTTTCCCAGTTCTAATGAAAGGTCATAAAGCTAGAATGTTAACTCTGTTTGTCTCTGTTCAGGTGCTGTCTGACCTGCTGAATATTTCTAATGTTTTCTGTTTTAATACATGGAAATGAGATTCCCCTTCTGGTGAAGCTGCAACACAGAATTACATGCACCCTAAGCAATGGAGCAGCATGCGATAGAGCTAATTGATCCCCAGAGCCAACTATCCAGCCGTGAATGGTGGTAGACATTTAAACAACAAACTGGAGGAGAAGGCTGCACAAATATCTCCATCCTCAATGATGGGCGTGCTGAGCACGACAATGGAAAAGATGAGGCTGAAAAGTTTAGAAACATCTCCAGCCAGAGGTACCAAATGTATGATCCATCTTTACCTCCTCCTGAAGTCCCCAGCATCACAGATGCCAGACTTCAGCCAATTTGATTCACTCCACATGATATCAAAAAACAGCTGAAGGCAATATACACTGCAAAGGCTATGGGCCCTGACAATATCCCAGCAGTAGTACTGAAGATTAGTGCTCCTGAACTAGTCAACCTAAACCAGCACAACTACAACACAGGCATCTACCTGACAATGTGGAAAATTGTGCAGATATATCCTGTACACAAAAAGCAGGATAAATTCAATGCGGTCAATTACTGCCCCATCCTAGTCTACTCAAAGTAATGGTTGGGTTCATTGACATTGCGAACAAGTGGCACTTGCTTAGTCAGAATCTATTCAATGATGCTTAGTTTGAGTTCCACCAGGGCCACTCAGCTCCTGACCTCATTACAGATTTGGCCCAAACATGGACAAAAGGGTTGAACTTAAGAGGTGAGATTGGAGTGACTGCCTCTCAACTTCAAGGCAACATTTCACAGATTCACAATGCAGAAGAGGCCCTTTGGCCCATCGAGTCTGCACCGACACGTGAGAAACACCTGACCTACCTACCTAATCCCATTTACCAGCACTTGGCCCGTAGCCTTGAATGATATGACGTGCCAAGTGCTCATCCAGGTACTTGGTAAAGGATGTAAGGCAACCCGCCTCCACCACCCTCCCAGACAGTGCATTCTAGATCGTCACCACCCTCTGGTTAAAAAAGTTTTTCCTCACATCCCCCCAAACCTCCTGCCCCTCACCTTGAACTTATGCCCCCTTGTGACTGACCCTTCAACTAGGGGGAACAGCTGCTCCCTTCCCACCCTGTCCATGCCCCTCATGATCTCGTACACCTCAATCAGGTCGCCCCTCAGTCTTCTCTGCTCCAATGAAAACAACCCGAGTGTATCCAACCTCTCTTCGTAACTTAAATGTTTCATCCCAGGCAACATCCTGGTGAATCTCCTCTGCACCCCCTCCAGTGCAATCACATCCTTCCTATAATGTGGCAACCAGAACTGCACACAGTACTCCAGCTGTGGCCTCACCAAGATTCTATACAACTCCAACATGACCTCCCTACTTTTGTAATCTATGCCTCAACTGATAAAGGCAAGTGTCCCATATGCATTTTTCACCAACCCACTAACATGCCCTTCCACCTTCAGAGATCTATGGACACACACGTCAAGGTCCCTTTGTTCCTCAGAACTTCCTAGTGTCATGCCATTCATTGAATACTTCCCTGTCAAATTGCTCCTTCCAAAGTGTATTGCCTCACACTGTTCAGGGTTAAATTCCATCTGCCACTTTTCTGCCCATTTGACCATCCCGTCTATATCTCCCTGTAGCCCAAGACACTCAACCTCACTGTTAACCAACTGGCCAATCTTTGTGTCATCAGCAAACTTATTAATCCTATCCCCCACATAGTCATCTATGTCGTTTATATAAATGACAAATAATAGGGGACCGAGCACAGATCCCTGTGGTATGCCACTGGACACTGGCTTCCAGTCACTAAAGCAGCCTTCTGTCATCACTCTCTGCCTCCTGCAACTAAACCAATTTTGAATCCACCTTATCAAATTACCCTGTATCCTATGTGCCTTTGCCTTCTTTATAAGTCTCCCATGTAGGACCTTGTCAAAGGCTTTGCTGAAATCCATATAAACTACATCAACTGCACTACCCTCAACTACACACCTGCTCACCTCCTCAAAAAATTCAATCAAATTTGTTAGGCATGACCTCCCTCTGACAAAGCCATGCTGACTATCCCTGATCAAACCTTGCCTCTCCAAGTGGAGATGGATAGTCTCCTTCAGAACTTTCTGCAATAGTTTCCCTACCACTGACATGAGACTCACTGGCCTGTAGTTCCCTTGCTTATCTCTACAACCCTTCTTAAATAGCGGAACCACATTAGCTGTTCTCCAGCCCTCTAGCACCTCCCCCGTGGCCAGAGAGGAATTAAAAATTTGGGTCAGAGCCCCTGCAATCTCCTCCCTCACCTCCCTCAGCTGTCTAGGACACAAATCATCTGGACCTGGAGATTTGTCAACTTTTAAGCCTGCCAACACCTCCAATACCTTGTCACCCCCTATATCAATTTGCTCAAGAAACTCACAGTCTCTCTCCCCAAGTGCGATACCTTCATCCACATTCTCTTGGTGAAGACAGATGTGAAATTTTCATTCAACACTCTAGCGATGTACTCTGGCTCCACCCATAGATTGCCCCCTTGGTCCCTTATGGGCCCTACTCTTTCCCTGGTTATCCTCTTCCCATTGATATACTTATAGAATATCATGGGATTTTGCCTACTTTTACCATCCAGAGCTTTCTCATATCCCCTCTTTTCTCTCCACCCTGCACTTTCTGTACTCCACTAATGCCTCTGCTGATTTGCTTCTCTTGTACCTGCTAAAAGTCTCTCTTTTCCTTCTCATCGTAACCTGTATATCTCTGGTCAACCATGGTTCTCTGGGCTTGTTCCCCTTCCTATCACCCTAGAGGGAATATGTTGAGCCTGAGCCTTCCCCATTTCCTTTTTGAACACTCCCCACTGTTCATCTGTAGATTTCCCCACAAGTAATTGTTCCCGGTTTACCTTGGCTAGATTCTCCCTTATTTTACTAAAATCCACTCTCCCCTGATCCGAAACATTGTTTTGCAACTTGTCGATTTCTTTGTCCATAACAAACTTAAATTGTACCATGTTGTGATCGCTATCACTAAAATGCTCCCCCACCACCAACTCAGCCACTTGTCCGGCTTCATTCTCCAGAATTAGGTCCAGCACTGCGCTGTCCCTTGTTGGTCCCTCTACATATTGACCTAAAAGGTTCTCCTGTACCCATTTCATTAAATCCACTCCATCCAAGCCCTTAACACCATGTCTATCCAAATTAATGTTGGAAAAGTTGAAATCACCTAATATAATTACCCTATTGTTATTGTTTATACACACCTCCACAAATTGTGCACATATTTGCTCCTCAATTTCCCACTGACTATCTGGGGGCTTTATAATAAACACCTAAAAATGTGGGTGCCCCTTTTTTATTCCTAAGCTCTACCCACAAAGCTTCATTTGATGCCCCCTCCAAGGTATCATCTCTCCTTACTGCAGTAACGGACTCCTTTACTAATAATACAATGCCTCCTCCTCTTTTACCCCCTCCCCTGTCTCGCCTGAAGATTCTATAACCCAGAATGTTGAACTGCCAATCCTGCCCAATTTGACCAAGTGTGACAGCAAGGAGCAAGAGGAAAACTGGAGTTAATGGGAATTAGGGAGAAAACTCTCCACCGGCTGGAGTCATACCGAGCACAAAGAAAGACAACTGGGGTTGTTGGAGGTCAATCATCTCAGCCCTAAGACTTCTCTGGGTAGCATCCTTGACCCAACCATCTCCAGCTGTTTCATTAATGACCTTCCCTCTATCATAGTGTCAGGCATTAGGTTGTTCACTACTGATTGTACAGTTATCAGTACCATTCTTAGCTCCTCAGATACTGAAGCAGTCTGTGTCCGTATGCAGCAAGGCCTGGTCAAATTTCAGGCTTAGGCTGATAGGTGGCTAGTAATATTTTCACCCCAGAAGCAACAGGCAATAACCATCACCAACTAGAGAAAATATAACTATCGCCCTTGACATTCAGTGGCATTACCATCACTGAATCGTCTGCTATCAACATCCTGGGAGTTACCATTGACCAGAAACTGAACTGGACCAGCCATTTAAGTAGTGTGGCTACAAGAACAGGTCAGAGGCTGGGAACTCTGGTAGCTCGCCTCTTGACTCCCCAAAGACTGTCTGCCAGCCAAAAGACATCAGTCAGGAGTATGAAGGAACACACTCCACTTGTCTGGATAAGTGCAGGTCCAACAACATTTAAGGAGCTCGACACCATCCAGAACAAAGCAGCTCGCTTGAATGGCATGCCATCGATGACCTTAAATATTCACTCAGAGATAAAAACAAAAAAACTGCGGATGCTGGAAATCCAAAACAAAAACAGAATTACCTGGAAAAACTCAGCAGGTCTGGCAGCATCAGCGGAGAAGAAAAGAGTTGACGTTTCGAGTCCTCATGACCCTTCGACAGAAGTTGAGTTCGAGTCCAAGAAAGAGTTGAAATATGACCAGCTTACAAGGTGTTTACTAAAACCGGCTTTCACAGCCATATCTCCTTTCTCAGTGACTGTCTCCGTCTCCGACTTACCCCACGTGGATTTCAACTGAAATTCCACCCCTCATGTTTCGAACCCACCCAGGATTACAGGTATCTCCGGGACATAAAACGTTTCTCGGACTGCTGTTCCCGTCACATTCTGAAATCCACACTCAGTGCCATGCACCGCCATATGAACACACTCGACCTCTCCCTCCAGCAGCACCGCCGTACCCTTTTTCAAAGCTGCGCGTGCCCCCAGTTTCATTTTATTCATCGGCTCATCCGACACCTCAACAAGAAACTTTTTCTCTTTCTCTCAAGTGCTAAGGAACGCAAGCTCCAACAACTCATCGACACCAACACCCATCTAGGACCCTCCACCCCTGCCCGTCCCTCCGTCCCCACCCCATCTACCAATCCCAGCCCCAGCTGTGTATTCAACATACCCCCTGACCTTCCCCACTCCGATGCTGAACGTTCAGTGCTCAGCAAAGGACTTAGTTTCATACCCTTACGCCCTCACCTCAATGAATTTCGGGCTCGGCATGATGCTGAACTCTTCTTCCGCCGTCTTCGTCTCCGGGCTCACTTCTTTGGGCAGGAGTCCTCTCCCAGTTCAACGGATCCTTTTACCCATCTCCAATATTCTCCCTCCACCTGGACCCCTCCCTCTGGATTCTTACCTTCTCTTGATCTTTTCATTGAGAACTGTCGGCGCGACATTAGTCGTCTCAATTTCTCTGCTCCTCTCACCCATTCTAAGCTGTCTCTCTCTGAACTTACTGCACTCCATTCTCTCAGGTCCAACCCTGACATTGTCATCAAACCCGCTGACAAGGGTGGTGCTGTTGTTGTCTGGCGCACTGACCTCTACCTCGCGGAGGCTGAGCGTCAACTCGCAGACACTTCCTCCTACCTCTCCCTGGACCATGACCCCACCACTGAACATCAAGCCATTGTTTCCAGGACTGTCACTGACCTCATCTCCTCTGGGGAACTTCCTCCCACAGCTTCCAACCTGATAGTCGCCCAACCTCGGACGGCCCGCTTCTATCTCCTACCCAAAATCCACAAACAGAACTGCCCCGGTAGACCGATCGTCTCAGCTTGCTCCTGCCCCACAGAACTCATTTCTCGTTATCTTGACTCCCTTCTCTCTCCCCTTGTCCAGTCCCTTCCCACCTAAATCCGTGATTCCTCTGACACCTTACATCACATCAACAATTTCCAGTTTCCTGGCCCCTACCGCTTCCTCTTCACCATGGACGTCCAATCCCTCTACACCTCCATCCCCCACCAGGATGGTCTGAGGGCCCTTAGCTTCTTCCTCGAACAGAGGCCCGAACAATCCCCATCCACCACTACTCTCCTCCGTCTGGCTGAACTTGTTCTCACACTGAACAATTTCTCCTTCAACTCCTCTCACTTCCTCCAAATAAAAGGTGTGGCTATGGGTACCCGCATGGGCCCCAGCTATGCCTGTCTCTTTATGGGGTATGTGGAACATTCCTTGTTCCAGTCCTACTCCGGCCCCCTTCCACAACTCTTTCTCCGGTACATCGATGATTACTTCAGTGCCGCTTCATGCTCTCATCGGGACTTGGAAAAATTTATTAATTTTGCTTCCAATCTCCACCCCTCCATCATTTTTAAGTGGTCCATCTCTGACACTTCCCTTCCCTTCCTTGACCTCTCTGTCTCAATCTCTAGTGATAGACTGTCCACCAATATCCATTACAAACCCACCGACTCCCATAGCTACCTCGACTACAGCTCCTCACACCCCACTTCCTGTAAGGACTCCATCCCATTCTCTCAGTTCCTTCGCCTCCGTCGCATCTGTTCCTATGATGCCACCTTCAAAAACAGTTCCTCTGACATGTCCTCCTTCTTCCTTAACCGAGGTTTTCCACCCACGGTCGTTGACAGGGCCCTCAACCGTGTCCGGCCCATCTCCCGCGCATCCGCCCTCATGCCTTCTCCTCCCTCCCAGAAACATGATAGGGTCCCCCTTGTCCTCACTTATCACCCCACCAGCCTCCGCATTCAAAGGATCATTCTCCGCCATTTCCGCCAACTCCAGCATGATGCCACCACCAAACACATCTTCCCTTCACCTCCCCTATCGGCATTCCGTAGGGATTGCTCCCTCCGGGACACCCTGGTCCACTCCTCCATCACCCCTTACTCCTCAACCCCCTCCTATGGTACCACCCCATGCCCACGCAAAAGATGCAACACCTTCCCCTTCACTTCCTCTCTCCTCACCGTCCAAGGGCCCAAACACTCCTTTCAAGTGAAGCAGCATTTTACTTGCATTTCCCCCAACTTAGTCTACTGCATTCGTTGCTCCCAATGTGGTCTCCTCTATATTGGAGAGACCAAACGTAAACTGGGCGACCGCTTTGCAGAACGCCTGCGGTCTGTCCGCAAGAATGACCCAAACCTCCCTGTCGCTTGCCATTTTAACACTCCATCCTGCTCTCTTGCCCACATGTCTGTCCTTGGCTTGCAGCATTGTTCCAGTGAAGCCCAACGCAAACTGGAGGAACAACACCTCATCTTCCGACTAGGCACTTTACAGCCTTCTGGACTGAATATTGAATTCAACAACTTTAGGTCGTGAGCTCCCTCCCCCATCCCCACCCCCTTTCTTTTTCCCCCTTCCTTTTTTTCCAATAAATTATATAGATTTTTCTTTTCCCACCTATTTCCATTATTTTTAAATATCTTAAAATCTTTTATGCTCTCCCCACCCCCACTAGAGCTATACCTTGAGTGCCCTACCATCCATTCTTAATTAGCACATTCGTTTAGATAATATCACCAACTTTAACACCTATGTGTTCTATTGTTGTTGACCTCTTTTGATGATCTGTTCTGTCGAAGGGTCATGAGGACTCGAAACATCAACTCTTTTCTTCTCCGCCGATGCTGCCAGACCTGCTGAGTTTTTCCAGTTAATTCTGTTTTTGTTTTGTTTCTATCACTGCTTGTTTGTCCCTACAACCACACCCCCCCTCCACTTCTCTCTCTCTCTCCCTCTCTCCGCCCCTCCCACACACCTTAAACCAGCTTATATTTCAACTCTTTCTTGGACTCGAACTCAAGTTCTGTCGAAGGGTTATGAGGACTCGAAACGTCAACTCTTTTCTTCTCCGCCGATGCTGCCAGACCTGCTGAGTTTTTCCAGGTAATTCTGTTTTTGTTTTAAATATTCACTCGCTGCACCACCAGCACACAGCAAGGTGTATCATATATAAGATTTACTGCAGCAACTCACTAAGGCTCTTTCAACAGCACCTTTCAAGCCCATGACCTCCACCATCTAGCAGCATATGCATGGGAACACGACCACCTGGAAGCTCCCCTTGAAATGAGAGTTGTTCACCAGCACCCTGGAGTTACAGTGCCAGTAATTTCCCCCCACAGAGTGCATGATTAAAAACTCTTTACATAGCTAGCCTGTGCCACCACAAGGAACAAAATTGTATTGCAACTCTTTATTCAAATCAGGTAATTTTCACTGCATGAAGTTTTGTCAAAGGAAACAAAACAAGCAATTTAAATTAATGCAACTTTGAATTAACCAGTCATGATGGGTTTTCACGACAAAGGGCAAAATGCACAATCTGCATTGATTTACAGTGTTAATTTCATGTTATATTCTTAATCTGAAAAAACTGTTGGGCTAAACTTAATTGATGCCATACCTAATTTGTTATTTTAAGAAGTAGTTCATTGTTAGTTATTCAAAATTGTGTGACTTTTCTCTGGAACACAATTTACTTCTGGGCCTGGTCATGAAAAGGGCAGTGTCAAGAGTTAAAGCTAATCAAAGCGCAGCTTTCAAATTGGACCATACATGCTTAAAATCGTGTCTCTTTTGTCTCTAAATTACAGAAATGTACTGATGACACCTAGCTCTAACTCCCTGTGAATCACCTGCATCTTTCTGCTCCCACTGTGCTGTCAGGCTGCTGTCTGACATCCAGCCTTCAGTACAGATCTCCATATTATAAAAAAAAATGACATAGAATCACTGGAGAAAGTGAAAAAAGAAAGCTTTACCGAAATGATACCAGAGCCAAGTGATTATACCTGTCAGGAAAGATTGAACAGTTTAACATATGAACATACCAAATAGGAGCACAAGTAGGACTTTCGGCCCCTTGAGCTTGCTCTGCCATTCAGTAAAATCATGGCTATCTAGGGCTCTATTTTCTAGAAAATATAGGGCCAAAGGGTGATCTGATAGAGGTCTTTAAGATTATGAAAGAGTTAGATATAAATATAGAGGTGTTTCCAATTGTGATCAAGATCAGAACTAGGGACCATCCATATAAGATAGTCAACAATTTGTTTTATTTATTTACGGGATGTGGGTGTCACTGGCTGGGCCAGCATTAACTGCTCACTCCTAATTGCCCTCGAGAAGGTGGTGATGAGCTGCCACCTTGAACTGATGCAGTCCATGTGGTGTAGGTACACCCACAATGCTGTTAGGAAGGGAGTTCTAGGATTTACTTCCAAGTCAGGAAGTGAGTGGCTTGGAGGGGAACTTCCAAGTGATGGTGTTCCCATGTATCTGCTGCTCTTGTCCTTCTAGATGTAAGCGGTCATGTGTTTGGAAGGTGCTGTTAAGGAGTCTTGGTGAATTCCTGCAGTGCACCTTGTAGATGGTACACAATGCTACTACTGTGTGTCAAAAGTGGAGGGAGTGAATGTTTGTGGATGGGGTGCCAATCAAGTGGCTGCTTTATCCTGGATGGTGTCAAGCTTCTTGCGTGTTGTGGGAGCTGCACTCATCCAGGCAAGTGGAGAGTATTCCATCACACTCCTGACTTGTGCTTTGTAGATGGTGGGCAGTCTTTGGGGAGTCAGGAGGTGAGTTACTCATCACAGGTTCCCTAGCCTCTGACCTGCTTTTGTAGCCATGGTATTTATATGGTTAGTCCAGTTCAGCTTCTGGGCAATGGTAATCTCCAGAACATTGATAGTGGGGGATTCAGCAGTGGTAATGCCATTGAATGTCAAGGGATGATGGCTAGAATCTCTTTTGTTGGAGATGGTCATTGCCTGACACTTGAGTGGCACGAATGTTACTTGCCACTTGTCAGCCCAAGCCTGGATATTGCCCAGGTCTTGCTGCATTTGGACATGGACTGCTTCAGTGTCTGAAGAGTCTCAAATGATGCTGAATATTGTGCAATCATCAGCGAGCATCCCCACTTCTGACCTTATGATGGAAGGAAGGTCATTGATGAAGCAGCTGAAGATGATTGCGCCTAGGACAATACCATTAGGAAATCCTGCAGTGATGTCCTGGAGCTGAGATGACTGGCCTCCAACAACCACAACCATCTTCCTTTGTGCTAGGAATGACTCCAACCAGTGGAGAGTTTTCCCCTTATTCCCATTGACTCAATGACCTTTTTGCTAGGGCTCCTTGGTGCCACATTGGGTCAAATGCTGCCTTGATGTCAAGGGCAGTGACTCTCACCTCACCTCTAGAGTTCAGCTATTTTGTCCATGTTTGAACCAAAGCTGTAATGAGGTCAGGAGTTGAGTGACCCTGGTGGAACCAAAACTGAGCATCAGTGAGCAGGTTATTGCTAAGCAAGTGCCGTTTGATAACACTGTTGATGACCCCTTCCATCACTTTACTGATGACCGAGAGTAGGCTGATGGGGTGGTCATTGGTTGGGTTGGATTTGTCCTGCTTTTTGTGCACAGGACATACCTGGGCAATTTTCCATATTGCTCAGTAGATGCCAGTGTTGTAGCTCTACTGAAACAGCTTGTCTAGGGGCATGGCAAGTTCTGGAGCACAAGTCTTCAGTACTATTGCTAGAATATTTCCAGGCTCTTAGCCTTTGCAGTATCCAGTGCCTTCAGCCGTTTCTTGATGTCACGTGGAGTGAATCAAATTTGCTGAAAACTGGCATCTGTGATGCTGGGGGCCTCCGGAGGAGGCCGAATTGGATCATCCATTTGGCACTTCTGGCTGAAGATTGTTGCAAATGCTTCAGCCTTATCTTTTGCACTGATGTGCTGGGTTTCTCCATCATTGAGGATGGGGATATTTGTGGAGCCTCCGAGCCTCCTTCTCCAGTGAGTTGTTTAATTGTCTACCACCATTCACGACTGGATGTGGCAGGACTGCAGAGCTTAGATCTTACCTATTGGTTGAGCTCTGTCTATCATTGCTGCTTATGTTGTTTGGCATGCAAGTCGTCCTGTATTATTGTTTCACCAAGTTGACACCTTATTTTTAGGTATGCCTAGTACTACTCCTGGCATGCCCTCCTGCACTCTTATTGAACCAGGTTTGATCCCCTAGCTTGGTGGTAATGGTAGAGTTGGGAATATGCTGGGCCATGAGGTTACAGATCGTTTTTGAGTACAATTCTGCTCTGCTGATGGCCCTCAGCACCTCATGGATGCCCAGTCTTGAGCTGCTAGATCTGTTCAAAATCTATCCAATTTCGCACAGTGGTAGTGCTACACAACACGATGGCGGGTTTCTTTTGTGTTTTTGGTTTTCAGGTTCACTTTGTCTGGCAAACACTGGCTGTGCCCCTAATATTAACTTATTAGTTGGTGTTTGAAACAATATAGTCAGCGAGACTGATTAACTGAACAAACACTGGTGGTTTATTGGAACTAAGAACAGAGCTCTAAGGCCATGTGTGCTTCTTCAATCACCTCCAGCTCTCGACTTACAGTTACCAAAGTAGCCTGCGCTGTGTAGTGATTGGTCAATACAGTCAAATGGTCAATTAGCTACATTCTTTTAAAGGTACATAGCATTCCACTTTACCACAGTATCCTCAATGTGATGACGGTACTTCGTTTCCACAAGGACTGTGCGTTGGTTACTCCTACCGATACTGTCATGGGCAAACATCTGTGACAGGCAATTTGGTGAGGATGCGGTCAATTATGTTTTTCCCTCTTGTTGGTTCCCTCACCACCTGCCCCAGAGCCAGCCCTTAGGACTCGGCCAGCTCGGTCTGTGGTGGTGCTACCGAGCTACTCTTGGTGATGGATATTGAAGTACATTCTGTATTCTGCACCCTTGCCACCTTCAGTACTTCGTCCAAGTGGTGTTCAACAAAGATGTGTACTGATTCATCAGCTGAGGGGAGATGCTACATGGTAATCAGCAGGAGGTTTCCTTGCCCATGTTTGACCTGATGCCATGAGAGTTCATGGCAATCGGAGTCAAGAGAGTCAGAGAACGAGCTGGTTGAGTCCTAAATGACATAGCTACTAGGCTGGGTCTGTGGCAGGTAGTGAGGGAACCAACAAGAAGGAAAAACATACTTGACCCCATCCTCAACAATCTGCCTGCTGCATCTATCTGTGATAGTATCAGTAAGAGTGAGCACTGCACAGTCCTCATGGAGCTGAAGTCCCATTGAGGGTACCTCCATCATGTTGTGTGGCACTACTACTGAGCTAAATAAATCCAGTAGAAAGAACTTCTTTACTCAGAGAGTGCAGAGAATGTGGAATAATTGAGGTGATTAGTATAGACTCATCAAAGGGAAGTTAGATAAATACCTGAGGGAGAAAGGATATTGATGTTGATGGGGATCAGTGAAGAAAATTAGGAGGAGATCGTGTGGAGGATAAACATCAGCACAGACCAATTGGGCCAAATGGTCTATTTCTGTGCTGGAAACACTTTGAAATACATTGTAGTCTTGAATGAGCCATAATTTCCTTCACATAAACATTAAGGAGACTGAAACCATCTTCTTTGTCATCCTCCATGAGCTCTGTAATCTTGCCACCATTTCACATTTGCACCCAAGCCACTGCCTCAGGCTAAAGCAGACCATTTACAATCTCTGTATTATATTTGACTCTTAATTAAGCTTCTAAGTTCAAATCCTCCACAGTACATAGTCCATGTCTGTAAAATCACCAACCTTTGTCCCTTACTCAGCACATCTTCAACTAAACCTTCACCTATGCCTTAACTACCTCCAGACTTGTCCATTCCAATACACTTCCATAAGGCCTCCCATTCTCCATCCTTAAGCAACTTCAGTTTAACCACAATTCTACTGCCCATAATTTATCCTACAGCAGGTCCACCTTGTTCATCAGCCCCATCCTCGCTAACCTACATTGGCTCTTGGTCCCTCACCATTGCTTATTTCAAATTTTCATTCTTAAGCTTAAATCCCTCTCTTGTCTGACTCTGTCCTACCTATCCTATCTCCATAATCTCCTCCAGTGCTACATCTGCTTCCTCACCCCAATCTCTGTTCATCTGACTCTGCTCTCTCCTTTCTTTGGCCCAACATTGGCATCTATGCCTTTGGTCACCTAACCCTCACACTCTGGAAAACTGAACCCCTCTCTCTCCACTTGTCTCTTCATTTAAAGCCACTCTTAGAATACACCTGTTTAACAAAGCTTTTGGTGATTGCTCTAAATATTTGTCCTTTGGCTCATGTCCATTTCTTTTTATTGCAATACCACAGAATTGTTACTGCACATAAAGTGGCCATTCACCCTGTCGTGTCTGTGCTGGCTCCCCAAATGAGCAACTCACCTGGTGTCATTCTCCTAAATTCTCCCTGTAACCTTGTACATTCTTCCTTTTCAGATAATAATCTAATTCCTTCTTGAATGCCTCAATTGAACCTGTCTCCTCCACACTTTCAGGCAGTGCATTCCAGGTCCTAACCACTCACTACATGAAAAAATTTCTCCTCATGTCTCCATTGCTTTTTTTGCCAATCACCTTAAAATCTGTATCCTCTGGTTCTCAATCCATTTTTTAAAACATATCCTTTCATGGAGTTTACTACTTCCACCAATGGTTTCAGTTTCTCCTAATCTGCTCTGCCCAGACCCCTCATGAATTTTGACCACTTCTACCAAACCACCTCTCAGCTTTCTCTGCTACAAGGAGAACAGTCCTAACTTCTCCAGTCTAACTAAACACCATGGAATTGTTTTGTTTTAACATTTCAGGTGCTTTATAAATGCATATTCTTGTTTCTAGAAGGGTTTCTAAGTTAAGCAAAACTACATAATATCTATTTAAACTTAGTTTAAAAATATTTTTCATCAAATGATTGCCTTATCTGAAATGTAATTCCTACAAACCACATTGTAAGCTGCACAGCAATTGAAGAATCATTCTCTTCCATACAGCATTTGATCATCTATGTCAGAGTTATAACTCTAAGCCTATTCCTAAACCAGCCTTCAGCAGCCTCTCTCTGGACACCGGTGAAAACCTCATCAATATGTAAATCAAGATCCTATGACAGTCATGGAATGCTAATGGCATTTTAACCTGCTCTTTCATGGTCAGCTGCTATAGCAGTCTCGCTAGGTAAATCTGTTGGGAAACTGCAGGAGTGCTCCTCTGAGCTTACAAACAAAGTTGAGGCCTCTGCTTCCCTAGGCTAATCTTTTGCCCATACCCCTAACTGTAATACTCTCATATCACACCTTTTTCCCCTTCATGGACCTGTCTGGATGCCAGTAGCCTTCTCCTGGTGCTGTTCCTGGGCCTGGTCAAGCTGTCTATTAACAGGCAGCAGGTATCTGAAGGGGTTATTTGACCTAGCTGTCTGCCTCAGTTTCATGGTTATGTCCATGCTCAGGTGTCCCTGGAGAAGGAGCACTCTGTGTCCACCGATATGCTTAAGGTCTATCCTGACCAGTGAGTGCCGACTGGGCTGGAGTGCATTATCAGCCCCAGAAACATTATTTTAATTTGATAAGTTTCTTTTGTAGTTTTTGTTTTAGTTGCAGTGCCCCTTTAAGGGGTGTTAATTAGCTAATTTGTTAATTTATTTCTTCTTTGGTCAAAGGCATATAAAGACCAGGCTGTTTGTCTTTCTTCCATGGTTACATCAGCACCCGGGTGTCCTTGGAGAGGGAGCATACAGTGTTCACTTATACGCTTGACATCTTCTGTGACCATGGGCACTTTAGGGAGTAGGATGCATCATTATTCCTGGTAATGATATTTTAATTTTATTTGATAATTTTCCTTTGCATTTGATTTTTGCTGCACTGACCCTTTAAGGGATGTTAATTTATTTATCAGTTTAATTGTTCACTCAAAAGAGTTTAAAGAGACATTGGTGTGAATGGTGTTAGGAACTATACATTGTAATGTTTGTGAATAAATTTGTGAATAAATCTAAACCTGAGTAAAGATTGACTTCTGGTCTCCTCTTTCATCAACCGGCTATTAGGAGTTTAACACCAAGTACCCTCTGATCACTGGTGAACTAATAAACTAACTAACTGACTAACCAGCCCAATCAGCCTCCGCAATTCCCAGCACTGCTATTCCTAATCCCACCTCAATATCAAACCCCCAGTCCTGGCCCCCCATTACTGATCCTAGACCCAAACGGATCCCTGGCTGCCTCTGTGCTGCTAGTAGCAGCCCAGTATTGTGCAGTGCTTCACTGACAGGCTTCTGATGCCAGCCCGGTTTCATTATGGGTCTCAAGACCTGGGGCCTCACTATTCAGGTGCAGGGAATGAAATCTGACGGTGCCCTCGTTGTATGATGTGCCTGCATGTCATTGTACTATAAAGGCGCTCGGCAGAATTTATGAAGTCAGAGACTTGAGGTGGTGGAGCAGGGATAGCAAGTAAAGATTGAATTGTAGTACTCCATTGGAACAGAGGAAATTTTTCTTTGGCGAAGAAAGAGGGATATCATATGATGTGCCTGTATGTAAAGGTGCTCAGCAGAGCAAGGGTTAATGTGGGACTGGTATGATGTATAGCGTCCATTGGTATAGACTCAGAACAGTCTAGAAACAACACTTTGTAACCAGCCTGCATGGAGACAACAGCTCCATGCATGACCATACCTTGGATCTGTAAATAGTTAAAGACTGCCAATAAAGAGTTCATGTTTGAAAGTACAACTCTGCAGGACCTCATCATTGAGCCACAACAGGGCGCAATAATACAACGCCCCCCCCAACTACCCTGCCCCCTTACAGCCATGGCAGGGGCTTGTCTGAGTTACTGGGCCCAATACTGTCCCCTACACTGTTTCTAGAGTTTGGTTCTAATGTTTTCAAAAGCAGAACTGAACAGACTGTTCGAGGTGCAGTCTGGTAGAGCCTTCAGTGAAGAGGAACAGCAACTTACATTTATATAGTGCATGGTGTTCCATTTTAAAATATACAAGACCAGTTCGGGCCAGTACTCTTATTTCCAAGGTTCAAGCTTATTTTCTTTCTGGGAGTGGTCCCAAGCAATGTTCCTCTAAGCTGCATGGAATGCACTTAGCAAGGGAAAAAAACAACCTACGACCAACCAGTGTTTCCTTTAAGATGCAGTGATGCATGGCCACAGAGTAATCTTAAAGGGACCATCCAGTGCAACAAGTAGGCCGCACACAAAGAGAAACTAGAGGGAACATTGGTCCCAACTTCATAAGAACAATATTCGGATGGTAGTTTGACACTGAGCTGTATATGGGGAGATGAGGGCAAATGTCTAGAAAGCTTGATCAAAGAGGTAGGCTTTCAGGAGCATATTAAAGAAGGAGAAGAGTGGCACAGTGAGTAGCACCCTATCCCTGAGCCAGCAGCCCTGTGTTCGAGTCCCACCCCGGACTTGATGGCTGTGGAAGATGCATCCACACATGGGCCAAACAAGCCAAACATCAGCCTGTAAATCCTTCAATCTGCCTATTGCTGGTGGTAAGATGTGGAGTGGTGCTCCTCAAACTATCTGTCTGGCAACAGGCTAGAGACCTGGTCGAGGAAAAATCAGCTACAGAAACAGACGTAAGCATCCACTTCAGCTGCCTTGTGTGACATTAGATGCGGGAAAGCCTCTAAGTCTAAAGAAGGAGAGAGAGATAGAGACATGGAGAAATTTAGCGAGGGAATTCCAGAGCTGAGGCTGCTGAAGGCATAGCTGCCAGTGATGGAGTGATTAAATTCAGGGTTGCATGTGGGGCCAGAATTAGAAGCGTGCAGATATCTCAAATGCTTGTATAGCTGGAGGAGACCAAATGAAAGGGAGAGAGAAGGCTATACAGAATTTGAAAAGAAGGATGACAACTTTAAAATTGAGGTGTTAGCAGCCTGGGATCCAATATGGATCAGCAAGCACAGAGGTGTTGGGCAAATGAGACTTGGTGTGAGTTAGGATGCAAGCAGTGGAGCTTTGGATGAATTCAGCTTTATGTTGGTGGAAGGTGAGAGGCCTGCAGGAGAGCATTGCAGTGGTGAAATCTAAAGTAACGAAAGGCATGAACACGTTAAGCATCAAAGTCTACTAAGGCAGCTGAGTCCCTCTTAACCTTATCTTAGATATTTCAACACCATTCATAGTACATGAATTATTTTTCCTTTTCAAATGCACCGTTTTGAATTTGTCACCTGTCATTGATCTCCCTACATATCTATTTTTGTCCAATCCCTATGTAATGTCTGAACTGCTGCATTTCATTTCACTGTTTCTTCAAGTTTGGTATTCTTAGCAAATTTGACCACTTTTGCATTGGATTTCTGAGACAGTTTCAGCTCTGCTTGTGTTACTTTGCCAGAAGCGCGGCTGAATCATTGAATAAATCATAGAATAACAGGAGGAGGCCATTTAACCCATCAAGCCTGTGCTGGCTCTTTGATAATCCCACTCTCTTGCTCTTTCCCCACAGAGTCATATCCATCAAGAAAAACCTTTTGTTAGAAATGTGGCAAGCAAAGGGTGGGATGTGAGTCAGCAATGCAAAACTGAAGAATCAAGTACAGCAGTACCTAATGGGCTAAGAGTGTAATTCAAGAATATTGTTGCTCTTTGGTGAATGTAAGGCATTGTGACATATGTCAATTGAAGACTGAAGTGTTCCTAGTCTTTTAAAAATGTGCTCCTCCATCAGTAATAATTCATTTCTGAATGAGAGAGACCACATAGACCTCAGATTGCTTTTCCTACTGTACTAATCACCAACTTTATAAAAAGAAATGAAGGCACTTACATTAAAAGGCTGTTGTGCTGGTTTATTTATAACCTGAAATGGATGCATCAGTTTAAAATATCCAACAATATTGTTTATTTATTTATTTTAACTATCTTGTTTATGCATTCATTTCCTCTTGTCATGACATTTGGTCATGCTTTTTATGTTGACATTCAAGATTAAAATGCAGGTGTAAGATTGGGGAGATGAATGCACGGCTCAAAAATTGGTTTGGGAGAAATGGGTTTTGATTCATGAGGCATTGGCACCAGTACTTGGGAAAGTGCGTCCTGAAGCGTTGGGATGGTCTTCATCTGAATCGCACTGGGACCAGTGAATTGTATAACTAGGGTGGTGGAGAGGGCTTTAAACTAAATAGTGGGAGGGAGAGGGATCAAGTGTGGGAAGATGTAATAAATGTAATATAGCAGGGTAGCTATTTAGGTAATGATAACCAGAGTGTGATAGGAAGGGACAGGGCACACAAACCTAAGACAGCACCGACAGACAAGGCCAGAGATTGCAAAAAATGGTAAAAAGACAGAGTTGAAGGCCCTGTATCTGAATGCAAGCACCATTCATAACAAAAAGGATTAATAGTTAGCACAGATAGAAATAAATATGTATGGCCTAAAAGCCATCTCAGAGACATGGTTGCAGTGTAACCAAGGCTGGAACATAAATATTGAAGGTTATTTGGCATTTTGAAAAGACAGGAAGCTTGGAAAAAGTGGTGGGGTAGCTCTGTTAATTAAGGATGCCATTAGTACAGTAGTGAGAGGTGACCTTAGCTCAAAAGAGCAAAATGTGGAATTGGTTTAGGTAAATATACGAAATAGGAAAGGTAAGAGGTCACTTGTGGTAATAGTTTATAATCCCGTTAACAGTAGTTACATGGTAGGATAGGGTATACGGGAATAAATAAATAGAGCGTGCAAGAAAGGTACTGCAATATTCATGGGTGACTTTAGTCTACATTTAGATTGGGTGAATCAAGTTGGCAAAGGCAGCCTGGAAATTGAGTTCATAGAATGTATTCGGAACAATTTTTAGAGCAGTACATTCTAGAGCCAACCAAGGAGCAGGCTATTCTAAACCTGGTAATGTGCAATGGGACAAGATTAATCAATAATATCAGAGTAAAGAAGCTTCATAACATGACGGAATTTCACATTCAGTTTGATGGTGAGAAATGTAGGTGTAGGACAGTGTTCTTTCATTTGTTCATGGGATGTGGGTGTCGCTGTCTAGGCCAGTATTTATTGCCCATCTCTAATTACCCTTGAACTGAATGCCTTGCTAGGCCATTTCAGAGGGCATTTAAGAGTCAATCACATTGCTGTGGGTCTGGAGTCACATGTAGGCCAGGCTAGGTGAGGATGGCGGATTTCCATCACTAAAGGACATTAGTGAACCAGATGGGTTTTTCTGACAATCAAGAAGTGTTTTAAATCTAATTAAAGGTAATTATAAGGATATGAAGACAGAGTTGGCTAAAGTGGACTGAGAAACTTGCTTAAAAGGTAGGACAGCAGAGGTGCAGTGGCAGACTTTTAAGGAGATTTTTAATAACTCTCAACAAAGATTTATCTCAGTGAGAAAGAAAGACACTGGGGGCAGAATTTTCCCATTGTCGTGCACGCTCGCCATTAATTAATGGGCCACTTAAGACCCTTAAGTGTTCAATCAATGCCGACTTTTCAGCGCCTGTGCAATCTTCAGGTCAACACATGGGCGCAACGGGCAGGCGGGTAGGGCACATTTGTATAAACCTTATCCATGGGCAGAATAAGAAGGCTCATTGGAGTCACGAGTGTGCACTGTGAAGTATTTATTGTTGAAAGTTTTTCAAACTTACCTGTGTGATCTGCAGTACTTCAAAACACATCCCAGCTCCTTTTGCTGGACTCTTGACCTTCAGGTCAGCACTCTGCAGTGAGGAATCTTTTCTGGGCCTGCAGGTTTCAGGAAGCCTTCCCTTAGCCTGGGAATGGGAGCTGAACTGTCCACTGGAGGCAGCTCCTCTGAGGAGGAAGGGAGAGCTAGGAGAGGGAGGAGGTCAGGCACATTCAGTCTCCAGGGTAGCCACCTTTGGGAGGACAAGTGCAGGCATAAGGGGCGCAGGGCCAACAGGAAGCCCAAGGTAGAAGGGGCCACAGAAGATGCCACTATCCTGCTGCCAGGGTTTACAGTTGGCGAAGCAGCTACCTCAATATGACTGAGGTGTAATGCCGAAGGAGGCTCCGTCTCTCAAGGGAGACAGTCAACTATACCTGTCAGATGATTGGGCCTGAGATCTCCGCTAACTGTGTGGGTGGACACCCCATGCCAGTGGCTCTAAAGGTCACAGCTACCCTCAACTGCTATATCTCTGGCTCCTTCCAGGGCTTGGTGGGTGATCTTTGCCATGTCTCCCAATCAGCTGTCAACACTTGTGTCAAGCAGGTTACAGATGCTCTGTTCAGGTGTGCATTGACTTTCATCCACTTCCGTTGGGACCAGGCAAGACAGACACAACGAGCCAGAGGCTTCACGGCCATTGCTGGCTTCCCCCGCGTCCAGGGTGCAATAGACTGTACACATGTGGCCATCAAGGCACCAGCTGGTGAGCCCGGTGCCTTTGTCAACAGGAAGGGCCTCCACTCCATGAACGTGCAGATAGTGTGTGATCACAGGATGCTGATTTTACAAGTCTGTGCAAGGTACCCAGGCAGCTCCCACAACGCTTACATCTTCAGACACTCCCAGGTGCCGGGGCTCTTCAGTGCTCCAGCCCGGCTGGATGGATGGCTGCTGGGTGACAAGGGCTATTACCTCAGAAGGTGGCTCATGACACCTCTCCGCCATCCAAGAACAGAAGCTGAGCAATTCTACAATAGGAGCCACGGCTCCACAATGGCTGCGGTGGAGAGAACCATTGGTCTTCTCAAATTGCGTTACCGATGCCTGGACTGCTCAGGGGTGCACTCCAGAACCCCCAGATCGTGTCTCAGTGATAGTGGTTGCATGCTGCACTCTCCATAGTCTTGCACTGGAAAGGGGGGGACGCAGTGGATGATGAAGACGTTGATGCAGTGGCTGAGGCTGCACATGATGAATCCAGCAGTGAGTCCGAGGATAAGCATGCACAGGGAAATGCTGAGGGGGGCTCATCTGACCTGGGACTACTCCAGGGAGGCAGCAACACCTGGCAGGCTTTAATCCAATGAATCTTCAGCTAGCACATCACAGATGGTTCACAGGACAAACCTGGGTTGTCGGCTTGACACTCGACACCTAAGTGCAAAATCTGCCAGGTTAGTAACCCTAAGTAACTAAAGGCCTTGTTAATAAAGCTGAATGTCCAACAAAGCACTCATTACAGTTTTGGAAACCATACACATGCAGAAGAAAAGAGGCACCCTCAGCCATGGTGACATATCTGAATTTAATGTGTCAAACAAAGCAGCTTATTACAAAAAAAAAGACAATAGTGTTACAAAACAAATAAAATCATAAGGGCCTCATCTCGGGCCAACACAAAAGCACCAGTGAAAAACCTGTGGTGTGCCTAAGGTGTCTTATGCTTATGTTTATGGCTGCTACGTCTTGGTGTTGCCCCATCGCTCGGAGTGGCATCTGAGACAGCCTGCTAAATCTGCTGTCCTGCTGGCCTTGATGACCTTGGCGGTCGTCCTCTGGCCCATGGAACCATTGCTGGCTCCGCCTGGGAGGGGCTGCCAGTTCCACAGTTGGCATCTCCCCAGTCACCGCAGCCTCACGGGATACTACAGTCACTGAGAGAGGGGCGGAGGAGCTGCTGCCCTCATCTGGAGTGCCCTGAGGGGTGCCCGCAGAGACGCCATGCAGCTGCTGTGCAGACGTGAGGTCGCTTTGGACCTCCCTGCTCACCGTGGATGGATGGGCACCGAGCTGAGAAACTTGATGTCCACACCATCTCCCACACTGGCACTGCCGGTTCAATGCCAATGTGAGGGCTTGATGGTCAGAGCATGTCCCCAGGAAGCCCTGACAGGTCTCCTGGAGGAGCCTTTCCATGAGAGTCGCCACTTTCTCCATGGAGGACGCATGGCGCTCGGACATGTGGCTCATTGCATTGGCAAGTGTCTATGTAGACTCCTCCACCACGGAGACCAAGCCAAGCATAGCCTCATGTATCTCCCCCAGATGGTCCCGCACACCCGGCCGCATTTCCTGCACCTGCTGCATTGCGGACGATCCCAGAGGCACATCATCAGGCACTGACTGAACATGTGCCTGGTCCCCTGCAGTCCCCTGACTGCTGGCGCAATAGGCACTCTCTGAGTCTGCCAGCTCTTCCAGGGACTGTGAAGTGCCCACACTGCTGTGCCCGGGACACTAGCCGATGTTCTAATTCCCGCCAAGGTACTAGTATCTGCGCTGGTGCCTGCCTGGCAGAGATGGTGTGATGCTGGTGATACTTCAGGGCCCTCAGGTGTGAGAAGGGACCTCTGCTGCTCCTGCTCCTGGCCCTGCTCCGATGATGCTGAAAGGAAGAACAAGGACAGTGGATCACTTAGCGTGGAGACAATGACAAAGTACATCCCTGTCCCCCAGATCATTATGCACTCATCCTTCCATAACCAATGGTCAAGCCATGTGGCAAAATTAAATCAATTAACATTCAGCACTGCCATGGCTGTTGGGAGGACAATGGTGACCTCACTGTTGGACATAAATACCTGGCCGTGGCACCCCAGCCTCACCAACACCAGTGGACCTGGGTGCATGGTGCTTCTCCAAATCCAGGGCCTCCTGCTCGAAGCGGCTAAGAATGGTGATCTGTGCCTGATCGTCGCTAGTCCTCGCACGCTCTGCCGCGTTATGTGCATTCTTCTCCTGAGAATGAGAGAAGAGCACTGATTAGTGCAAATTGCACAATGTCTCTCTTCGTGCACGGCCCACCCCAACCAGACTAGGACATATCAGAGCTCCAGAGCCTTCTCACCCCGCGGCTGCTGAACACTCACACAAAGACACTAGGCCTAATCCCCACCCCCTCCTTGGCCACATGCTGCCTACGTCACATTAGGCACCACAAAATATATCCTTCCATAGCAAGGAGGCGCAAGCCTTGCCACCTTGAAGCTCCCCTCCCAGCATGTCATCACCCTGACTAGGACGTCCTGGAGTTCCAGCACTGCGTCTAAGCGCAGCTCCTCCAGGTTGACCCAAACCAGTCATGTGGGTCTCAGTGTAACACATGCTGTGGGGGCAAGACCCATCTCCTCATCACCCTCTCAGGCTGACCTCGGCATGGGCAATATTTGCTGGTCCACCCAGCAAAGGACAAATGCCATCATTAATTTAATGCAGTCACGACGCTCGGACTTGGGGTGGGGGGGTGGTGGTGGTGGTGGGGAGAGGGGCAAGCTGACCTGTTGGGTTAAATGCCCAATGCCGACATGGTACTCACCATGCCAGAGCACAGGAAGTCGTTGAAGCACTTACGGCACTGGATCCAGGTGCACCACACCACGTCGCAGGAGCTCAACACCTCCACCACCTCTTCCCAGGCACGTTTCATCATGTGGAGGGGCCTCCTCCTCCCATCCTGGGGGACCAGCATCTCCCACTGTGCTGCCACCTCCTTGAGGAGGGCAGCAAGGCAGTCATCCAAAAAATGAGGCCACACTGGCCCCCCCTGCCCTACCCTCCAGCCTGGCCTGCTCCACTGGCTCCCCTCTTGGCTGGCCTGCTCACCAGACTGCTGTGGCCTTGCACTTGCCTAGAAAAGGCTGCCAGGCCTTCATTTAAACAGGCTGCCGGGTCACCATTGGACCTGACGGTCTGTGCAAGCCCGCCACTGCCCACCCCCTCCCGCTATCCTTGGGAGTCGAGAAATACATTAGGCGGGCCTTAATTGACCCTCCCACGTAAAATGGTGGCGTGGACCCGATCGCAGGTGGCGATCAGGCCTGCGCCTGCCGCATTCGCTCCTGCTCTGTACCACCACCCCCCCTCCTTCCTCCCCCACCAACCCCCCACACCTTCCTTTCCCCCCAACCCCCACCGGCCAACCAGAAAATTCAGGCCTAGGAGAAGGATGCATCATCCATGGCTGAGTAAGGAAGTTTAGGATACTGTCAAATTGAAACAAATACTGGTGGGGATATTCCAGCCCTGTGGTGGTGGGACCCGCGATGGGGGTGAGGTGGGCCAGACAAAAGTCCATTGATTTTCGGTGGGACTGGAGGATCCCAGCTGTGAGCGAAGCCAGAAAACCCCGTCCACTGTACAATTCAGCAGAGGTTAGTGGTAGGTCAGGACTGTGGACAGATTTTAAGAACCAGGAAAGTATGCTAAAAAAAAGGTGCAGAATTTAAAGTGCGAGAGAAAGCTAGCAAGAAATATAAAAACTGATAGTAAGAGTCTCTACAAGTAATTAAACAGGATAAGAGTAACTAAAGCTAGTGTTGGTCCTCTAGAGAGTGAGCCTGGGGACTTATTAATGGAAAACAAGGAAATGGCAGAGGCATTGAACGGGTATTTTCTGTATGTCTTCACTGTAGAAGACTCAGAAAACTTTTCCTAAGGTGCTTGGAAATCAAGAAGTGAAAGAGCAGGAAGAACTTAAAATAATCACCATCACGAGGGAATAGGTGCTGGGGAAACAATTAGACTGAAAGGCTGACAAGTCCCCAGGACCTGATGGTCGGCATCCTTGGGTCTTAAAACAAGTGGCTGGAGAGATAGTGGATGCATTGGTTATAATTTTCCAAAATTCCTTAGATTTTGGAAGGATCCCAGCGGATTAGAAAATAGAAAATGCTTCACCTTTATTCAAGAAAGGGTGGAGACAGAAAGCAAGAAACTATAGACCAGTTAGCCTAACATCCGTCATAGGCAAATTGCTAGAATCCATTATTAAGGAGGTTATAGCAGGATACTTAGAAAATGGAATCAGAAAAAAATCATCGCAGTTTTGTGAAAGGGAAACAATATTTAAACAATTTACCAGAATTCTTTGAGAAAGTAATGGGCAAGGTGCATAACAGTGAACCTGTAGGTGTGGTGGACTTGGATGTCCAAAATGCATTTGATAAGACGTCACGTCAAAGGTTAATGTACAAAATAAGAGTTCATGGTGTAGGGGTTAACATGTTAGCATAGATAAAGGATTGGTTAGCTAATAAGAAGCAGAGAGCAGTGGTAAATGGGTCTTTTCCGGGCTGGCAAGCTGTAACTAGTGGAGTGTCACAGGGATCAGTGCTGGGGCCTCATCTATTTACAATCTATATCAATGACTTTGATGTAGGGACTAAATATATGTTAGTTAAATTTGCCGATGACACCAAGTATAGGACACTAAGCTGTCAAGAGGAGGTAAAGGGATATAAGCTAAGTGAGGGGACAAAATTTGGCAGATGGAGTATAATGTTGGAAAATGTGAGCTTGTCCATTTTGGCAGGAAGAATGGAAGAGCAGCAAATTATTTTAATGGAGAGAGATTACAGAGCTCTTGGGGTACAGAGGGATCTGGGTGTCATGGTACAGGAATCATGAAAGGTTAGTGTGTAGGTGACTAGGAAGGCAAATGGAATGCTGGCATTTATTAAAAAAGGGGAATGGAATATAAACGTATGGATGTTTTACTGCAGCTGTACAGGGCCTGGTTGAGACTACATTTGGAGTAGTGTATACAGTTTTGCTCTAGTTATCCTTGAGAAAGGATATTTATATATAATTGTCAGGAGTGCAGAGAAGGTTCACTCGACTCATTTCTGGGATGAAGAGCTTATTTTATGAAGAAAGGTTGAACAGATTGGGCCTATATTCATTAGAGTTTAGAAGAATGAGAAGTGATCTTATTGAAACATATAAGATCCTGAGGGGAGTGGGTATGGTCAATAATGGTGGATGTTTCCTCTTGTGGGGCAGACTAGAACTGAGAGACACAATTTAAAAATAAGGGGTCTCCATCTTAGGATGGAGATAAGGATTTTTTTCTCTGAGTTAGTCTACAAAGGGAAATGGATCGGATAAGTGAATGGGCAAAATTTGGCAGAAGGAGTATAAGGTGGGAAAATGTGAACTTGTCCACTTTTGGCAGGGAGAATAGAAAGCAGCATATTATTTAAATGAAGAGAGATTACAGAATTCTGAGGTACAGAGGGATCTGTGTGTCATGTTACATGAACCATGAAAAGTTAGTATGTAGGAGACTTCCACAGAAAGCAGTGGAGACAAGTTCATTGAATCTATTCAAGGCTGAGTTAGATAGATTTTTGATAGGCAAGGGAGTCAAGGGTTATGGGGTGCAGATAGGTTGAGACTGCAATCAGATTAGCCAGGTCTCATTGCATGACGGAGCAGGCTTGAAGGGCCAAATGGCCTGCTCCTGCTCCTAAGTCCTATGTTCCTATACTGTGAACTCCCTAAGTGAATGTTTTCAGTGACACTGTAGCTACAGACTACAGCCACTAAGAGGTGTTACAGCTTCACCATCCTCTGCGATATATTCAGCAACAAAACAAAAAATCTATTCACACTTTAAAAATAGATGAAGATTTTCCACTTGGTCTAAAAATTCCAAGCCCTTTCACATAATTTGATTAATTTTAAATGAGTGGGGGTTGATCTGCTCATTTATTCAGAAAGCTCACTCGACCGACATAGAAAGAGTACACCATTGTGCAGGTTTGACTTAAATAGGATTATGAAGTTAAGCTTATATGCATATAAAACCTCATTTAGTCACATTTGGCTTAAATATTATAGTCAGCAAATCACAGTTAGGGGAACAATGAAGATTGAACAGGTAGGAAAAAATGGAAAGCTTTTACAAAACAGGCAGTGCGCAGCCTGCAAGCACAAAGATCAACAATTACCACAACATCAACCCTTCAATTTCTCACAATTTTTCAACTTTGAACAACAATGTTGGGGGTTTCCAAGTAACTAGCTACAAGAATAATAATAGTCAACCATGAAAAGATTAAACCAATCATCAAGAAATGGCTAAATGTACCATATGTTTGCTAATTTATCTTACGGGCACAGGATTTCCCCTTTTCGCTGGGTCATGAACTTTACTTCTTTCCAGGCATTTCAGTGAGGTAAATCTCCTTCAACCTCCTCCTACTGTGTGCTGCTGTAATATGGTGAAAACCCTATATAATGAGATAACCTTTGAACGTTCATTTAAGTGTATACTTAATGTTATAATAATGCAATATTTCTTTTTGATTGGGGCTCAATGAACTTGATCTTAATTTGAATGTTTGAACAGCGTAGTTCTGACTGATTGCCATTGAACTTGTTTGAATATATCTCATATTCAGCATAGTGGTCACTTCATTTTAAAATGTTGTCACTGTTGTAATGTTTAGGCTCACACTTTTATGCCTGGCAAAAATCATCTCCTTTTGTGCTAGTTAGAATAAAAATGAGATCAAGAGGCAACATCAGTAACTTCTAATGCTATCAGACTCACTCCTATTTATTTCCAAACCTTTCCCTCTGTGCTCAGGGCACGAAATCCCCAGGTTATCACTTTCAAATCTCAGGCCCTCCTCTCCAACGTTCTCCAAGCCCCATATCGTATCTTTCACTTCCAAACTCTAGCCTCAAACCACTAGACTCCAATCTTCCTACTTTCTCCTAACCATAGATCCCCATGGGCTGTATGATTACAAAATTAGCTCAGAGATAGAAAGCAGAAACTGTGCGGAATGTTTTTCAAACTGCAGGCAAGTATACAGAGATCCTCAGGGGCTGATTTTAGGACCATTGCGCTTTTTGATATATATTGATAATCCATAGCGATTTAACTTTTTTTTAACACCACTCAAAACCCAATCACCTACACAGAGTTAAAATTGGCCCTGTAGACCTGTGTGTACAGGGCATAATTTCAAAATTTACAGCTGACATGAAACTTTGAATTATAGTAAACAATGAGGAGGATAACAACAGACTTTAGAAAGACATAGACTGGTGAAATGCACAGACACAGGACTGCTGAAACCTAATGCAGGGAAGTGTGCAGTGATGCATTAAGGAGTGGCAATATAAACTAAATGATACAATTTTATAGGACGTGCCGAAATAGAGAGACTTGGGGCAGAAGTGAATGTCCTCTCAGAGACCTTCATTATACATAAGCATGTTTGGAAGATTGTGGTCAGAGCCTTTGCAATTTCAACCCTTCCCTCAATAACCTAGGATGCATTCCATCTAGGCCAGGATGGTTTCTCTGCCTTAAGGTCTGCCAACCTTTTAAGTACCTTCACTTTATCTATTTTTATCCAGTATTGCTACTGCCTCCTCCATTACTGCTACATTGGCAGCACCCTTTTCCTTCATGAAAACAATTGCAAACTTCACATTTAGTACCTCAGCCATACCCTATGCCTCTACAGAAATATTTCCTTCATCCTTGTAAGTGATCTTACTTAAGGGCCACTCAAGTACCTCATCATTCCGTTTCTGGTATTCTACCAATGACAGGCAAGGGCCGTGCCATATGGGCAAACCACCAGGTGACCCCTGGCAGGCAGGCCTGTGGCCTCGTGGGGTGGGGTCCCTCCTTCTTGGGCACCAAACATAGATTAACATGCAGGCTGAGCAGGCAGCATTATTGAACTGACTTTATTTACACCACCCTGTCAGAGAGGGCTGAAGAGAGGCAATATAATAACATTGTCAGATCAATGCTTGATGGAGGGACCTGCTGGTGGCAAAGGAGTGACGATGAGAAGAGACCCCCTATTCTTTACACCGATAATCTCCCTCCCCACCACCTCACCAGGGCCTCTCTGACTGGCCCCTGTGATTCCGCTCCACTTACCTGCACTCTGGGGCTCCAGTGACAATCTCTCAAATCAGCCTCACTGCAGTACCAGCAGTGTTCTCTTCTCCTGGTGGTGCTGTCAGTACTGGACAGCTGCCAGCCTCTGATTGGCCTGTAACCGTTGGAGGCGGGGCATTCACCGTGCAGGACAAGTTGCTGCAGGAAATTCCCCTCCCTGGGGTTGGGAATCCCATTGGCAGCCAGTAAACTGCCTGATTGGGAGTTAATCTCAACAGGGCTCCTGGAAATGATGGGAGCAGGGTTACCACTAGCTCTCCAGCCGGTGGACAGGTGCACCTGGAAAATATTTTCTTTCCTTGATGGCAGATCAAGTTCAGAAGGCTGTTAAAAAAATCATTTCAGATTCTTGGCTTTATTAATAGAGAAATAAGTGCACAAAAGCCAGCATTTTATGTTTAACATCTTCAACACTGGTCAGACTTCGGCTGGAGTAATGTGTTAAATTCAGGGCATCATACTTTAGGAAGGATGAAAAGGCTTTAGAGATGATGATGAAGAGATTTACTAGAATGGTATCAGGCATTTGCTACGGGGTTATAATAGAAATCGGATCACACCAAAACCGAGGGGTTGGGAAATACTCCACTGCTTATAAAGGGGGAAATCAAAATCAAAAACACCTTTCAGTTTATGAACGGGTTGGTGAGAGGAGAAATCAGGGCTGCTTAAATTTAACCCCCTTCTGTCCTTCACAAAATTTTTATTAGGCTTTGTTGACTGCACTGCCTGAAAAAACATTAGAAGCAGATTTAATAGTAACACTCTAAAGAGAAATGGATAAAGACTTGCAGGGAAAACATTTGCATGACTTTGGGGAAAGTGGGATTAATTGGATAATTGTTCCTGTGCCAGCACAGGAACGAACAATGGACTCTCCTGTGCTGTATCGGGATTCCATGTTGGACCCTGTTTTCCCTCGAACACCTTTGGTCCTGTATCTCCCACTGGAGGCGGAGTGTTGTGTATCCTTGGCTCTCAGGACCCAAGCAGTTCTTAATCCAGCTTTCTTCCAGGGGGGCTATTACTGACTCAGCTCCCCAAGTTAATCAAATGGAAATTCAAAACATTGAACGCTCACTCATTAGCAGATGGTGACTCTGATTCCCCACAGCAGTTGGACTGAACCTCAAAGGTGGCAGGTTGTTAAAGCCTAAGTGGAGATTTTGGTTGGCAACATTATAGTATTATACTTACATTGAATCTCTCCTTGCTAATTTAACATTTCCATTGAATGAGCAGGACCATAGCTTTTATGCAATCAGTGTTACAAGCTTGTTTGATATAATTGTTCAGGTACTTCCATGCTGCAGACCTTTCAATTGATAAGATAAACACTTCTTTGAAAATAAAGAATGAAATGGATAAAAGGTAAATGAACTTTAATGAACAGCATTTTACTCACAGTATTAAAAAATTCTACACACGGTGAAGGAAGAAAAAAAGGCAATGAACAAAAGGTCTGAAAATATATAATTCTTTTTCTTCCTGTCTGAGTCCTTCCTTTTCAAATTTAGCTTAAATCATAAGATTTGAAGTTAATTGGTGTGTTGTGTTGGGGACCTCTTTGCTACATATTGACATACTAAGCAAGGAATCGTCTCAGATTTGCAGTAACTGCGGTAGCAGTTGGGAGAAACGTTTTACCCATCGGCCGCAATGGCGGCTTCTCACGCCATATCATCCGAATCCCACCGCATTAATTATGCATTCCCAGGAAACACGCTGTTTCGATGGCGGGCAGGTTCTCATTCACCCACCACACTGTCATCTCACCACTTCATCACACCGGGCACCACATTTAAAGCACAGCTGCGCACACACCTCACAGTGCTTCGAGCCCATGACTGCTGTATAGAAGACTTGGCCCTGAATGGCAAAAATACTGCAGACCCCAGGTTTAATGACTTTTCCTCGAGCATCTTTTTGATGCAGTGGAGGCTCACCAGGGTGTCCTCTACTCCCACTCTGGCTGCAGGATGGCAGTAACATCAACAATCTAGTTTGGGAGGCAGTGGCAGTGGTGGTCAGTACCAATGCCCTGCAAAAGAGGACAGCCACCCAGTGCCGCAAGAGGATGAATGATCTCCTCCATTATGTCAGGGTAAGTCACTCTTCTCATCACTCTCAACTCACACACTCACAAACCCATCACATATCCACAGGGATCTCACACCTCAAGGGACAATACCACTAACTCTCACACACACCCTCACATTTCCATCAGGGTCATAGTCTCTCAAGCTCACCTCCTCATCCTGTCCACATCTCTGCTCACCACACAAAATTTCATGCAGTGTCCTGCTCACACTCTCTCCATTTTCATGCAGGAGAAGCATGCTCACAATAGCAGGGAGAGATCCCAGACCAGGGGTGTGGAGTGGCCCACATTAGGCCTCTTGTTAACTTTGAGGAGTGTGCTATCGTGCAGACTGGTAAGGATCTGGACCGTGCCTGCGGTGACGGAAATGCCAGTGATAAACACCCACATGAGGATCCTGCACCACATCATCCCTCTGTCAACACAACTGTGAGTGTTCTCTCTCCCTCTTCTGACTCTGCTGCCATGCACTAATCATCTCTACTTTGGGTCACAGGGAGCTCTGCGACGTGACCAACATCCTGAGCCAGCCAGTCCCTCTGCTCCACCCAGGTCCTCACCTCCAGCCAAGAGGACACCTCCTCCAATGAAGAGCTGGAAATAAGCAGCCCGGTAGACCTGCCACAGTGCTTACCCACACCCTGCACCAGTGCTGAGACACACACGTCAGTGGGACCTAGATCTAGAGCAGGCTCGGGTTCACAGTCTGATTCTCAACGCATGGACACATGTCCACAGCAGAAGGAGGCAGGTTCAGCTGAGCTCCCCGGCACTCAGAGGATTGCTGGGGAAGAGGCATCTGTGAGGTCCAAGTCAGATGACAAACCTCTGGATTTGGCCTTCCAACTCATCCTGGAGAGTCAGCAGAAGGCAGGGGAACATCACACAGAGCTCAACAGAGTGGCATGCAAGTCGGAGGGCCCGTCTGCTCTCTGATGAAGTGGTGCCCACATATGCGCATGTGGGGGTCTCCAAGGGGAGGATGGCGGATGCCATGGAGACTCAGGTCCAGCATAACATGGAGACACTCTATCATGATAGCCACAGGTGAATTCCTGTAGTGGTGACACTAGAGGGGAATGGGACACTTTGATGTCCCTCCAGGTGCCCTGGCCCCTCAAGGAGTCAGGCCGGGGCCCCTGGGCAGCTGAAGGGAGGGGGAGAATCAGCTGGACCCCCCTGTTTCATCCACTCAGTAATCTCAGAGTCTGTCCACTCCCTCCGAGTCCCATTTGCCTGTGACCCCCTCGACCTCGTCCTCTGTCACTGCAGAAGGAGCAGTTGGTCCACAGGAGGACAACCAGAGCAAGCTGATGTCCTCGAGGCTTCGGCTCTCCAGAGGATCCATGCCAAAGGCATCAGAGGCAACAGGGCCAACCATTGCACAGGCTATCTCCCCTGCTGTGGATGTCAGGGCGGCACCTAGAAGTCTAAGGTGTTCAAAAGTTAAGAAATTCTGGTCATAGGTGGTTGCACGGGTGAACACAATTTGTCACTTTACAATCTTGAAAGATATTCACTTCCACTGAATAATGTATAATGATGTCTTTCAGCTTTATTGACGGGCTTCGTGAGTCCTCCCACTGCATTTCTCCCCCTCCACCACTAGCAGTTCAGTTGCACCCGGCTGGCCCACGAGTGATTCTTGAGGGAGGAGTGTGTGTGTGGGGGGGCCTTCTGCAAGCTCTCTCCCATGCATGTGGATTCTTCATGTCTCACATTCACCTCAATATCCTGAGAATTTTCAATGCTGCCTGCTGGGGTTCACTTTCAGTTGTCCATCTAAGCTGACCTGTATCTCAGCCCACCCACTAAGCACACCCCCATGCAGCACCTGATCTCACCTACCATGATTTTTGTTTCATTTTCGATTGAGCCAGCTTGGTAGAGCTACAGCTTTTCCTTCGCTCCCCTGTCCTTTCCCCTCCCCCAATCACCCAATTGCTTTCCCTCAACCAGCATCAACTTCAATCTCCCCACTGTGACCTACAAGCCACAACCCATTTCTTTCCGGAATATACAGGTGAATGTGCACATTCCCTTCCTTCCCGAAAATCCCAACCCCATCCACATTCACCTCCCTGACTTCCATCCCAGCCCCAGGGTCTGTGTCTGCCTCTGAGTCTCCACCTACCACCCTCGCCATCCCTTCTACTGCTACCATCAAACACTCACTCTCCCACCCTACCACCTCACTCTGCCCTCGGTCATTCTCACCATTCCCTCGTACCAAGCCCACCCTCAGCTTGCTCTCCAGGAGGCAGTCATGGACTCAACATTGCCCTCCCTTGCACATTCACCTGGACATCCCCCTTCTGGACTCTGCCCCCCCACTGTCTCAGAACAACTTCCCCCCACATCTCGGAACCCCTTCCCCCACTCCCCCCTTGGAATCCCTTCCCCCCCACCCCCTTGGAACCCCTTTACCCCCTTGGAACCCCTTCTCCCTGGAACTCCTTCCCCACCCTCTTGGATTTCCCTCCCCCACCACCCTGTTAGTCCTTCCCCCTTCCTGGCTCCTTCAGACACTCTCACATCTTCCTCCACGCTTACTCTCTCCCCTCCCCGCACTCCTGCTCCCCTTCAAACACATTCCCTTACACCTTCCACTCCCCCATACAACTACCTCCCCAGTTGCCATCTTCTCCCCCATGATCCCCTCCTCCCTCATAGTCCCTCAACCCCCAACCTCACTCCCCGACACCTTCATTCCTCCCCCAAACCTCACCGGCCCCCAACAGCTTTTATTCACCCCCTCCCAACCACATCCCCCACAACAACTCTTCCTTGCCACCTCCTCGACAATCATCCGCTGTGAGCAGACCCTCAATGGTGACTTTCCACCTTGTGAGCGGCTTTGGGGTGCAGCCATGTCCATGAGAATGCACCCATGATGCGATGGACGTTCCTCCAGTGTGTCGCTGCTGTCGGGCTCCAGCATCTTCTTCTCCTCAGATGTCTGCAACGTGAGTGAGGCCATGGCTGTAAGTCCTGACTTCTGCACATCACACTTGTCAAGATGTGCTCTGCATCAGCGTGTTGTCCTGTCGATTTGGAGATCCCAGCAGGCTGGCCTTATAATGATATGCTGGTGTATTACAATGAGGTTCCCAACGTCCAACGGTGGGAAATGTGGCCTGTCATCCACGGGCTGAGCAGACAATTGCAAACTGGCTTCACGATTTCGTGAAACCAATTTTTGGCTTTCTGGCCATATTGTCTGCTCGTGCTGCCAAACATGCCAGACGCCAGAGGGCATGGAAAATTATGCCATAGGTCTCCACTAAAGGGCACTTCCTGAACTCGCCAGGATTTTCCCAGTGTCAGATTGCACTCTCCCGCTGAGTCCAGAAGATGGCAGCTACCTGGAGGGGGCCTCTTGGTGGCAATTCTTGGGGGGGCCATCAGAACCTCCTCTCAATGGCCCAATGTAGGAGCCACAAGGATGAAAAGGCCACAGCCAATGCTGTGGAGGGGTTCCCTCTCCACACTCGTGCCGCTAACGCTGTGGGCCCTCTTTATTTTTAAATTCTCTGCAGGCTTTGAAGAGCACTTCTATTTTGATGAGTCTTCATGCTCCCCTTTCTCAGCAGTGGATCATCCCCTGCAATAGGGCTACCGACAACATGGTGCGGGCTCTCTGATTGGGCCTCCCGTGTCTCAGTCCTGCCACCATAATTAATTAGAAGGTGAATGTGGAAGCAGCCTATTAATTTGAAATGGTCCAGATGTCACGTTCCTGGCGCTGCAGGAAAATTCAGCCCATCATCTTAGTGCTACCCAGCTCATCTGGATTGTACTGATAGCTACATTCTGTTGGGGAATGGAAATTTTTAATCAACGGTTTTAACTTGTCAGCACCTAAACAGTAAACTTGTGTTGCAAAGATATCTTGTACTAAACAGCGGGGCAGGCATTCCGTTAAACGTTCTTGAGGCCTGTTAAACAACTTTTCACCATGTTTCCCTCCTTATTTCCTCTCTTTTTTGATGAGAAACATTAATACAATTGTAATTTTGTCATAGGATTGAACAACATTTTTGAAAATAGGAAAGAACAGGATGGGTGAGGAACTTTCAATTAAAAAGAATCTTATCTATGTTAAAATACAAAACTGCCCAAATTCAAGAAGAGATGATATTTCTTTTCAAACAACTCCATCAACAGAGATGCTCTCTTTGTCACAAATAAGTGAAGCTCAATTTAAAAAGCAGATAAAGGAGCTGAAATTGCAGCAAAAATCCTATTATACATGTGCAGTTGCAAAGGCAGAATAGCAGTTCTTCCAAGGAAATTTCCTGATAATGGGGGTAATTTTGACTTTGTGTGATAATGTATAATGGGTTGTAGTGAATTGGTCTTCTGTATTACATCTCCCCTGACTTTTACTTCTTTGGAAGTCTATGGAGTGAGAGTAATATTGGGAAGGAACGCATTGGACTCGTTGAGAGGAGTTTATCATGAAGGATGTGTGTGGGTTTGCCATTGAGTGTTGTTAGGAGAAGGGGGAGGGCAAAAATGTGAGCATGTTAGGAAGCCAGCTCTAAACCTCCACCTCCTGTGCTAAGACAGCATGGCCAAGGTCGGCGAGCAGTGGCCGGGGCCTGCTCACCAATGCATAAAATGACGCAGGATGACAGTGGGTGGAACTCCCAGCATCGGCCCATGTCTTTTCAATTTTCAGGTCAGCGGGGGCGCAGCTGAATCAGCTGTGCACCCGCCGACCTGTCAATGGCCAATTGAGGCCACTTAAAAACCAATTGAAATAATTAATGGACCTGCCTGTCCAACCTTAAGGTTGGCGAGCAGCCTGGGAGCCCTGGCGGACTTTGGAAAAAGCAAGAAACCTCATCCACGGGCGGGATGAGGTTTCATGAGGGATTTTAAAAATTTAATAAAGGTTTGATTAAAAGTGATGGACATTTCCAACTCGTGTGACAGTGTCACATGAGGGAACATGTCAGGGAAATTTTATTTTTGCCCCTTCACCATTTTTAAATTTGGCACTGATCTCCCTGAGGCTAAGTGCTGCTCTTATGTGTGCATGCGCGAAAGAGTGCACTCTCGACTGAGGGACTCCCTCCTAACCCACACAGTGAGCGCATAGCGCTTCCTGGCAGACGTCACACTGGGCGGACCTTAATTGGCCCGCCTACGTAAAATGGTGGCGCCGATCGGAGGCGAGCCCGCATGTGCCCGCTCCTGAACTTCACCCCCCGACAGGGAGAAAATTCTTCCCCATGTTTGTAAACCCCTCAGGGGAGTAGGTTGGTTATTTTATATATTAATCACTAATATGTTAAAAAGATAGTTCATTCGCTTTTAAATTTCAAGGTGCATCCCACATTTTCAGGGCTTCCTGAAAGTTGCAAGTGAAGGCAAGGTGAGAATATAGCAACAGTGGAGAAGAATGAAGCAAACTCATGGAAATACAGGAATAAATACTCAGTACTCTGTGTAGCTGCTTTCCTATCCACTGCTGGAAAAGGGTCTGTACATTTGCTGAGTTATTACTTTTTTATTCCTTTGTGGCATGTTGGCATCGCTGCCAAGACCAACGTTTATTGCCCATCCCTAATTGCCCTTGAGAAGGTGGTGGTGAGCTGCCTTCTTGAACCGCTGCAGTCCATGTGGTGTAGGTACGCCCACAGTGCTGTTAGCAAGGGAGTTCCAGGGTTTTGACCTAACAACAGTGAAGTTACAGTGATATATTTCCAAACCAGGATGGTGCATGGCTTGGAGGGGAACTTCCACGTGGCTGAGTTCTTTGGAGGTATTTTCCAGTCACATCTGAATGGGTGGTGCTAGGCCTGCCTTAGGTTGGCCCTCAGATGAAGATCAACAACTGCACCAGCAGGTTGCCAGCAAGAGAGAGGCAAGGGGCAGAGAGAGGCAAGGGGCAGAGAGAGAGAGGGAAGGAGCAGAGAGAGAGAGGGAAGGAGCAGAGCGAGAGAGGGAAGGGGCAGAGCAAGAGAGGGAAGGGGCAGAGCAAGAGAGGGAAGGGGCAGAGCGAGAGAGGGAAGGGGCAGAGAGAGAGAGGGAAGGAGCAGAGCAAGAGAGGGAAGGGGCAGAGCAAGAGAGGGAAGGGGCAGAGCAAGAGAGGGAAGGGGCAGAGAGAGAGAGGGAAGGGGCAGAGAGAGAGAAAGAAAGAGCAGAGAGAGAGAGGGAAGGGGCAGAAAGAGAGAGGGAGGAACAGAGAGAGAGAGGGAAGGGGCTGAGAGAGAAAGGGAAGGGGCAGAAAGAGAGAAGGAAGGGGCAGAGAGAGAGAGAGGGGTGGCAGAGAGAGAGGGGGGAAGCAGCAGAGTGAGAGGGGAGCGGCAGAGAGAGACGGGGGAGCGGCAGAGAAAGAGAGGAAGAGAGGCAGAGAGAGAAGAGGGAGAGCGGCATAGAGAGAGAGGAGAGGGAACGGCAGAAAGGGGGGGGGGTAGTGGCAGAGAGAGAGGGGAAGGGAACAGCAGAAGGGTGCAGCTTGCATGAGGCACTAACCATGAAACAGGATCTGTGCACAGAGACTGAAAACAAAATCCCCTCAACTGAGAAGATTCTCAGGCATTGTGATCATGGCCACTTCCCAGTACTGATGGTGACTGAGTGCTACCATCTTGCACGATCATCCTGGCTGCAGCCAATTAAAAGCAAACTAGAGATCCCTGTCCAGTTAGAGACAGTGGGCAGGCTACACAGGCAGGATGGTCTATCGGAGAACCCGGGTGTAGTAAATGAAGGTATAGCCTCTCCTACTGTCTATCAGGGGTCATGTGATTGTTCTTGGAGGCTGAGACTAATCAGCCCTAAATGTGGGTAATCTGGCGGGGGGGGGGGGTTTCTTGTTGAGGACCTGGTTCAAGCGGATAGCAACTGTTATATAGTTTATCTGTTTCTTGTTGAAACCTGTCCGGTACATCAAATCATCACATTTGGCGACGAGGGTAAAATAGCTCAAATGCTGCACCTCACCCTTGTTAACATGAGTACATTGAATCTTAAGAAAAAAGAAAAGAATACTCACCAGTCATGCCACTCTTCAGCAGAATCGATCCTTACTCTGCAGCTATGGAAGACTGGAGCCAGTATATAGAGCACCTTGGTTTTTATTTAGTAGTAAACAAAATTACAGTGGAGGAGAAGCAGAAGGCCATCCTTTTGAGTGTCTGTGTTAATCTCATCCACAGTCTGATGGCCCCGAATGCGCCCAATCCTAATTCCTTTAGTGAATTAGTGGACCTCGTAAAAACGCATTACCAGCCATAAAATTGCAGAGGTTTACGTTTAATTTCAGAGTTCGGGCCCCGGAAGGTTCCATCGCAACCTATTTAGCGAAGTTAAAGGAGTTGACTGAGCACTGTGACTTTGGAGACACGCTCAATGATTTGCTGTGGGACTGATTAGTTTGTGGAGTTCACGACGATGCCATTCAGGACCATTTACTCACAGAGGTCGACATCGATTTGAAATTGTGCCCTGGAAATAGCACTATCCATGGAAAGTGCTGTGAGAGATTCACAGGTTTTACAACACGTACAACATGGCGCTGTTCCTCATATGGAGCGGGAAACTACTGCTGGGCATGGGGCAAAAACTAGAGACACAGCCTTGAAGTGAGAGGCATGTCCACTATTACAAACATGAAAAGGCCGAGTAGAAACACTTCAACAGCGACTCCGAGGTTAATTTGTTATAGATGTGGGGGTGACCACGTACCAGACACCTGCAGATTCAAGGAAGCAGAATGCCATTACCGCCAAAAGAAAGGTCATGTAATAAAACAATGCAGGGCAAAGTCGAAACAGCCCATAAAGCAACAAACCAATATGACTGAGGTGAATAATACTGCAGAACCTGAAGCTGCCGATACCGACATCTATTCCCTGTATAACCTCACCTGAACTGCTAAGGAAATACAATAGTGCTTTTCGTGATGAATTAGGGAAGTTAAGAGGTTTGCAAGCAAAAATATACGTGGATTCTCAGGCGACATCACGCTTCTTTAAGGCCAGACCTGTGCCTTATGAATTGAAGGAGAAGGTGGATGCAGAACTGTGCTGGTTAGAAAACCTGTCCAGATCTCAGAATGGGCAGTGCCCATAGTCCCAGCGGTGAAGCCTATACACACTTGTGGGGATTATAAATTGACTGTGAACAAGGCAGCCAAACTAGATAAATATCCTAACCTGAGGATAGATGACTTTTATGCAAAGCTAGCTGGAGGTAAATCCTATACAAAACTGGACATGAGCCATGCTTACCAACATTTAGAGCTGGATAGCACATCTAGAGGATACATGACTATCCCCCACACACAAAGGTCTTTATCAATATGCTCGCCTACCCTTGGAGTGTTGTCTGCATGTGCAATCCTCCAAAAGACAATGGAGAGTCTTTTGCAAGGGCTTCCCCGAGTGGTAGTATACATAGGTGATGTTCTGATCACAGGGTCAACTGAAGCTGAGCATTTGGCCAACCTGGAGGAGGTGCTAAGAAGATTCTTGGAAGCTGACGTACGATTAAAGAAACAGAAATGCATATTCCAAGCTCCAGATGTTACTTACCTGGGTGACTGGGTGGACACTATGGGTTTGCATTCGGTAGGAGAGAAAGTTAGGGAAATAAAAGATGCATCCTCTCTATTCAGTGTAACTGAACTCAAGTCCTTCCTGGGTATGATCAGCTATTATAGTCGCTACTTGCCAAAGTTATTAACAGTGTATACACCATTACATTTGTTGTTTAAAAAGTAGTGAAATTCACAACAGGAAGAATCCTTTGAGAAAGTTAAGAAGTTTATTGGTACACTCTGACCCATTGAAGGAATTGGTATTAACATGTGATACTTCTCCTTATGGTGTGAGAGCTGTGTTATACACAGAATGGAAAGTGGGTCTGAAAGGCCCATTGGCTATCAAGGGCTCTCGAGGACCCTATCCACAGCCTAGAAGGGTTGTTCCCAACTGGAAAAGGACGGTATATTGGAGATATTGGAAGTGAAGAAATTCCACCAATACCTACATGGACAACAGTTCACCAGTGTGTCGGACCATAAACCATTAATGGGTTTATTCAGTGAGGATAAGGCCATTCTGCCAATAGTATCAGCAAGATTTCAACATTGGGCTTTGATATTATCTGCGTATGATTATACCTTTATGCACCGTACCTATTGCAAATGCAGACACACTTAGTCACCTCCCGTTACCAGATAGCATTGTACATGCTCCTGTTCCACAAGAAGTTGTGCTTGTGTTGAACTTCTTGGATTCTTCACCTGTGTGTGCGAAGCAAATTAAAAATTGGATGAACAGAGATCCAATTTTACTGAAAGTCAGAAACCCTGTTTTGCAAGGGTGGTCGAATTCACCAGGATCTGAAGAGATGATACCATGCCATGCTGAGTTGTTATCATGATGGAATCTTGTTGTGAGGATCAAGAGTCATTGTCCCTTCGCAAAGAAGTGAATCACTCTTGACAGAGCTTAACAGTGCTCGTCCAGGCATTTCAAGGATAGAAATGCTTGCATGAAGCTATGTCTGGTGGCCAGGCATTGACAGTGACATTGAAAGCATGGTCAGCACTGACTCCATTGTCAGCAACAACAGAAGTTGCCTGTTTAAGCTCCACTGCATCTATGGGAGTGGCCTGGTTGACCCTGGGTTTGATTACATATTGATTATGTAGGACCATTCATAGGTACCATATTCTTATTGATCACAGATGCATATTCTAAATGGATGGATGTATATGAAATTCGAGCACTGACATCAAGTGCAACTACGTGTCATTGTTATAGCATGCATGATAATGGTACAGTCTTTACCAGTACAGAGTGTCAGAGATTCATGAGTTTAAATGGAATAAGACATATTAAAACATCACCATATCATCTTTCATCAAATGGTTTAGCTGAAAGAGCTGTGCAGACTTTCAAATCTGGAATGAAGAAGTTATCAGAATGTACTCTAGAAACTCGACTTTCCCACTTTCTTCTCAATTATCATACAACGCCTCATGGGTTCAACGCTGTCTGAATTAGTAATGAAATGTTACCTACGCACAAGGCTAAGTCTTATGCTTCCAAACTTAGGGGGGAAAGTAGAGAAGATTCAGAGTATGTTCTCTGTATATAGAAACTGTAAAAAAAACAAAGGGGGAAGAAATGTATTATCTGAAGGTATAGCCTCTCCTACTGCCTATCAAGGGTGATGTGATTGTTTTGGAGGCTCTGACTAACGAGCCCTAAGTGCAGGTAATCCGGGGGTCAGGGCTTCCTGTTGAGGCCCTGGTTTAAGCATGTAGCATCTGAAAAACTCTCTGTAATAAAGTTAATCTGTTTCTTGTTGAAACCTGTCCAGTATGTCAAGTCATTACACTGGGACTGTGGGTGGCCAGCAGACTGACTGGGGAGGGAGCCAATGGAGGGTGGGGACAGCAACAGTGCCTCATGAGGGAGATGTCCTCTGAAGGCTTCTAAAATTGGTATGACTAAGTGCAAGCACAGCTTACAGTGTGGAAGGGGAACCCTTCTGCAGGGTAGCCTGGGGCCACAGCCATGGTCCTCTAGCCCCGTGACTCTGTGATTGGACAGGGTATTAAAGAAATGCTACGGCTGAGAGGCTGCCTGCAAACACCTCCCAGGCCTTGGCCTCAGTGGGGGGCCTGGCTGCTATTGGGAAGACCCCAGGTGGCACCAATATGCCATGAAGCGCACTTTTAATCGCTGCTGGTAAACTGTCCCGTTACCAGGAAAGATCGCCCGGAGACAGGAATGTGTTGATTTATGACCTGACACAACTTATAGATATTAATTGATCTCCTACCTCAAGAGCACCATTGTGTGGCTGATAAGATTCTGCCCTGAATTTCCTCAAAATTTCTTGGAGCACTCAGGATGACAGGTGATGTCAGACATCTGCCACCTCCTCTAGGCAGACCTGCTGCCTGCTGGACTTGGTGGCCATGTGTAACCAGCTACTGTCAAAGTAGCTACTGCCCTCAACTGTTTGCCTCCTGATCCCTCCAGGGTTCTTTCACAGATGCTGGGTCAAAATCCTGGAACTCCCTCCCTCCTGAACAAGACCAGCTGAATATGGGCATTCAGCAGTGGTCTTAGTGGGCATTCAGCAGTGGTCAATATCAAAGACATGCCTTGCCCCAAATCCTGGAAATTCCTCTATGCTGATGGCATAGCACCACTGATGTAGGCATCAACATTAGAAGAAGGACACTCACCAGTGACCTGAACTGACTGGAATGCTACTTCCTGATCTGGCACCTTTGCTTCAATCCCAAAAAGACAGTTATGTCAATGTTACACCTGAACAATAAAATCTTTGGGTAAAGAATCAACATTTCCTTCCGCAGAAGGTGACTTACTCATGACCCAAACTCAAAATACCCTGGACCAACCTCTACCTTTCAGCCTCATCTCACCAGGTAGTAGAAATAGGAAAAGGAGTATTAAAACTTTGTAGCTGCACAAGGGTGTGCACGTGGATGTATAAGATATTATGTTAAGTTTATTTTAGCTATTTGATAGGGGAGAACTTAAGTGTTGCTGAACAAAAAGACAGGCTATCCAAGCTTTTCATCTTGCACTCATCAGGACAGCTTGCAAGATATGCTAACTGTAAAGGGAACAACAATTTATATTACATGAGAAGACAATGCTGATTGGTTGGCAAGTGGACTTTGATTGGTAGAAGCATTGCCATGGAGAATGCAGCAGGGAACAGTTAACTATTAAGCTTTTATTCAAACCAGGCAGGTCAACTTTGGTCAAGGCATTGCTTTGGGGAACAAACCAGGGAATGGCTGTCCCCCAAGCTTTTGTTTAGTTGAAAAGGGCACAATGCGTGGACATGCTTCTTCTATCTGCAAAGTTCAGGCCCTCTTGTGAACATATGTAGCTTCTAGCATGTATAAGTGAGGCCACACTGTGAGCACATCTGATGACCTTGAATTGGTTTTCAGTGTAATTATTAGGACAATCAGGATTGTTTAGTAAATATCATCCAACTGTGGAATCACATCTCATGTTGGACACTAAATTTTGAGTTTTGCGGGCTGGTTGGGTATGGTTAGTACTTTGTTGCGAACAGCCAAAGGGACATGCTGTTTGATACGATCCTCCAGTCATTGGGATGTACAGTCTATATAACTGGCACCGTACCGGCACTGAAATTCATATACCACATTGCACACTTGTGTTATAAGCAGAAAGTCTTTTTGACTTGAAAGCAGCATCCTGTTAGTGGGGAATATCATTGTGTCGCTCTGCATATTAGCATTAGCATCGTGAAACAGCTAACTTCACCTGGCGCTCACAATTGGTATTTTTGTATGGTGCATGGTGAAAAAGCTTCAATACACTGTCTCTTTTTTTCAGCAATATTGAATTTTGTTTGGTTAGTTAGAAACCATTCCCTTCCAGGGTGGGCAGTAGCTTAGTGCTGTTGTCACTGGGCCAGTTATTTAAAAGGGAAATGTTGATGCACAAATGGACCTGAGTGTCCTTGTATACCAATCACTGAAAGCAAGCATGCAACAAGCAGTTAAGAAGGCAAATGGTATGTTGGCCTTCATTGCGAGAGGATTTGAGTACAGAAGCAAGGATGTCTTACTGCAGCTTTTCAGGCCCTTGGTGTGACCACACCAGGGGAAGAATTTTCTCCCCATCAGGCAGGCGGTCGGGAGCGGGCAAGGAGCTGGTTGCTGCCCATGATTGGCTGCACGTCGCCATTTTACGTGGGTGGGTCAATTAAGGCCCGCCCAGCATGTTGGGCGCCCGGTAGCGCTCAGCGCTACCTGTGCAGGCAGGGGGAGGAGGGAGAGCCATGCACACAAAAGAGCGCAGAAATCTCCCTGAGGCGCAGAGCTGCCTCGGGGGATATTAATTTCAGAATGAGAATTTTTAATAAAGGAGGTAAAAAAATAATTCACACATGTCCCCTCATGTGACAGTATCACATGAGCTGGGACATGTTTATGAAACATATGAAGAATATTTATTAATTTAGTAAATCCTCCTTGAAACCTCATCCTGGCCGTGGATGAGGTTTCATGAAAAATGCGAAGGCCACCTGGGCTCTTCGCCTGCCATCAATCTTAAGGTTGGATGAGCTGCCCTGTCAAATTAGTTAATTGTTTTATTAATGGCCTTAAAAGTCCTTTGACAGTTTGGTGGGCATGCAGCCGACTCCAGTGTGTGCCTGTTGAATGAAAGATCAGAACGACACGCGGTGACTTTGGGACACACGCCCAGGGTCACTGCGTGTCATTTTACATGTTGGCGTGCAGGGCCCCCCCACCACCACCCCCCCACCCACATGCTGAACAGAAGATTCTGTCCCTGGAGTATTGTGTGCAGTTTTCGTCTCCTTCCCTAAGAAAGGGTAAACTTGCCGTAGAGGAAGTGCAGTGAAGGTTCACCAGACTGATTACTGGGATGGCAGGGTTGTTGTATGAGGAGAGATTAGGTCGACTAGACCTGTATTCTCTGGAGATTAGAAGGATGAGAGGGAATCTGATTGGAACATATAAAATTCTGACAGGGATGGACAGAATGGATGCATTGATGATGTTTCCTCTGGCTCGGGCGTCTAGAACAAGAGGTCATAGTCTCAGGATATGGGGTGGGAAATTAGAGTCATAAAGTCACAGAGTTATAGAGCACAGAAACAGGCCCTTTGGCCCATCGTGTCAGTGCCAACCATCTTTCCTTTCTATTCTAATCCCATTTTCCAGCACTTGGCCCATAGCCCTGTATGCTATGGCATTTCAAGTGCTCATCTAAACACTTGTTAAATGTTGTGGGGGTTCCTGCTTCTACCACCCCCTCAGGCAGTGTGTTCCAGATTCTAACCACCTCCTGGGTGAAAAGATTTTCTTCAAATCCCCTCTAAATCTCCTGCCCCTTACCTTAAATCTATGCCCTCTGGTAATACTCCACTAAGGGGAAAAGCTTCTTCCTATCTACGCCCATTATAATTTTGTATACTTCTATCAGGTCCCCCCTCAGCCTTCTCTGCTCTAAGGAAAACAACCCCAGCCTAGTTTAAGTTTGTTATGGACAAAGAAATTGACAAGCTGGAAAAGAATGTTTTGGATTGGGACAGAGTGGATTTTAGTTAAATAAGACAGGATCTGGCCAAGGTAGACTGGGAACAGCTCGCAGACTGGGGAAATCTACAGAGGAACAGTGGGGGGTATTCAAAAAGGAAATGTGGTTCAACGTGTTTCCTCTATGGTCTTAGGAAGGAGTAACAAGCCCAGAGAACCATGGATGACCAGAGATATTCAGGTTACAAAGAGAAGGAAAAGAGAGGCTTTTAGCAGGTACAAGGGAAGCAAATCAGTCGAGGCATTGGTGGAGTACAGACAGTGCATGGTGGACCTTAAGAAAGCAATTAGGAGAGCAAAGAGGGGATATGAGAAAGCTCTGGATGGTAAAAGTAGGGGAAATCCCAAGATATTCTATAAGTATCAATGGGGAGAGGATAACCAGGGAAAGAGTAGGGCCCATAAGGGACCAAAGGGGCAATCTATGGGTGGAGCCAGAGGACATCGCTAGAGTGTTGAATGAATTCTTGGTCTTCACCCAAGAGAATGAGGATGAAGGTATCGAATTCGGGGAGAGGGACTGTGAGGTTCTTGAGCAAATTGATACAGGGAGTGACAAGGTATTGGAGGTGTTGGCAGGCTTAAAAGTGGACAAATCTCCAGGTCCATATGATTTGTGTCCTAGATTGCAGAGGGAGGCAAGGGAGGAGATTGCAGGGGCTCTGACCCAAATTTTTAATACCTCTCTGGCCACAGGGGAGGTGCTAGAGGACTGGAGAACAGCTAATGTGGTTCCGCTATTTAAAAGGGTTGTAGAGATAAGCAAGGGAACTACAGGCCAGTGAGTCTCACGTCAGTGGTTGGGAAACCATTGGAGAAATTTCTGAAGGAGAGTATCTATCTCCACTTGGAGAGGCAAGGTTTGATCAGGGATAGTCAGCATGGTTTTGTCAGAGAAAGGTCATGCCTAACAAATTTGATTTAAGTTTTTGAGGAGGTGAGCAGGTGTGTAAATGAAGGTAGTGCCGTTGATGTAGTTTATATGGCTTTCAGCAAAGCCTTTGACAAGGTCCCACATGGAAGACTTATAAAGAAGGCAAAGGCACATGGGATACAGAGTAATTTGAAAAGGTGGATTCAAAATTGGCTTAGTTGTAGGAGGCAGAGGGTGGTGATAGAAGGATACTTCAGTGACTGGAAGCCAGTGTCCAGTGGCGTGCCACAGGGATCTGTGCTCGGTCCCCTATTATTTGTCATTTATATAAACGACATAGATGACTATGTGGGGGGTAGGATTAGTAAGTTTGCGGATGACACAAACATTGGCCGGGTGGTTTACAGTGAGGTTGAGTGTCTTGGGCTACAGGAAGATATAGACGGGATGGTCAGATAGGCAGATAAGTGGCAGATGGAATTTAACCTTGAAAAGTGTGAGGTGATACACTTTGGAAGGAGTAATTTGACAAGGTAGTATTCAATGAACGGCATGACAGTAGGAAGTTCTGAGGAACAAAGGGACCTTGGCGTGTGTGCCCATAGATCTCTGAAGGCAGAGATGCATGTTAGTAGGGTGGTGAAAAATGCATATGGGACACTTGCCTTTATCAATCGAGGCATAGATTACAAAAATAGAGAGGTCATGTTGGAGTTGTATAGAACCTTAGTAAGGCCACAGCTGGAGTACTGTGTGCAGTTCTAGTCGCCACATTATAGTAAGGATGTGATTGCACTGGAGAGGGTGCAGAGGATATTCACCAGGATGTTGCCTGGGATGAAACATTTAAGTTATGAAGAGAGGTTGTGAAGACTTGGGTTGTTTTCATTGGAGCAGAGAAGACTGAGGGGTGACCTGATTGAGGTGTACGAGATTATGGACATAGACAGGGTGGATAGGGAACAGCTGTTCCCCTTAGTTGAAGGGTCAGTCACAAGGGGGCATAAGTTCAAGGTGAGGGGCGGGAGGTTTAAGAGGGATTTGAGGAAAAACTTTTTTATCCAGAGGGTGGTGACGGTCTGGAATGCACTGCCTGGGAGGGTGGTGGAGTTGAGTTCCCTCACATCCTTTAAAAAGTACCTGGATGAGCACTTGGCACGTCATAACTTTCAAGGCTATGGGCCAAGTGTTGGTAAATGGGATTAGGTAGGTAGGTCAGGTGTTTCTCACATGTCGGGGAAGACTTGATGGGCTGAAGGGCCTTTTCTGCACTATGATTCTGTCATTCTATCCAGCCTCTCTTCATTGTTGAAACGCTGCAGTCCAGGCAACATTCTAGTGAATCGCCTCTGCACCCTCTCCACTGCAATCAGATGCTTCCTATACTGTAGCGACCAGAACTGCACACAGTACACCAGCTGTGGCCTAACTACTCCAAAATACCCTCCCTGCCCTTATATTCTATGCCTTCGCTAATAAAGGCAAGTATCCCATATGCTACGTGTGCTTCTGCCTTCATGGACATGTACTCCAAGGCCCCTTTGGTCCTCTATACTTCCTAAGGTCCTACCATTCATTGTGTGTTCCCTTGCCATGTTAATCCTCCCAAAATGCATCACCTCACACTTCTCAGGATTAAATTCCATTTGGCACTGCTCTGCCCCTCTTACCAGCCCATCTATATCATCCTGTAAACTAAGGCTTTCCTCCTTGCTATTTACAACTCCACCAATTTGCGTGTCATCTGTGAACTTACTGATCTTACTTCCTATATTCATGTCTAAATCATTATTGTAAACTACAAACAGCAAGGGTCCCCAGCACTGATCCTTGCGGTACACCATTCGTCACATGTTTCCAATCACAAAAACAACCTTCAACCATCACCCTCTACCTCCTGCCACTAATCCAATTTTGGATCCAATTTGCCAAATTGCCCTGAATCCCATGGGCTCTTACCTTCTTGACCATTCTCCCATGCGGGACCCTGTCAAAAGCCTTACTGCAGTCCATGTAGACTCCATCAACTGCACTACCCTCATCTACACAACCAGTCACCTCCTCAAAAAATTCAATCAAATATGTTAGACGTGATCTCCCCCTGACAAAGCCACGCTGACTATCCCTGATTAATCCCTGCCTCTCCAAGTGGAGATTAATCCTTCCCTCAGAATTTTTTCCAATAGTTTCCCTACCATTGATGCTAGATTCACTGGCCTGTAATTACCTGATTTATCCCTGCTACCCTTCTTGAATAATGGTATCACATTAGCTGTCCTCCAGTCCTCTGGCACCTCTCCTGTGGCCAGAGAGGATTTGAAAATTGGTGTCAGAGCCCGTGCTAGCTCCTTCTTTGCCTCACAGAGCAGCCTGGGCCTCTGGGCCTGGGGATTTATCCACTTTTAAGCTCACTAAAGCTGTTAACACCTTCTCCCTCTCAATGTTAATTTGTTCAAGTATACCACAGCCCCCCTCCCTAGTTTCTACACTTACATCGTCCTTCTCCATGGTGTACAGATGAAAAATAATTATTTAACACCTCATCTACATCCTCTGGCTCCTCACACTGATTGCCACTTTGGTCCCTATAAAGGGCCCTACCCTTTCCCTGGTTATCCTCTTGCCCTTAATATATTTATAAAAGGCTTTGGGATTTTTTTTTATCTTGCCAGCCAGTGTATTTTCGTGCACCCTCTTCGCTCTAATTTAGGACTGAGATGAGGAGAAACTTCTACACTCAGAGGGTGGTGAATCTGTGGAATTCTTTACCACAGAGGGCTGTGGAGGCTGGGTCACTGAATATATTTAAGAAGGAAATAGATAGATTTCTAGACAATAAAGGCATCAAGGGGTATAGGGAGAAAGCAGGAGTATAGCGTTGATATAGAGAATCAGCCACGATCATATTGAATGGCCGAACAGGTTTGAAGGGCCGAATGGCCTACTCATGCTCCTATTTTCTATGTTTCAAAGCTTCTCAGCATTTTGTCTAAAGGGCCTTCTGCAAGAAGTGGTCCTCCTCCTCTCTCTCCCTCTGCCCACTTCCTGCACCAGGGCCTCGAATGCTGCATCAGTCTGCCCGGGAGCTGCTGCCTGCCATGTCACACCATTTTCACTCTCCCTTTGGGTCAGATACTCTTTTACAATGACTTCCAGTTCCTGCTACAGCCAGTATGCATCTCAATTTTAACAGATGGCTCTGTGTAGTACTAGCCTTGCATTACCTCAGGCCCCTGGTGCATTTAGCACTGGGCTGCATGCCACAATAATTTAAATGAGGAAAGAGCATTGAGGTTTTCCTACTACCTGCATTACTTTGAACAGGTGTGAGCAAATCAAACAGCGAGATCTCCCTGTGTGTTTGCTGGGGCCTTTGACTTTTTATGGCATTAACTAGTAATTGATCTTATTTGTGAGTTTGTTCAGCGGGTTTGCAAAGTTGACTGTTGTGTTTGTTATTTTAAAAACTGTGACTATAATTCAAAAATAATTAATTGCCTGTGAAGTGCTTTGGGACATGGTGGGGAAATAAAAGGCGCTATATAAATTCAAGTTTGTTGTTTCAGGTAGGGGCAAACAAATTTCTACCAGTTGCAGAGTTGGAATACCACAGCAGAAGGTAAAACACCACATCCAAAGTATTCTTCTAAACAGGGTTGTAGGAAGGGAGCATAGACCCCAGATGAACAGAGAACTGATGATCAATTTGGGAAATTGTCAGTAGATTCCAGCTATTGGTTCTGAAGAAGAGTAATATTGGACTCAAAATGTTAATTCTGTTTCTCTCTCCGCAGAGACTGCCAGACCGGCTGAGTTTTTTCAGCACTTTCTAATTTTATTTCATATTTCCAGCATATGTAATATTTTGCTTTTATTTATCCCGGTACCACTGTCCAACTTGGAGAGTCAAAATTAATCGAAAAGAACTCTTCATCAAGTAAATTGGTGAAAACACAGTTTGTAATCTTTCAGTGGGATGAGGAAAGAATGTGAATATGTTTTGCTGGGATAAGAGAACAAGTGAACCCATGGATAGTACTGTTTCTTGGAAATACTTGTGTCATGAATGTTGATTCTGTCTTAGATAACAGCTCTCTGAAGGCAGCTTTCAATGCCTTGATATAGGAACATGAAGACCAGTAACAACTTGCATTTATATAGTGCCTTTAATGTAATAAAACATCTTATGGTGCTTCAGGAGTGCTATAAAGGAAATGTTTTATAATCAGTCACATAAGGAGATTTAAGGGCAGATCACAGAAAGTTTGGACAAAGAAGTAGGTTTTTAGGAGTGCCTTAAAGGGCTAAAGAGAGTTAGAGAGATTCAGAGAGGGAATTCCAGAGCTCAGAGCCCAGACAGCTGAAAACACAACCACCAGTATTGGAGTGATTAACATTAAGGCTGCACAGATATCTCAGAAGGTTGTGAGGCTGGAGGAGATTACAATGATAGGGAGGAGTGAGGCTATGGAGGAATTTAGAAATAAGATGAGAATTTTAAAATCAAGGTGTGGCTTAACTGGGTGATGGGTGAAAGGGCCTAGGTGCAAGCATTAACGCATGCAGCAGAGTTTTGATTGCCTTCAAGTTTACAGAGGGTAGAATGTGAAAGTGCATTGGAATTGTCAAGTCCAGAGGTAACAAAGGCACAGGTGAGGGTTTTGGCAGCAGAAAAGCTGAGGCAGAGGTAGAGTTGGGCATTGTTATGGAGGTGGAAATTGGTGATCTTAGTGATGGCCTGGATATGTGATTGGAAGCTCATTTTAGCATCAAAAATGACATCATTGTTGTGAATAGTCTGGATGAGCCTCAAAAAGTTGCCAGGGAGAAGAATGCTGAGGGATCTGGGTACCATTGCACATGAATCACAAAAAGTTAGTACGTAGGTGCAGCAAGTGATTAGGAAGACAAGTGGGAAGTTTGCCTTTTATAGTAAGGGAGTAGAGTATAAAGGTAGGGAGTCTTGCTACAACTGTATAGGGCGTTGGTGATGACCACACCTAGAATGCTGCACGCAGTTTTGGTCTTCTTTCTTAAGGAGGGATATACTTGCATTGGAAGCAGTTCAGTGAAGATTCACTGGGCTGATTCTTGGGATGAAGGGGTTGTCCCATGAAGAAAGACTGAGCAGGTTGGACCTACATTCATTGGAGTTTACAAGAATGAGCTGCGGATCGAAATTTTATGGCCCCGCCCCCACCACGACGAATGAAACATTGAATGCCGAGAGCCATTCAAAACTCCGTTGGTTTTGGCTGGATCATAAAATCCCACTGGTGTAAAATTCCACCTGTGAACTTATTTGAAACATATAGGGCAGAAAATTAAGCTTGGCATGCGGGCATGCACTGGACATGCCAAAGCGTGAAATAAAGTGCGTTGGCGTGAGCCGAACGGGCTGGCGTCAATGCGCACTCTCGCGATAGGTCGGGGCACGTACCGGCACTGGACAATTAAAAGGCCTATTAAGGCCACTAAATTAACAGTTGCACTGAATTTTTCGCTGCCCATTCAACCTAACGGTTGGCGGGCAGGTGAAAAGGCCAAGTGGCCTTTATATATTTTAGGAAATCTCATCCACAGGCAGGATGAGGCTTCCTAAAGCAAATAAAAATAATAATAATAATTTAACAGTTGAATTAAAAACATGTCCCGGCTCAACGTGAGGGGAATGTTTTGTGACATTTTTATTTCCTTTTTTTTTAAACAGTGCTTCATCTCCCTGAGGCAGCTCCATGCCTCAGAGAGATTTAAGTGCTCTTTTGCGCGCATGCGCCTGCTCTCTCCACTTGCACAGGCAGCACTCAGCACTGCCATTCGCATTCCATGCTGGCCGGGCCTTAATTTGCCTCGCCCAAGGCAAAATCCTGCCCATAAGATTCTGAGAGGGGTTTGATAGGGTAGATGCTGAGAGGATGGTTTCCCTTATGTGGCACAGTTTAAAACTAAGGGTTTCTCCCATTTAAGATGGAGATGAAGACGATGTTTTTTCTTTCAGAGGGTCATTAATCTTTAGTATTCACAGAGGCTGAGTCATTGAATATATGCAAGGCTGAGTTAGATAGATTTTTATCTATAAGGGAGTCAAGGCACAGACAGGAATATGGAATTACAGCTGCATGGGATCTGCCATGACCTCATTGAAAAGTGGAGCAGGTTGGAAGGAGCGAACAGTCTTCTCCTGCTCCCTTTTGTTATGGTCTTATTGATTCAGGAGACAGTGCTGGATAGAGAGTGTCAAGGGCAGAATCTAAAATAAAAACAAAAAAAATGCTGGAGTTCAGGCAGCTCTGGCAGCATCTGTGGAGAGAAATAGAGTAAATGGGGGCGGGGCCCACTCACTGAGGTGTAAAATGACAGGGGGTGATGTCGGGCATGCCCCCCCGAGGTCACCGTGCGTCATTCAGATTTTCAGTTCGGCAGGCGCCCGCCCACCGAACTGTCAAAGGCCTATTAAGGCCATTAAACAATCAATTAAATCATTGACCTGAGCTGCCTGTCCAACCTTAAGGTTGGCGGGCAGGCAAAAAGCCCAGGTAGCCTTCACATTTTTCATGGAACCTTTTCCACAGGTAGGATGAGGATTCATGAATGTTTTTAAAGTGTTGGAAAAAGTTTTATTAGCATTAATGGACATGTCCCAGCTCATGTGACAGTTTCACCTGAGGGGACATGTCCTTAAAATTTTCTTCTCCCTTCATTCAATGTTTCATACGTGAAACTAATCTCCCTGAAGAAGCTCTGTGCTTCAGGGAGATTTCAGCGCTCTTGCGTGCACAGGCGCGAATGATTGCACTCAAGGACTCAGCCTCCTCCCCCCGCCCGCAAAGGGAGCACTCAGCTCACGTCAAATGGCAGTGTCCAGCCGATCGAGAGCACCATTCGGCTGTGTGCCCGCCCCTGCACAACCCCCCGACGGGGACAAAATTCTCCCCAGTGTTTCAAGTCAAAGACCTCTCCTCAGAACTGAAGAAGAATAGAAATGTAGGTGTTTTTAAGTCAATGGAAGGGCCCGGGGGAGGGGGCAGGAAGAACAATGGGGAAGTTCTGTGATAGAGCGGAGGGTAGGAGTGATTAAATGGCAAAAGATTTCATGACGCAACAGCCAATGAGAGTGGTAATGGATATAGTACAGGAACAAAAGCTATATTCAAATTAGGCATGAACGGCTATTAACAACCACCTGAATGTAACATGAAGGGAAAGAAAGAAACAAGACACAACGAACCCAGCAAAACAAAAAAGAAAAAAAACACTTGGAACAAGATGGAGGCAGGGGTTATGATCTAAAGTTGTTGAATTCGATGTTGAGTGCAGAAGTCTTTTAGGGTGCTGAGTGGAAAGGCAAGGCTCTGTTTGTCGAACTTGCATTGAGTTTCACTGGAACACCATGGAGGACATGGACAGAGAGGTCAGAGTGGGAGCAAGGTGGAGAATTAAAATGCCAAGCACCAAAAAGCTTGGGGTCATTTTTTTAAAATTCATTCATGGGATGTGGGCTTCACTGGCTGGGCCAGCATTTATTGCCCATCCCTAGTTACCCTTGAGAAGGTGGTGGTGAGCTGCCTTCTTGAACCCCTGCAGTCCATGTGGTGTAGGTACACCCACAGTGCTGTTAGGAAGGGGGTTCCAGGGTTTTGACCCAGTGACAGTGAAAGAATGGCGATATATTTCCAAGGCCTGAATTTTTCAGTCAGGCTCGGTGGAAGTGGACAGGGGTGGTTGCGGAGTTAATCGCTGCCCGTGATCGACTCCACGCTGCCATTTTACACGGGTGGGCCAATTAAGGCCCGCCCAACATTAGACATAACCAGTAGTGCTCAGCGCTACCCGTACAGACGGCAGGAGAAGGGAAAGTCGGGGCCAGCGCTCTTTTGCACATGTGTGCGTAAGAGCGCTTCAATCTCCCTGAGGCAGCTCCGTGCCTCAGGGAGATGAAATTGATATTAAAATAACTAAATAAAGGATTAAAAATGTTATTTAAGCATGTCCCAACATGTCACTATGTTACATGAGGTGGGACATGTTTTCATATATTGGGAAATTTTTTTATTTATTTAATAAAAGACTTAGGAAACCTCATCCCGCTCACGGGAGAGGTTTCTTAAAAAATGCGAAGGCCACTTAGTCTTTTTGCCTGCCCGCCAACCGTAAGGCTGGATAAGCAGCGTAAACAAGTATTTTGAAGAATTTGCTAATGGCCTTAATGTCCAGCCCCCACACGCCAACTGAAAAATCCTGCCCAAGTCAGGACTGCAAGTGACTTGGATGGGAACTTGCAGGTGAATGGTGTTCCCATGTATCTGCTGCCCTTGTCCTTCTAGATGGTAGTAGTTGTGGGGTTTGGAAGGTGCTGTCTAAGGAGCCTTGGTGAATTCCTGCAGTCCATCTTGTAGATGGTACACACTGCTGATACTGTGCATCGGTGGTGGAGGGAGTGAATGCTTATGGAAGGGGTGCAAATCAAGAGGGCTGCTTTGTCCTGGATGGTGTCAAGCTTCTTGGGTGTTGTTGGAGCTGCGCTCATTCAGGCAAGTGGAGCGTATTCCATCACACTCCTAACTTGTGCCTTGTAGATGGTGGACAGGCTTTGGGGAGTCAGGTGGTGAGTGACTCACCACAGGATTCCTATCCTCTGACCCGCTCTTGTAGCCACAGTATTTATATGGCCAGTCCAGTTCAGTTTCTGGTCAATGATAACCCCCCAGGATGTTGATAGTGGAGGATTCAGTGATGGTAATGCCATTGAACATCAAGGAATCTCTCTTGTTGGAGATGGTCATTGCCTGACACTTGTGTGACAAAAATGTTACTTGCCACTAGTCAGCACAAGCCTGGATATTGTCCAGGTCTTGCTGCATTTATATATGGACTGCTTCAGTATCTGAGGAATTGGGAATGGTGCTGAACATTGTGCAATCATCAGAAAACATCCCCAATTCTGACATTATGGTGGAAGGAAGATCATTGATGAAGCAGCTGCAGACGTTTAGGCCTAGGACACCACCCTGAGGAACTCCTGCAATGATGTCCTGGAGCTGAGATGACTGACCTCCAACAACCACAACCATCTTCCTTTGTGCTAGGTATGACTCCAACCAGTGGAAAGTTTTCCCCCTGATTCCCATTTACTCCAGTTTTGCTAGGGCTCCTTAATGCCACAGCTGGTCAAATGCTGCCTTGATGTGAAGGGCACTCGCTCTCATCTCACCTCGGTAGTTCAGCTCTTTTGTCCATGTTTGAACCAAGGCTGTAATGAGGTCAGGAGCTGAGAGGCCCTGGCAGAACCCAAACTGGGCATCAATGACCAGGTTATTGCTAAGCAAGTGCCGGTTGATAGCATTGTTGATGACCCCTTCCATTACTTCATTGATGGTGGAAAGTAGACTGATGGGGCAGCAATTGACAGGGTTGGAATTGTCCTGCTTTTTATTTACAGGACATACCTGGGCAATTTTCCATATAGGTAGATGCCAGTGTTGTAGTAGTAGTGCTGGAACAGCTTGGCTAGGGGTGCGGCTAGTTCTGGAGCACAAGTCTTCAGTACTATTGCCGGAATATTGTCAGGGCCCATATCCTTTGCAGCATCCAGTGCCTTTAGCCTGATATCATGTGGAGTGAATGAAATTGGCTGAAGACTGACATCTGTGATGCTGGGGACCTCCGGAGGAGGCTGAGATGGATCATCCACTCATGCCTGCAGACTGAATGAAGGTATTCTGCAAAACGGTTACCCAATCTGCATGTGGTCTCCCCCAGTGTAGTGGAGACCACATTGTGAACAGCGAATACAATATACTAGATAGAGGACCAGGACCTTAAACCAGAGACTAAGGTCATGGTGTACCTGGCAGCAGTGATTCCTGCACTCCTATATACTTCAGTGACTTGGACAATCTACAGCAGGCACCTCAAAACACAGGAGAAGTCCCACCAGTGATGCCTTCTCAAGATCCTCAAAATGTGGTGGCAAGAAAGATGGTCCAACAGCAGTGCCCTCTCCTAAACCAACATGCCCAGCACTGAGGCGCTAATCACTCAAAACCAGCTCCGTTGAGTGGGATACATCATTCCTGACACCAGACACCTGAAGCAACTACCCTCCTCAAAACCTGGTCACAGAAGGAGACTGCAGCTAGAGGACATTGGAAATACTTTAGGGATGTCCTCAAAGCATCCCTGAAGATGTTGAACAAACCTGCTGTTTCATTGGAGACCCTAGCTTGTGACTTAAATGGAGAAGGCTCATCCAGAAAGTCATCAAGAGACTTTGTCAGGAACATGCAGAGGCAAGGTAGAGGCACAATCCTCCAAACAATTCATCTGCCCGACCCTTCAAGCATCACCCTGCTCCACATGTGACAGAGCTTGCAGATCGCCCATCGGACTGATCAGTCATTTCACAACCCATTGAACTAGAGTGGTAGCAAGTCATCCTCCATCCCAAGGGACTGCCGAAGAAGAGAGGGGGCTGTAAAATTCCAGCCTATGTTAAGAAACTGGTAGATAACATAAAACAAAATCCAAAGGTCTTCTCCAAGCATATAAATAGTAAAAGCATTGTAAGAGGATGGGTGGGGCCATTTAGGGACTAAAAGGGAATTTCCCATGGAGGCTGAAGCACTAAATGAACACTTCCAAATTGTGTGTACCAAGGAAGTTGCTGCCAAAGCCACAGGGAAAGAAGAGATAGTTGAGATATTTGATAGGCTAAAATTGATAAAGAGGTATTAGCAATGCTGGCCATACTTTCAAATTGATAAGTCACCAGGTTCAGATGGGATGAATCTGAGAATGCTGAGGGACGTAAAGGTGGAAGTTGTTGAGTTACTCAGCATAAGTTTCCATTCTTCCTTCGATAAGGGTAATGCCGGAGGACTGGAGCATTGCAAATGAGGCAGCCTTGTTCAAACAAAGGGTGTAAAGCCCAACCCAGAAAATACAGGCCAGTGAGCTTAACCTGCGCAGTGGGAAAGTATTTCAATGTGCTAATCCAGGACAAAATTACTAGTCACTTTGACAAGTGCAGGTTAATTTACGAAAATAAGCATGCATTTCTCAAGGACAAATCATGTTTAACAAACTCAAATGAGTTTCGATGAGGTAAAAGAGACGGTTGATGAGGGTAATGTGATTGATGTGGTGAGGTTGGGCTTCCAAAAGGCATTTGATAATGTGCCACTTAATAGACTTCAAGTGAAACTGAACTGGACCAGTCATATAAATACTGTGGCTACAAGAGCAGGTCAGAGGTTGGAAATTCTGCAGCAAGTAACTGACCTCTTGACTCCCCAAAGCCTGTCCATCATCCACAAGGCACAAGTCAGGAATGTGATGGAATACTCCCTACTTGCCTGGATGAGTGCAGCTCCCACAACACTCAAGAAGCTCAACACCATCCAGGACAAAGCAGTCCCACTTGGTTGACACCACATCCGCAAACATTCACTCCCTCCACCATCAACGCACAGTGGCAGTAGTGTGTACCATCTGCAAGATGCAGCAACTCACCAAAGCTCTTTCAACTGTACTTTCCAAACACATGTCCTTCTAGGTGGTAGTGGTCAAGGGCAGCAGATGCATGGGAAGACCACCACCTGCAAGTTTCCCTCCAAGTACTCACCATCCTGACTTGGAAATATATTGTTGTCCTTTCACTGTCGCTGGGTCAAAATCCTGGAACTCCCTTCCTAACAGCACTGTGGGGGTACCTACACCACATGGACTGCAGCTGCAAGAAGGAAGCTCACCACCACCTTCTCAAGGGCAATTTTTTCCTGGATTAGCACTTCAAAATACTTTCCCACCGCTGAGGTTAAGCTCACCGGCCTGTATTTTTAAGGTTTGGCTTTACACCCTTCGTTTGAACGAGACTGCAACATTTGCAATGCTCCTAGCCAGCGATGTCCACATCCTGTAAAAGAATAAAAAAACTTTGGCGTACAAATGCACCAATCACCAGAAATTGGGCCACAAATTTCAAGGCCATTAAAAAAAAGCAAGCCAAGCATTAGGCTTTATTTCTAAAGGGATAGACTAGGGTAGAAGCGAAATTACACTAAACTGCTACTGAACTTGATTAGACGATATTTAGACTACTACATAGTGCTCTGTTTGCCATATTATAAAAAGGTCTAAAGGCACTGGGAAGATTTATAAGGATGTTACCATAAATGGATGGACATTCAGAGTGGCACTTACAGAATGGATCTAGAAGGAATAGGGGGCCTTGTAATGATGACATACCAGACAGGTTTGCCTTGAAACAGATAACTTTATTACAGAGAGCTTTTCAGCAGATGCAAGCTTGAACCAGGTCCTCAACTAGAAATGCCACACCCCACTGGATTACCTGCACATAGGGCTCATTGGTCAAGTCTCCAAGAATAATCACATGACCGCTGATAGACAAAAGGAAAGACTATACCTTCAATTTCTACATTTCCTTCCCCTTTAGTTTTTTTACACTTTCTATTTACAGAGAACATTTGAATATCCCACAGCACATACATATATACAAGTCAGGTGATTATTGTTTAAGTCTCTTGGTAGTTTCCTTATTCATTTAGAGCAATATAGCTTGACCACTTGAGGTTCTTTCACTGGATTGACATGGTAAGGAACAGCAGCATCAGGTACATCATTAGAAAATGGCAGTTCAGGGTTTGGCATCTCTACAGAGATATCGGGTATGTCTATTTTAGGTCGAATGTCACATCAGTGATTAATGATTCGACATTAACCACAGGTGGAATAGTTGGTTGTAATAATGTTTTTAAGATGATCCACATGTTTTCAAACAATTCGATCTTCCACTTCTATCTGGAAAGACAAGGGACCAGTTTCTTAGACAATTGTCCCAGGAACCCAACAAGGGCCACTTCCAAAATTCTGTACCAAAACTGTATCTCCTACAGTAAATCTTTGAGCTTTGCTATGAACACCGTGATTCAATTTTTGATGACTCTGATTATTCTCCACCTTCCCCTCTAAGTTTGGAAACGCCAGACTTAATCTTTCGACGTAGGCAGCCTTTCATCAATAATTTAGACAGTGTTGAACCCATAATTGACTGAGGTGTCGTACAATAGTTGAGAAGAAAGCAGGAAAGTCGAGTTTCTAGAGTACCTTCTGATAACTTCTTCATTCCAGATTTGAAAGTCTGCACAGCTCTCAGCTAAACCATTTGATGGAGGATGATATGGTGATGTTTTAATGTGTCTGATTCCATTTAAACTGATGACTCTCTGACACTCTGTACTGGTAAAAATGCTACTGTTATCTGAAATGATAATTTCCAGTAGGCCATGTATAGTAAAACATTGGCACAGCTTTTCCACAGTTGCACTCGATGTCGATGATCTGACTTCATACACATCCATCCATTTAGAATGTATATCTATGATCAATAAAAACATGTTACCTAAGAACGGTCCTACATAATCAACATGTAATCTAACCCAGGGTTGACCAGGTCACTCCCACGGATGCAGTGGAGCTGAAACAGGCAGCTTCTGTTGTTGCTGACAATGGAAACAGTGCTTGACCATGCTTTCAATGTCACTGTCAATGCCTGGCCACCAGACATAACTTTGTGCAAGCATTTCCATCTTCGATATGCCTGGATGCGCAGTGTGAAGCTCTGTCAAAAGCAGTTCTCTTCCTTGTGAAGGGACAACAACTCTTGTTGCCAAAACAAAATTACATCTTGACAACTTAACTCTGTTTTACGGGCATGGTATGGTCTCATCTCTTCAGATACTGGTGAACTCGACTATCCTTGCAATGCAAGGTCTTGGACTTCCAACAAAATTGGATCTCTGTTCGTCCAATTCCTAATTTGCTTCACACACAAAGGCAAAGAATCCAAGAAATTCAGTACAAAAACAACTCCTTGTGGCAATGGAGCATGTACAATGCTATCTGGTGATGGGAGATGACTGAGTGCATCCATTTTTGCAATATGTAAGCCAAGAAGGTGTATAAAGATATACTCATACACAGATAATATCAAAGCCCAACATTGTATCCTTGCTGATGCTATTGGTGGAATGGTCTCATCCTCACTGAATAAACCCATTAATGACTTATGGTCCAACACAATGGTGAAATGTTGTCCATGCAGATACTGGTGGAATTTCTTCACTCTGAATATCACTGATGGACCTTCCTTTTCTCGTTGGGAATAACCCTCCTCGGCTGTGGAAAGGGTTCTGGAGATGTTTCCAATTGGCCTTTCCGATCTGATTTCTGTCTTTTCTTCTTCTGTTTGCCGCAGAGTTTTGTCTCGTCCTTCATTTTGATTTCACAGTCGGCCAAATTTCTCTCAGAAACCTTAACTTGGTTCAGTTCGGTAGTTGAGCTGCCCATGGCTTCCTTATCCACCTGCACCTTGGAAAGTTCTATGACTTCTCCTTCTAATGCCTCTTTTGTTTCATTCAGTTCTTCAGCTCTTCAGTCTCTTTCTTATATCTCTTGGCTTCCTCCTGGAACATTGAAGATTGTCGAGTCTTCTCTGCCAACTGTTTCTTCAGTTTCAAAACAAAAACAAAAGTAAAAATACCTGGAAAAACTCAGCAGGTCTGGCAGCATCTGCGGAGAGGAGCACAGTTAACGTTTCGAGTCCATATGACAGAACTAAGGAAAAATAGAAGAGAGGTGAAATATAAGCTAGTTTAAGGGTGGCGGGGGGGGGGGGGGGGGGGGGGGGGGGGGGGGGGGGGTGGGGGGGTGGGGTGGGGGGGGGGGGGGGGTGGTGGGGCGCCTGGGGGGCGGGGTGAGACAAGTAGAGCTGGATAGAGGGCCAGTGATAATTTCTCGATCTTCCTCCTCCTCCTCTGGTCCATCTTCCATTTGAAGTAGGCAGCTGTCCAAAGAGTACTGCCACCTCGCCAGCACCTCAGACCTATACCACCAGTATAACACCTTTTTGGGAGGCTGGTAACTTACCCAGTGTCAATCATCTACCTAACTATTCTGATCAATGGATACAGGTCACATACTCAAAACGTCAGGGTGGTTATCACCCTCTCTGTTCGTCATCCTGCTCGAGGTCAGTTTTTAGTTTACATCCTGCTGAGGGTCATATCTTGGTTTTCCTAACCACTTAGGAGATAAGGGGATGCACAGGGCATCATCTAACAACTCAGGAATGTCAACATGGCAACCTGAACTAAGGCTGTTCAGAGATCTAAGTGCCCTAAAGGACTAATGCTGCTTAGAAAATCCTATAAAATGCAAAAGATACCTGCTTAGATGAGAGATCTTTTTATTTATTTAAGACCCCAATTTCTTACATTGCTACTTAGCATACTGTTGTGACCACAGCAGATGTTAACTGCAGTGCAAACTAAATCCCAGAGGGAAACGTGGCTTATGGGCCATACCCTCTTTTTTTTTGCATTCTGAAAACGAGAAGAAAGCCTGCTGATCTCAGCAGCAAGAAGTCTAGTAACACTTTTGGGATCCTTAAAATTAAAAGTAAAAGTTTTATTAACAAGAATAAAAGAAAATTTAAGCACATAAGTTTGCAGTTGCACAGTTAAAATTAGTCTTACAAAACATTCTCCCCAAAAGATTCTCTACTTAGTCAGAACCACAAGTAAACACCTTCCAGGCAACACTCCCTCTTAGATAAAAAACAAAAACAGAATTACCTGGAAAAACTCAGCAGGTCTGGCAGCATCGGCGGAGAAGAAAAGAGTTGACGTTTCGAGTCTTCAAGACCCTTCGACAGAACTTGCGTTCAAGTCCAAGAAAGAGTTGAAATATAAGCTGGTTTAAGGTGTGTGTGTGGGGGGCGGAGAGAGAGAGAGACAGAGAGGTGGAGGGGGGGCGGTGTGGTTGTAGGGACAAACAAGCAGTGATAGAAGCAGATCATCAAAAGATGTCAACAACAATAGTACAATAGAACACATAGGTGTTAAAGTTAAAGTTGGTGATATTATCTAAATGAATGTGCTAATTAAGAATGGATGGTAGGGCACTCAAGGTATAGCTCTAGTGGGGTTTTTTTTTATAATAGGTGGGAAAAGGAAAATCTTTATAATTTATTGGAAAAAAAAAAGGAAGGGGGAAACAGAAAGGGGGTGGGGATGGGGGAGGGAGCTCACGACCTAAAGTTGTTGAATTCAATATTCAGTCCGGAAGGCTGTAAAGTCCCTAGTCGGAAGATGAGGTGTTGTCCCTCCAGTTTGCGTTGGGCTTCACTGGAACAATGCAGCAAGCCAAGGACAGACATGTGGGCAAGAGAGCAGGATGGAGTGTTAAAATGGCAAGCGACAGGGAGGTTTGGGTCATTCTTGCGGACAGACCGCAGGTGTTCTGCAAAGCGTTTGCCCAGTTTACATTTGGTCTCTCCAATGTAGAGTGATATTACCCAAGGCAAACTGCTGTAGCTTTAATAAAGGCATACCACATGCCCTCTTAAACTTTCTCCCATTCTGCCGTGGAACTCCAAACTTCAGAACAAGACTGCTTTTTACAGCCCAAGACTTTTCTGGTTTGACTGGATAGCTGATTCAAACAGTATCTTCTCCAAGCCTAGAGCTGTTTCCAGGAGATCTTTCTCACACCACCACCTTGGAAACCTGTGGAGAAGGAAAACATTCTGACTCCTACTGGGATCCTTCCATTGACAGGCGCAGGTTATCATCGTGGCCACAGTCTGAGATTAGTTAGGAAATGGGAAGCAGGTAAGGAACACTTTGGCTGAGCTAAACAGACACGGGAAAGCCCTGCATTATTTCTCTCTCCACAGATGTTGCCAGTACTTTTGAGGGTTTCGAACATTTTCTGTTTTTATTTCAGATTTTCAGTATTTTTCTTTTGTACAGAAGAAGGCTGCTGCGTGCACATACCCAAATGCATTAGAAAACCTGCCAGGAAGCCTGTGCTCAATGTCAGCAGAAGAATAAATGAATTATGACCGCTAACAGGATAACAGACCTTCACCTGCATTTTCCACTGCCTGTGGTCACATTCCAGATGCACACTGATGGAGTGGAATGCCTTTCTATTGATGAATATGGCAGGGCTCATATGAGGAGACAAGACAATCTGTTTTCAGTCAATGGTACCCCGTATAATGGGGAAATCTGCAATGCAAGTGGGAAGAAGAGGTACGTGCTTCAAACTGTGCAGAGATTCACCATGGCCCTGCTTATACAGCAGTGCGCTGCAATATATGAGATGTTGTTTATATCTCCAGTAGGAGCCAGAAAGACACCAGTGACATTGGCATTTATAACAAGGGCAACCTTGACAGTTGCAGATAGTGCTCTCCCTGTCCTGCTTTGAGGCTGCTATTGTGGCCATGAATGCTTGGTTCAGTGAAGGCACCTCAAGCACTGATCAAGCACTAACACTAAAGTTGAAAGTTCTCCATGGACATGGCTTCCTGAAGTTGCCTTTTTCAGCTCCACTGCATCTATGGGAGTGGCCTGATTGATCCTGGGTTAGACCACATATCGATTCCATATGACCTTTCTTAGATACCTTAGATATTGATCGTAGATGAGCATTCTAAATGAATGGATGTGTATGAAGTCAGATCGCTGACATCAAGTGCACCTGTAGAAAAGCTGTGCCAATGTTTTAGTATACATGGCCTACTGGAAGTCATCGTTTCAGATAACAATGTAGTCTTTACCAGTACAGAGTGTCAGAGATTCATAAATGTAAATGGAATCAGAGATATTAAAACATCACCATATCATTCCTCATCAAATGGTTTAGCTGAGAGAGCTGTGCAGACTTTCAAATCTGGAATGAAGAAGTTATCAGAAGGTACTCTAGAAACTCGACTTTCCCGCTTTCTTCTCAATTATCGTACAGCACCTCATTCAACTATGGGTTCAATTCTGTCTGAATTATTGAAGAAACACCACCTACGTACACGGTTAAGTCTGGTGTTTCCAAACTTAGAGGGGAAGGTGGAGAAGACTCAGAGTAATCATAAATTGAATCACAATGTTCATAGCAAAGCTTGAAGATTTACTGTAGGAGATGCAGTTTTGGTGAGGAATTTTAGAATTGTTCAAAAACATGTGGATCATCTTAGGAATAGAGTTGCATTCCAACAACCAGTTATTCCACTTGTGATTAACATTGAACCATTAATCCCTAAAGTGATAGACTGACCTAAAATAAACATGCCCAATGTCTCTGTAGAGCTGCCTAATCCTGAACTGCCACTTGCTAATGATGTACCTGATGCTGCAGTTCCTGATCATGTCAAAGCAGTGGGAGAACCTCAAGTGGTGGAGCTACACCGCTCTAACCAAATAAAGAAACCACCTCAAAAGACTCAGTGTGGAAGAGTCAATTACTAGGGGACATAGATTTAAGGCGAGAGGAGAAAACTATAGAGGAGATGTGCAAGTTTTTTACGCAGAGGGTAGTGAGTGTCTGGAAGTCGCTGCCAGAGGAGGTAGTGGAAGCAGGTACGATAGCGGTGTTTAAGAGGCAGCTTGACAAATACATGAATAGAATGGGAATAGAGAGGTATGGACTCTGGAAGTGCAAAATGTTTTAGTTGACGGGCAATATGATCGGTGCAGGCTTGGAGGGCCTAAGGGCCTGTTCCTGTGCTGTACTTTTCTTTGTTCTTTCTTTGTTCTTTACTGTGGAGAAGGAGGCCATCTGGCCCATCGATTCTGCACTGGTTCTCTGAAAGAGCATTCCACCTAGTCCCACTCCCCTGCCTTAACCCCATAACCTTGCACATTTTATCTTTTCGGGTAGCAGTCCAATTCCCTTTTGAATACCTTGATTGAATCTGCCCCCACCACCCTTTCAGGAAGTTTGTTCCAGACTCCAACCACCTTTTGGTGAAAAAGTTGTTTCTCACATCACACTTACCCCTCTTGCCAATTGTTTTGAATCTGTGCCTTCTATTTCTTGATGTTCTCTTGATTGGGAACAGTTTCTCATTATTTAACCTGTCAATACCCCTCAGGATCTTGAATACATCTATCGTCTCCTCTCAGCCTTCTTTTCTCCAAGGAAAATAGTCCCAGTGTTGTGAGAGGTGGCCAAGTTGGTACTATTATTGTTAGAGTTGATCAGCAGACACTTTTTAGGTAGAAACTTTTAGTTTATTTACAAAGGTACTCAGCAGCAACTACACATGTGCTTTCACCTCAAACTCTATCTTTCCATTACTAGCAACTCACTACAGAGGTAGCCCATGCTGCTCTCCTATTAGGTACTAAAGATCACATGACCTTCCTTAACAAGCATTATTCTTAAAGGTATATTATGCACTAAATAAAACCATAATTACCACACCCCTCCCCCTTTACTCAGATATGCATTTTATATTTACAAGTACAATTTTCTCAAGACAAAATATCTATACTGGTAAGTAATTTACAAATTCAGTTTTTCAGGGAGTTTCCTTTTGTGTGTAGGGTGTCTCAGCTCTACAGCTTCAGATGCTTTGTCAGAAACATCCTTTCCTGAAGTTGCCTGAACATCAGGTTCTTCAGTGATGACTTGCAGTTCTGTATCCTCCATTCTTACAGGAACATCAGACATGTCTGTACCAGGTTGAGTTCCCTCAACAGGAAATGTGGACCCAGTCGTGAACACTGGTGAAATAATTTCTTGGTGATTTGTTTCCCTTTCCCTTAGATGACCTACATGTCTCCATATGACTTGGCCTTCCACTTCCATTTGGTAATTTAGATGTCCTGTCACTGCACTTATTTTATCCGGTAACCACTTTGGTTCCTCTCCAAAGTTCTTCATATATACCATCTCTTCCCCCAGTAAATTTCCTCTCACAACTATACCAGTTATGTCTAGTTTTCTGACTCCCCTGACTCTTTTCCACCTTCCCCTCTAAATTCAGCATTATTAAGCTCAATCTCATCCTGAGACGGCGTTTCATCAATAACCCTGCAGGTGTGGCACCTGTTGTTGTATGAGGGGTTGTCCCGTAATGAAAAAGCAAGTTGGTTGCTAAAGAATCTCTAATTAGCTTCTTCATGCCAGCCTTGAATGTTTGAACTGCCCTTTCGGCCAGTCCATTTGAGGAAGGGTGGTATGGTGAAGTTTTTACATGAACAAAACCATTGAAGCTGCTAAATCGTTGATACTCAGCACCGGTAAATGCTGTGCCGTTATCAGAAACAATTACGTTGGGTAGTCCATTAATAGCAAAACTTTGACATAGCTTCACAATTGCGCAGAAGACATTAGTGACTTCACCTTATATATGTCCATCCATTTTGAGTGGACATCAACAATGAGCAGAAACATTGTTCCCATGAAAGGCCCCACATACTCAGTGTGTAACTGCACCCACGGGGCAGGATTTTTATCTCGTTAGGTGGGTGCCGTGGGCAGGCCCGGGTGCGGCTGTGAGGCTGACCGCCGCCCGCAATTAGCCCCAACAATGGCTCTGCAATGCTGAGCGCTGTCGGGGTGGGGGTGGCAGGAGGGCGAGCGTGGAAGTTTGCACATGCACGCAGGTGCACACACTGAAAGCTCCCTGAGACACAGAACTGCATTAAAGAGCTAAAAATTTTAAAAATCAAAAATTAGGAATTTATAAATGTTAAAAACATGTCTCCTCATGTGACTCTGTCACGTGAGTAGGGGCATGTTATAAATTATATTTCAAAATTTTAATTTAATTGTTAATTCCTGTTGGAAATATCCCACCTGTGGCTGAGGCTCTGTAAAAAATCCAAAGGCCGCCTGGCCTTTTTGCCTGCCCGCCAACCGTAAGGCTGGACGGGCAGTGAAAAATTGCATTCAATGAATATTTTAATGGCCTTAATGGGCCTGTTAATTGTTGGCAGGCGGGCTGCTGACTCCCACTTGAGCCCGCAACTGAAATATCGTGCGTCATTTTACGCGCAAACGGGCTGGGTGTACGCCTGCCTGCTCAGCGAAAAATGCAGCCCATCGTGTAATGGAGTTGTTGAATGCAACTTTTGCTGACATTGCACACAATTTTTCACTAAATAGTCCATTTCACCATCCATCCCAGGCCACCATAGGTAGCTGCATGCTATGGCCTTTATTCCGGATATTCCTGAATGGGCACTGTATAGTTCAATTAAAAGTGGCTCCCTTCCCATTGGAGGTACTATCATTCATGCTTCCCATAATAAGATACCATCCTGGCTGGTTATTTCATGTCTTTTGTTGAAGTACAGTTTCATTTTGTCAGATACATGCTCTTGTGACCAACCATGAAGCGTTTGTTCTTGTACTTGAGATAGCATTGGATCCCAATTTGTCCAGTCTCTGATCTTTCGAGCACATACCGGCAAGGAATCGAAGAAATTTAACAATAAAACAAGTTCCTGTGGAACTGGGACATGCTCATCATTTTCTTGTAAAAGCAAATGGCTAAGGACATCGGCATTTGCAAATTGATTGCCAGGCCTATATATGAAAGTGTATTCATATGCTGCCAGGAATAAAACCCATCGTTGTATTCTTCCTGAGGCTATGGGTGGTACAGCCTTGTTCTCACTAAACAGTCCTAGCAATGGTTTGTGGTCTGAAACAATTGTAAAATGGCGGCCGTGTACGTACTGGTGAAATTCCTTGACACCAAAGAGGATGGACAGGCCTACTTTTTTTATCTGTCAGTACCCCTTTTCCACTGCGGTTAACGTTCTTGATACGTAAACTGTTTGCCATTCTGTGCCATCATCCATTTGATGGGAGTGCACTGCTCCCACTCCATAGAGGAAAGTGTCACATGTCAGCACCAATTCTTTCATCTGGTAATAATGTACTAATATGTTGTGCAACAATTGTTTCACGTTTATGAAAGTTTCTTTTTGGGCTGCCTCACAAGACTAACATGAGTTCTTTGTGAATAGAGAATGCAGGGGGTGCCCAGCATTGTATACAAATTGGGTAAGAACTGCCCATAATATTTGATCATTCCTAGGAATAATTTGACCTCTGAGGCAATCTTTGGTTCAGGTGCCTCGCTTATGGTTCTCACTTTCTCCTCAACTGGGTGGAGGCCCTGTGAATCAACTCAGTGACCCAAATAGATTACCTTCCTCGCTTGGAACGTGGAATTTTTTTTTAAACGCACTCCAGCTTGCAAGAAACATTTTAAGACTTCTTCTAAGTTTGCTGAGTGCTCTTTTTCAGTGAATCCTGTCACCAATGCATCATCTAAATAGACTACAACCTGGGGCAGTCCCTGCAGTAAACTTTCTATTGTTCTCTGGAAGATGGCACAAGCTGTCAAAAGGCAGTCGAGGGTATTGGTACAAACCTTTGTGGATGTTAATTGTGACAAATTCCCAGGAGGCATTATCTAATTCTAATTGTTGATAAGCATGGCTCATATCAAAATTTGTGTAGGTGGTTCCACTTGCCAGCTTGGCATACAGGTCTTTGATTTTTGGAAAGGGTGTCTGTCTAGCTATTAACCGTGAATTTGTGGTCTCCACAAATTTGGACGCTTTGGTCGGGTTTAAAGACAGGGGCTATGGGCATTCTGAGAACTGCATAGGTTGTGTAATGCATAGTTTTTCTAGTCTGTCCAGTTTGGTGTTGACTTTTTCTCGCAATGCACAAGGTACTGGTCCAGCCTTCATGAATCAGGGGGTTGCCACCGGATCCACATGAATTTCTGCCTACAGCCCCTGGATTTTCCCAAGTTTACCCTTGAAGACTTTATAAGTCTTGGTGTACTTTATAAGTAGTTCTGGTAGCCCACTTGCTCTCAACTGGAAAATTTCAGCTCATTCTATTTTAACCTCCCTTAACCAATTTCGACCCAGGAGGCTTGACCCCTTACCTGCTACCACCATCAAGGTTAGCTTTGCCAATTGGTTTCCATAATGGACAGTAACTCTACTTATGCCTCTGGCTTGAATGTCTTCACTTGTGTATGTTTTTAATTGGGCAGCTGAATCTTCTAAATTTCATTGATGTTCCCCATTATTCAGATATCTGAAGGTAATTACTGTGTCCTCCTGTGTCCACTTCCATTCTAACAGGTTTGACATTTACTTTCACTGTGACAAATGTTGGTTCTGTCTTTCCAATTTTCAGATTAAACAACGTGTAAATATCTGAATTTGTTGTTTCAGGCTCTTCAACATTGTTGATCTCACTGGGTTTCTTTCTTTTGTTTAAAAGCCTGCTTGAATCTTTCCTTGCACTGTCTCATTATGTGTCCATTTCTGTGACAATAATAACATCTGATTTTTTTTAAACTGCCAATTGTTAAAAGACTAATTGTTTCCACTTTTCTTGAAATTATTCTTTGTTTTCATTGCTAATTCATTTTTTTTCATTTTCCAGTTAGCGGGGGCTGTTTCCCACTTCTCAGTAGAGTCTTGCATTTTCGAGCCCTTTTTGACTAGGGCTTCCCACCCAATTTGAGGAACCGCACCATTTTGCACACCCTGTATGGCTTTTGAAACTCTTGCTGTGCTTTCCATGGCCAGTGCAATCTCTAGTGCCTTCTTAAAATCCAAATTTACTTCAGACAATAATCTGTTCTGAATCGTGTCTTCATTCACACCGCACACTAAATGATCTCTGAGCAAATCGTTTAGAGATGTACTAAACTCGCAACATTTCATTAACTGCTTCAAACTTGCCAGATAGCATGCAACTGTCTCTACCGTGGCTCTACTTCTAGAGTTAAACTTGATCCTTTGCATCGTTACTGAGGATTTTGTTGCTAGTGATCTTTCACGAGGTCCCCTGAGGTTTCATCAAAATTTTTCAACCCTGGAGCACTGGGTGCTGTCAAACTTCAAATCCACTCATAGGTTTTAATCCCACATGTACTTAAGAGGATTGCTCACCTCTTCTCGTCCTCCATAATCTTGTTCGCTTGGAAAAAAAAATACAAGGCATTCGATGTAATGAGACCGATCATCCGTGGCTGGATCGAAAGGATCAATTCTTCCGAATTGTGGCCTTTTGAGAGGGAATTACTTCTTTAATTCGAGTGGAGTTTCTACTTACAATTATTGGACGATGTTAAGTGTCAATTTTGTTTCACTTGATTTCTTCTGTTAAACTTGTTTTATCCTCATCACCAGTTTGTTGTGGTGGTGAGTGGTACTATTGATGGAGTTGATCAGCAGACACTTCTTAGGTGGAAAATTTTAGTTTATTTACAAAGGTACTCAGCAGCGACTACACATGTGCTTTCACTTCAAACTCTATCTCTGCAGTACTAGCAACTAATTACAGAGGTAGCCCACGCTACTCTCCTATTGGGTACTAAAGACCATGTGATCTTCCTTAACAAGCATTATTCTTAAAGGTATATTACACAATAAATAAAGCCATAATTACAACACCCACCCTCTCCAACCTATCTTCATAGCTATAGTTCTTTATCCCTGGAATCATTCTTGTAAATCTCCTCTGTACTCTCTCCAATGCCTTCACATCCTTCCTCAAATCCTCTCTCAACATGCCCTGCCATCTTCAATGACCTATGTACATATACATTGAGGTCCGTCTCCCCCTGCACCTCATTTAGAGACTCTCCCTTTATTTTATCATGTCTCACCATAGTTTACCTGCCAAAATGAATTACCTCACACTTCTCTGCATTGAACTTCATCTGCCACTTGTCTGTCTAATCCACCAACACATCTACACACTTTGAAGTTCAAGACTTTCCCTGTCACAGTTCACAAAATTTCCAATCTTTGCAACATCTGCAAATTTTGAAATCATGCCCTGAACACCACAGTCTAGGTCATTAATACATATCAGGAAGAGGAAATTTCCCAATACTGACCCCTGGGGAACTCCACTACAAACCCTCCTCCAATCTGAGAAACAACCATTTATCACTACTCTCTCTTTCCTGTCATTCAGCCAATTTTTTATCCAAGTGCCTCCTTTTATTCCATGACTAGAATTTTGCTCACAAGTTTATGTGGCACTGTATCAAATGCCTTTTGAAAATCCATACACATGACATCAACAGTGTTTCCCTTATCAACCTTTTCTGTTACCGCCTCAAAAAACTCCAACAAGTTAGTTAAACATGATTTTCCTTTAATGAATCCATGCTGGCTTTCCTTAATTATTCTGCACTTGTCTAAGTGACTATTGATTTCAACCTGTACCATAGTTTCCACAAGTTTCCCTACCACTGAGGTCAAACTGACTGGTCTGTAGTTGCCAGCTCTATCCTTGCATCCTTTTTTGAACAAGGATGTAACATTCACAATTTTCCAGTCCTCTGGCACCTCCCTGTTTCTAAGGAAGACTGGAAGATTATCACTAGTGCCTCTGCAATTTCTACTCTCACTTCCCTCAGTTCCCTTTGATGCATCTCATCCAGTACCTTATCTATTTTAAGCAAAGATAGCCTTTGTTCCTCCTTCCTCTCAATTGTAAGTTCTTCTAGTGTACCAGTTACCTCCTCTCTCATCTCAGCCTGGGTAGTAATTTCTTCTTTTGTAAAGACAGATGCAAAGTACTCGTTCAACATCTCTGCTATTTTTTCAGCCTCCACATGCAAGTCCCCTTTTTGTTCCCAATTGGCCCCATTCTTGCTTTTACCACTTTTTTAGTATTTACATGCTTATAGAACACCTTGGGATTCCCTTTTATGTTCGCTGTCAGCCGCTTTTCATGCTCTCTTCTTGCTTTTCTTATTAATGTCTTCACTTCCCCTGGTCCTTCTACATTCAGCCTGATTCTCCATTGTATTTTTTACCTAACATCTGTTCTATGTGCTCTTCCTCCTTTTCATCTTTACCTCTATCTCTCTCATAATCCAGGGCACTCTGGATTTATTTGTCTTACCTTTCCCCTTCAAGGAAATATACCTTGACGTTGCCTGCAATACTTTTACTTTGAAGGTGGCCCATTGTTCAGCTACCGTCTTTTCTGCCAACATTTGATTGCAATCACTTGATTCAGATGTATTCCCATTCCATAAAAGTTGGCTTTCACCCCAATTAATTATCCCTGCTCTGGATTGTTTCTTGTTCTTTTCTGTGATTAACCTAAACCTTATGATACAATTGTCATTGTTCCCTAGAAGTTCTGCCACTGATATTTGATCCACCTGGGCCAACTCATTTCCCAGAACCAGGTCCAAAAGTGCATATCCTCTCTTTGGACTGGAAACATACTGCTGCAGAAAATTATCTTAAACATGTTCCAGGAATCTCACCTCTCTTGTCCTTTTGTACTATTCCTATCCCAATCTATATTAGGATAAATGAAATGCTCCATCTTATTACTCTATAATTCTTGCACCTCTCTGTAATTTCTTTGCAGGTTTGTTTCACCATATCCCTTCCACTAGTTGGTGGTCTATATGCTACAGTGATCAATGTTATATCATTCCTTACCTCTAGCCAGAGCAATTTTGTCCTTGACCGCTCTAGAACATCCTTTCTCTCCAGTACTGTAATGCCATATTTAATCAATATTGCCACTACCACCCCTCCCCCCCTTTCTTCTTTTCCTGTCTCTCCTAAACATTTTGTAGCCAGGAATATTTAATGCCCAGTCCTGCCCTTCTTTGAGCCAAGTCTCTGTTATCGCAAAAATATCATAATTCCATTTGTCAACCTGTGCCTGTAGTTCACCAATCTTATTAACCACACTCCGTGCATTCACATACATGCATATTAGTCCTGATTTAGGCTTTTTTACTTTCCCCCTTATTCTGACCACATCTAATGACTCACTATAGCTTAGTCTAATTCTATCAGACTCTCCAAGTATTCTTGATACTACTGCCAGATATTTCCTCATTATCGGTAGATACTTCATTACTTCCCACTACCAGTTTTTTTCCTCTCCACTCTGACTTTCCCCTCAGGTTCCCATTCCACTGACAATCTAGTTTAACCTTCCACAAAAACATGAACAAACCTCCCCAACACCTGACTTGTATATATGTATTTGTTGTGGGTTATTCAAATGTTCTCTGTATATAGAAACTGGAAAAGAACTAAAGGGGGAAGAAATGTAGTAATTGAGGGTATAGCCTCTCCTTCTGGCTATCAAGGGTCATGTGATTGTTCTTGGAGACTCCAACCAATTGGCCCTAAGCACAGGTAATCCGGGGGATGGGGTTTCTAGTTTAGGCCCTGGTTTAAGCTTGTAGCTTTGAAAAGCTCTTTGTAATAAAGTTATTTGTTTCAAGTAAGAAACCTGTTCGGTATGTCAAGTCATTACAGTGGTGTATCACCATCTCTCCATCCCAACTTCAATTTTCTTGTCCCCGCCTTCACTGGCCAATACTTTCTCTCCTGCCACATCTAAATGATGGCAAGTAGGCAGAGCCTCATTTCCCCTCTGCTTGCCCTTGTTATTGACTGACCCCAGCACTGCCTGATTTAAGCCAACTGCAGACTGTGAACAATTTCCACAAAGGTTTCTCTCCTTCCATTCTGTCTCCTGTTCATAAGAACATAAGAGATAGGATTGGGGTAGGCCATTCAGCCCTACGAGACTGCTCTGCCATTCAATGAGATTATGGCTGACCTTCTACTTAAACATCATTTTCCTGCATTAATCCCATATCCCTCAATGTTTTTAATATGTAGAAATCTATCGATCTCAGTCTTGAACATACTCAACGACTGGGTCTCCACAGCCCTTTAGGGTCAAGAATTTCAAAGAGTCACACCCTCTAAGTGAAGAAATTCCTCCCCATCTGAGTGCTAAATGATCTTCCCCTTATTCTGAGACTGTGTCTCTGGTTCTAGTCCCTCCCAGCCAGGGGAAACATCCTTCCTGCATCTACCCTGTCAAGCTCTGTAAGAATTTTGTATGTTTGAATGAGATCCCTCTCATTCTTCTAAACTCCAGAGAATAAAGGCCCTGTCTGTTTAATCTTTACTCATAGGACAATCCCTCCATCCCAGGAATTAGCCTGGCAGGCCTTAATTGCACGCGCTCTATGGCAAGTATATCTTTCCTTAGGTAAGGTGACCAACAGTGCATACAATACTCCAGTTGCAGTCTCCCCAAGGATCTGTACAATTGCAGTAAGACATGTTTACTCCTATACTCAAATCCTCTTATAATAAAGGCCAACATACTATTTGCCTTCTTAATTTCTTGCTGTACCTGCGTGTTAGCTTTCAGTGGCTCATGAAGAAGGACATCCAAATCCCATTGAAGTTCAACACTTCCCAGCCTCTCACCATTTAAGGAATACTCTATTTCTGTTTTTCCTACCAAAGTGGATATCCTCACATTTCTCCACATTTTATTCCATCTCTCAAATTTTTGCACAATTGCCTAAATTCTCCAAACCCTCAAAGCTTCTTTGCATTCTCATCACAACTCACACTTTCACCTAGTTTTGTGTCATCTGCAAACTTGGAAATATTACATTTAATCCCTACATCTAAATCATTCACAAAGATTGTGAATAGCGGGACCCCACTAGTTACAGCCTGCTAACCTGAAAATGACCCATTTCTTCTACTCTGTTTTCCGTCAATCCATGCCAGTATATTCCCCAATCCCACATGCTCTAACTTTGCTTACGAACCTCTTGTGTGGGACCTTATCAAAAACTTTCTGAAAACCTAAAAATACCACAAACACCAGTTATCTATTCTGTGGGTTACATCCTCAAAAACATCCAACAAGTATGATAAACATGATTTCCCTTTCATAAATCCATATTGACGCTGCCCAATCCTACCATTATTTTCTAAGTGCCCTGTTATCACATCCTTTAGTATAGATTCTCAGGGTGGAATTTTCCATTTATGAAATTAAGGCCTGAATTTTCCTGTTGGTGATTTGGGAGTGGGACCCGCTCACCGAGGAGAAATTGATGTGGGATGATGTCATAATGATGAGGGAGGAACCCCGACATCATACTGGTCCATTTAAATCTTTAGGAAGACAGGCGGACAGCAAAATCAGCTGTCTGCCCGCCAATCTGTCAATGCCAATTGAGGCCATTGACACGGTAATTAAGATAATTAAAGACCTGCCCCAACAGGCTTCTGATAATACATGAAATCTCATCCACTGGAGAGATGAGGTTTCATGTCCATTTTTAAAAACTTCAATAAATTTTATGTGCTCTTTATTAACATGTCCCATCTCGTGTGACATAGTCACAAGAGGGGGACATGTGAATAATTTTTTTATTTTTCTATTTTTTTAACTTTGTAACACTTTTGCTGATCTCCCTGAGACAGCACTTAGTCTCAGGGAGCATTGCGCTCTTTTGTGTGCATGCATGAAAGAGCGCATTTTGACAGATGGGGAATCCCTCCACCCCCGCGCAGAGGAAGTGCACAGCACTTCCTGTCAGGCAGGCCGCTGGGTGGGCCTTAATTGGCCCGTGCACTCAAAATGGCAGCCGGCCCCATTCCGATGGTGGAGTTCGGCTGCCTGCCCACTGCTGAGCTGGTAAGGCCCGCCCGCCAACCGAGGGCAAAATTCTGCCCTAAGTGTGGTGGCGGGCTATTTCGGTGGCCCCCACTCTGCTGGCTGGAATGGCGGGAACTTGCGCCCAATTCCACTCTCGATGGGTCATTAATTATGCACAGGGGAGAATCGGGCCAAATCACCTGGGATAGGAGCAGATTCCCCTGCCCACCGTCAGCTGGTGGGGTCAAAGATCTGAGCGCCATATTTAAAGGCCAGTCCAACACACAATCTCACTCTCTCCAGCCCACCTGTCTTACAGACACGTGCAGATATCTGGCAGCCAGAGGAAGGAGGGGAAGGCCGAGAGCCTGAAGAAGAAGGCAGCACCCTGCTTCAGCTACCAGGCCCACCAGGCCGTGATCAGAGGGGTGCAGGCGCACAGGCAAGTCCTATAATCCCAGGTCCAGCCTGGGAGGCTATTGCAGAGCAGGTCAGTGCATCAGGCAACTGCGCCCGAATGCCACCCAATGCAGGAACAGGATAAATGATCTCATCCGCTCCGCCAGGGTACATCATCCTTTAACTCCCCCCAATATCAAACTCTCATCATGGCATCATGCACTCAGATGCCTACCCTCTTCAGGGATCTCACACAACCATTAGTGGGTGACACATATCAATACTCATTCCCTGACAGATTTTCACATCACCACTATCCCATCCATCATGTTGCTCACACTCCATCCTCAGTCCCTTCTGGGGAGGGCTCACCACACACAGGGAACATGCATCTCACCCAAACTCTGCTCCATCCCTTCTCATCACATCGCATGTCTTTCTTTCTGCTTCCTACAGGCCAAGCTGGTGTACAACAGGTGCGAGAGAGCACAGACCGGGGGAGGGACGGCCGACATCATCGCCCTCAGTGAGTTTGAGGAGGCTGCAGCTGAGCTGACTGGGGAGGACAGGGATCAATCCTGCGGGGAAGGGGAGATCACCCTCTCCCACCCAACCCAGTATGGATAACAGCTCCATCACTTCATCAGATCCTGACATTCACAGTGAGTCATGTGCAGACTTATCTAGCTGATGCTCATTAACTGAAACTATATTTTCTATTTTCTATTTTCTAGGCACCAGCAGATCGAGGCCCCCAAGCCAGCCCAGCACCAGTGCGAGCCCCCAGACCACGTCTGAAGAGAAAACTCTGGAAGAACCATCCCAGCACTCACACACACCCTCCATCAGCTCAGAGACACACAAGTCGGTGGGGCACAGCTGTAGATTAGGCTCGGGCTCACTTTCTGGGTTACACCTCACTGACACGTCCCCGCAGCAGTCGGAGGCAGGGACAGCCCAGGTCTCTGGCACTCGGGGAGCTGCTGGAGACCAGCCACCCGCTCAGTCCAAGTCAGATGATGAGCCTCTGGAAGCAGCCGACAACTCAATGCTGGAGATGCAACGACAGGCGGCAGAACAACAGGCAGAGATTCAACAGTCACTTATCAGGCTAGAGCGAACGATGGAGGAGTCCGTCTGTGTTCTGTCTGAGGTCACCATGGGAAGGCGGGCAACCACCATGGAGACCTTGTTCCAGTAATTTACACTCGGCCCTGCACTCCATGGCCACACGCCCTGAGGGGCACCATTAGAACGTAGGTGACATAGGGACGAGGCATCATCTCCTGCAGGAGTCAGGGTGGGGTCCTCGGGCACCCACAGGGATGATGAGCATCAGCCAAATGCCCCGGGGGTCACCTCTCAGGGCACTCCAAGGGTGTGCAGCCACTCACAGCCCCCTCTGCCTGTCACCCCATCCATTCCGGCTGCTCAGGCCACCGAGGGCGCTTCTGCTCCTGAGCAGGTGACTTTTAACAGGCCGGGGCTCTCCAGGCCTCGAGCCACCAGAGAACATCCGTCAAGGTCACCACAGACATCAGGTCGTAGCAGTCAGCAGCTGCCTCCACCTCTGCTGTGAATGTCGGGGCTGCACCCAGGAGTAGCGGCAGACTTAAAAAAGATAAGAAAAATTGATGTCACTTTTAGATCACGGGTGTGCTAGACATGTAAATAAATTGCACTTTTGTGAATACATTTGATGATTATATGAATGCTTTGGGCAACTGAAGGCATTATGATTTTGTACTTTGGAACCCACTTATTTCGAGGTTTAGCCTTCCTCCCACTCAGTGATAGTGTCCCATTGTGAGATTCACATTCCTGTGATGTCAACCTCAGTTGGACTAGTCGCCACACCCTTGTGTGATGTCAGCGAGATATGTTTAAATAAGCACACAAACAAGAAGCAGGAGTAGGCTATTCTTCCCCTCGAGCATGCTCTGCCATTTAATAAGATCATGGCTGATCTGGATCACAACCTCAAATCTGCATCCCACCTACCCCCAGTAACCCATCACCCCTTGCTTATCAAGAATCTATCCACCACTGCCTTAAAAATATTCAAAAACTCTGCTAACACTCTTTTCAGGAAGAGAATTCCAAAGACCCTCTGAGAGAAAAAATTCCACCTCATCTCTGTTTTAAATGGGAGGCCCCTTATTTTTAAACAGTGACCCCTAGTTCTAGGTTCTCCCACAAGAGGAAACTTCCTCTCCACATCCATTCCGTGAAGACCCCTCAGGATCTTACATGTTTCAACCATGTCACCTCTTACTCTTCTAAACTCCAGCGGGTACAAGACTAGCCTATCCAACCTCTCTTCATAAGATAACCTGCCCATTCCAGGTATTAGTCTGGTAAACCTTCTCTGAACTGCTTCCAATGCAATTACATCCTTCCTTAAATAAGGTGACCAATACTGTACATAATATCCTATATGTGGTCTCACTAGCATCCTGTATAATTGAAGCGTAACCTTGCTACTTTTGTAATCAATTTCCCTCGCAATAGATGATAACATTGTATTAGCTTTCCTAATTACTTGATGTACTTGCATGTTAGCCTTTTGCGATTCATGCACTAAGACACCTAGATCCTTCTGTATCTCAGAGCACTGCAATCTCTCACCATTTAGATAACATGCTTCTCTTTTATTCTTCCTTCCAAAATGGATAATTTCACATGTTCCCACATTATACTCCATTTGCCAGATCTTTGCCTACTCAGTTAACCTATCTATATCTTTTTGTAGCCTCCTTATGTCCTCTACACAACTTACTTTCCTACCTATCTTTGTGTCATCAGAAAATTTGGCAACCATCCAATCCACCCCTTCATCCAAGTCATTTATATAAATTTTAAACATTTGAGGACCCAGCACTGATCCCTGTGGCACACCAGACATTACATCTTGTCAACCTGAAGAAGACCCATTTATGCCTACTCTCTGCTTCCTGTTAGCCAGCCAATCTTCTTTGCATGCCAGTGTGTTACCCTCTACACCACGAGCTTTTATTTTCCGCAATAACCTTTGATGAGGCACTTTATCAAATGCTTCTGGAAATCTAAGAACAGTACATCCATCGGTTCCCCTTTATACACAGCACATGTTACTTTCTCAAAGAACTCTAATAAGTTGGTTAAACATGGTTTCCCTTTTCCAAAACCATGTTGACTCTGCTCGATTATCTTTATCCAAAGGCCCAACTATTGCTTCTATAATAAAAGCTTCTAACATTTTCGCTATGACAGATATTAAGCTAATTGGCCTGTAATTTATTTTTCCCTCCCTTTTTGAATAATAGAGTTACATATGCTATCTTCCAATCTAATGGGGCCTTCCCTAAATCTAGGGAGTTTCAGAAAATTCAACCAATGCATCAACTATCTCACTAGCCACTTCTTTTAAGACCGTAGGATGAAGTCCATCAGGACCTGGGCACTAGTCAACCCGCAGGTCCAACAATTTACTCAGTACCTCTTCTCTGGCGATTGTAATTTTTCTGAGTTCTTTCCTCTCTTCCATTTCCTGATTTATAGCTGCTTCTGGGATGTTACTTGTATCCTCTATAGTGAAAACTGATGCAAAATATCTGTTTAATTCATCCTCGTTTCCATTATCAATTCTCCAGAGTCACTTTCTATAGGACCAATGCTTACTTTGTTAGCTGTTTTCCTTTTAAAATATTTATTGAAACTCTTACTATCTGTTTTTATATTTCTGGCTAGCTCTCTCTCGTACTTTAATTTTTCCCTCCTTATTAATCCTTTAGTCATCCTTTGCTGTTCCTTATATTCTGTCCAATCTTCTAACCTTCCACCTTTCTTTGCACAATTATGTATTTTTTCTTTAAGTTTGACACTATCTTTAACATTTCTAGTTAACCATGGATGTTGCGTCTATACCTTGGAATTTTTCTTATTCATTGGAATGTACCTGTTCTGCTTATTCTGAAATATCTCCTTAAATGTTCACCACTGCATCTCTATTGACCTATCCCTTAACCTAATTTGCCAATGCACTTTAGCCAGCTCTGCTTTCATGCCCTCATAATTGCCCTTATTTACATTTAAAAACATAGGGAAAAATATCACCCCCCCACCTCTTTGGGGTAGAAGTGCAGGAATGGGCGGGGGCAGGAGCGCCTCCGATTGGCGCCCCCAATCAGGGCTGTGCTGCCATTTTATGTGGGCGGGCCAATTAAGACCTGCCCAGCATGACGTCCGCCAGGAAGCGTTATGTGCTCCCTGTGTGGGCGGGGGTGGGGGGCGGGGGCGGAGGAATTCCCTCAGCCCAGAGTGCTAAGTACTGCATCAGGGAGATCGGCTCCAAATTTTAAAATGTTAAACAAATGATAGCAAGATTTCCCTGACATGTCCCCTCATGTGACACTGAAACCTTTATTAAATATTTAAAAACCCTCATGAAACCTCATCCCACCTTTGGATGAGGTTTCACACTTTTTCTAAAGCCCGCCGGGCTCCCAGCTTGCCCGCTAACCCTAAGGTTGGACAGGCAGGTCCATTAATGATGTTAATTACTTTTTAAATGGCCTCAATAGACCACTGCCAGGTCACCGGGCACACCCGCCAACTTGAAAATGGAAATGACGTGGGGTGACATTGGGAGTTCCGCCCAACATAATCCCGCATCATTTTACACGTTGGTGAGCGGCCCTGCCCCCTCTCAGTGACCGGAAGATCCTCCTCATAGTCTTGGACCCGCCTCTCCCTCCCCCAAACTGAATGTAAAATTCAATCATTTTATGGTTGCCGATACCTAGGGCCACCATCTCATTGCACAATACCAGATCTAGTATAACCCTCTCTCTGGTTGGCTCCAGAACATGCTGTTCTCATAAACTATCTTGGAAACATTCTACGAACTCATCACCTAGGCTACATTTGCCCATCTGATTTTTCCAGTCTATATGTAAATTAAAATCTCCCATGATTATCACCGTGCCTTTCTGAGAAGCTCCCATTATTTTTTCCTTTATGCTCCATCCTACCATGTGGTTACTATTAGTGCTCCTGGCTACGACTCCCACAAATGACTTCTTGACTTTACCATTTCTCATCTCTACCCAAACTGTTTTCATATCCTGGTTTCCTGAAATTAGTTCATCCCTCCCTATGTACTAATACCATCATTAACTAATGGGGCCACCCCTCCACCTTTTCCTTGCTTTGTATTCTTCCCAAATATCCTATACCCCTTAATATTCAGGTCCTCATCCATGTTCTCCTTCAGCCATGTCTCTATAATGGCTATCAAATTGTGCTTATTTATTTCTATGTGCGCTCTGATTTCATCTGTTTTGTTTCAAATGTTTCGTGCATTCAGACACAGAGCTTTTAGTTTTATCATTTTGTTCTTTTTATAACCTCTAGTCTCATCTGTTGATTTACTGTCCGATTTGTATTCTCTATCCCTTCCTGTCACTGTCTGTTTTCCATTTCCCAGAATAATACCTTTCTCTTTTACCTTGTCTCTACTCTTTTATTTACCACATCTTCCCAAATTTGATCCCTTGCCCCCACTACTTAATTTAAAGCCCTCTCTATTTCCCTAGTCAGGCAGCTTGCAACAACACGGTCCCAGCTCAGTTCAGGTGTAGACCGTCCCAAAGGTACAGAACTCACTTTCCCCAGTACTGATGCCAGTGCCCTATGAACTGGAACCCACTTCTCCCACACCAGGCTTTGAGCCATGCATTCCTCTCCCTAACTTATTTGCCCAATGCTAATTTGCATGTGGCTCTTGTAATAATCCAGAGATTATAACCTTTGAGGTTCTGTTTCTTAATTTGGTGTCAAGCTTCTCATACTGACTATGCAGAACCTCCTTCTTTGTCCTGCCTGTGTCATTGGTACCAATATGGGCTATGATGATTGGGGTGTCCCCACCCCGCCCCCCCCACTACAAGTTCCTCTCCAGCCCCGAGCAGATGTCCCAAACCCCTGCACTGGGCAGGCAACACAACTGTCTGGACTCATGCTCTTTGCTGCAGAGAATAATGTCAATCCTTCTGACTATACTATCTCTTACCAAATTCTTTTTTGCTCCCTCACATTGAATGCCTTCTTGTGCCTCAGTCCATGGTCAATTAGCACATCCACCCTGCAGCTCCCACTCTAATCCAAATAAGCTGATAAAACCTCAGACCTTTTGGACAATTGCAAGGTCTGAGACTCCTGCAGTCCTGCCCTCTAGGTCCCTTTACCTGCCTCATTTGTAGTCAAACCCTTCTGTCCCTGACCAATGACCAAATCAGAAGACTCTATCCTAAGGGGTGTGACTGCCTCCTGGAATAAAGTGTCCAGGTAACTTTCCCCCTCCCTGATATGCTGCAGTGTCTGCAGCTCGGCCTCCACCTCAATAACTTGGAGCCGAAGTTCCTGCAGCCGCAAACACTTACTGCAGATGTGTTTGCCCTGGACTACACCATTACCCAGAAGCTCCCACATCCTGCAATCGCAGCACATCATCTGCCTGGCCATCTCCAATATGTGTTAATTAATTAATGACTGCTAATTAATTTATTATAATTAATAAAGCCCACACCGCCCAATAGGTTTTGGCAATGCCAGTAAACTTCGCCATACTGATAAAACAATACAGTGCTTACAATACTGATAAAATTAATAACACCAGATCCTGGTTTACCTGCTCCTTCTGCTGCACCAAAGTGGAAATCAAATACTAGAGGCTGAAAATGAGTAGAAGAAAAAAAATCACCTCATCCCCATCCCTCATCGAACTCCCCACTCAGTACACTTTACTTCTTGCAGTAAACCTTACCTAAAGCACCTCTTTCCCCACCCATGTACTGAATTTGCATGTTGAACCAAATTCCCAAATATACTCACTCGATCTCTGTCTCACTCAGGATGAAGTCGCCCCTCTCTGGCCGTGTGCTTCTTAGTGAAGTGTCTGATGTAAGTGTTTCTAATGCTTCTTCATCAAAGAAAACCATTGAGTAAGGGCAGCTCATCAGCGTTGATAATCTAGCGGCATTTGTGTCTCCTCAGTGGTAGTGGCAGAAGAAAAGACATGTACAGGAGGAGGATATCCCTAGGCATGTGCACATCTCAGTCACAGCAGTGTTTGCATCATTAGATGGCGGTGAAGGCTCCAAGTCTCCTTTCGCATCGCTCTTGTTCCTAAGTGGACTCTCAGTTCCCAGAGTGAGCTCACTCACAGGGCCCCACCGACCAAAGCAAAGATCATGGACTGGCCATTCATGAGGTCAGAATGCACAAGTGTGAATGTGGGACTCGTTCTCGCTGCAAGTGGACATCCCCTGAGATGAAAGTAAATGGCATTGAGAGCTGGAGAGATGTGGCCATATTCCCTTAATTAACTTTACATTTCCTGGAACCTGTCAGTGATTAATGTATCACAGGCACGTCTCCCATGTCTTCCTTCCTGCATGTGTGATTGTGCTCATACTGACACTCAGCAGCCTCCTGAGGCTCCTGGGCCTCTGGATCTTCATCCTCTGATGAGCTCTCATCCTCCTTCAGTTCATCCTCTGGCAGGGGGTCACCTCTTTGCATTGCCCGATTGTGAAGGGTGCAACACACTGTGATGATGCGGGAAACCCTCTCGGGAGTGTATTGTAGTGAGCCACCTGAGTGGCCCAAGCATCTGAAACGCATCTTCAGAAGCCCAATGGTGTGCTCTATAAGGGAGGATGTGAAGCTGTGAGTAGCGTTGTACCTCCCCTCGGAACAAATCTGAGGGCAACGCACCGGTGTCACCAGCCAGCGTTTCAGTGAGTGCCCCTTATCCTCAAGAAGCCATCCCTGCAGAAGTAATGGCCCCTCAATATTTCAGGCACCTAGGAGTGACTCAGGATGTAGGAGTCATGGTAACTCCCAGGATACCATGCACAAACATGTAGTATGTGCTTCCAGTGATCACACATCAGTTGTACATTGATGGAATAGTAGCCCATGCTGTTTATAAACGTTAGGGCCTGCTGCCATGGAGACTGTATAGCCACATGGGTGCAGTCTATTGCCCCCTGCACTCTTGGGAAGCCTGAGATGGCGGTGATGCCGGTGAATCTCGCAGCCTGGCTATCATCATCCAGAGCGAATCTGACATAATGATGGGCCTTCCTGTAAAGGGCATCTGTGAGCTCCTTTATGCATCATTGTGTTGTGGACTGAGCAATGCTGCATAGGTCCTCAGTGGAAAGAACCAGAGGCCAAGAAATTGAGAGCTGCAGTTACCTTCAAAATCACTGGCAGGGGATGCCCTCTAACTCCATTTTTGGAATGTGGGTGTCACTGGCCAGGCCAGGATTTATTGCCCAAGCCTAATTTCCCCTGTGAAGGTGGTGGTGAGCTGGCTTCTTGAACTGCTACCATCCCTGTGGTGTCGAAACACCCACAGTGCTGTTAAGCAGGGAGATGCAGGATTTTGACCCAGCGACATTGAAAGAACGGCGATATACTTCCAAGTCAGAATGGTGAGTGACTTGGAGGGCAACTTCCAGGTGGTAGTGTTCCCATGTGTCTGCTGTGGGCTTTGGTTCATTAGGAGTGCAAAATCTGGTAAACATGTGACAGGCCTTCATTGATGGGATGCCATATATTTTACAGCTGTACCTCCTTTGCTATTGTCTGCATTCCCAAATTCTACATTACTATGGGCAGCATTTTCCTGTTGGTGAGCGAGGGGGCGGGACCCACTCGCTGACGTGTAAAATGATGCGCGGTGACGTTGGGCGGGCGTCCCGACATCACCGCACGTCATTCAGATATTCAGTTCAGTGGACACGCAGCCGAATTGGCCGCATGTCTGCCTAACTATCAAAGGCCTATTAAGGCCTGTTAAAAAGTAATTAACTGAGCTGCCCATCCAATGGTGGCAGGCGAAGAGCCCAGGTAGCCTTTGCATTTTTCATGAAACCTCATCCACAGGCGGGATGAAGTTTCATGAAGGGTTTATTATTTAAATAAAAATTTTTGAAATAAATAATGGACATGTCCCAGCTCATGTGACAGTTTCACATGAGGGGACATGTCCTTAAATTTCTTTCCCACCTTCATTCAATTTTCCATAACTTCAGCAAATCTCCCTGAGGCCCAATCGGGCTCACCGATCGGATTCGTGACCGCCCCTGCCTGCCCCCACACAGGGAGAATCTCCCCTAACAGGGAGAAATTTCTGGCCTATGTGTTACTCTTGAGATGCAGCGACTGTGATGTGAAGCCATTGAGCTCTGAGCAGCCCTTTAACAGTGCTAATGAATCCATTGGCTTTCAATGGCTTTCAGTGCGAGGAGGTGTTCCTCCTTTCAGTCTATGCAGACTCCTGTTCACCCCTGTGGCAACAAGAGGTCAGAGGGCGACCCCAGAAAGGCCCCCTCATGTTCGCCCTTCCCCCTCGGGACTCTTTACAGCCTTCCTTCCCCATTGCCAACTATAGTAATTATCGTTCTGATAAATGTAGGACTGTAGCTTTAAGAATAATCCTGTGTTCTAAGGACACATGATCTGTATAAACCAATGAGTTAGCAGCACGGGGAACCTCTAAGGGGAAGAGTCTTTCTTTAGTTATAGAGTTGGATGCATGCATGAAGTTGCTGCTGCTGTCTTGTAAATAAAGTTAAATGCGCCCACTAAGAAAAGTTGTCTGGAAAATCAACTCCATAACAAACTGGCAACAAGGCTAAATCAGATACGGTGCTGTGCCCAGCGATTGTGAGCATCTAAGTTCATTAAAAAGAAAGGGAGATATACTCATCTGAGATGCCAAAGTTTGGCAGAATCCATCCCTTTGAACCAGCTGCAGGTAACTGGTCTCAATATATTGAATGCCTTGCATTCTACTTTCAGGCCAATGAAATCACGGGGGAGGAAGAGAGGAGATCCTCCTGAATATTTATGGGAGCAAGACCTACAGTTCAATTCAAAGCTTGATGGCCCTCACTGCCCCAGATTCAAAGACTTTCAGTGAATTAATAGACCTCATTAAGGGACATTTTCAACCCAAGATTCAAATCATGAGGGGAGACAAGTGCTACCTACGTGGAGAAATTAAAATGACTGAAGGAATATTGTGATTTTGGTGAAACCCTGAATGATATGCTCAGGTATTGTTTGGTATGCGGCATGCAGGAAGATGCTATTCAGCTGGCTGAAGTGAATCTTGCTTTTAAGAAAGCATTAGAAATGACACTTGCAATGGAAACTGCTATAAGAGTTTCACAAGCAATTCAAGTGATGCAAAATGGTGCTGTTCTCCGAGCTGGGCTGGAACAAGCAGGTGGTGCGAAAAGTCGGGACTCCGCCATGGAGCGGGAAACAGTTCCCGCTAACCAAAACTTGAAAGGAAACAGCTTAGTGTAGAAGATCCAGAGACAACCAATTCTGACGTTTATTAATTATTCAACATGAAAATTGGGAAGACAGAGCCAATTATTGTCACAGTGCAAGTGAATGGTAAACTATAAAAAATGGAAGTAGACACGAGTGTTCCTACCACTGTAATAGGAGAACACACTTTCAGATACTTAAATACAGGTAATCAACAATTACATTTGGAACAAACATTTACTAAGTTGAAAATGTACACAGGCAAAAAAATCCGCGTAAAAAGTATCACCAGAGTAAAAGTTAATTATACACACCAAAGAGCACAACTACCAGTATTAGAAGGTAGAAGACCAAGCCTTCTAGGTCAAAATTGGTTGAGGCATATTAACCTTGTTTGGCCAGTGAGATTTCAAAAGGAAGCAGGAAGAGTCCCTGAATTTAAAAAGGAACAAGGCAAGGTACTTCAGAAAGAACCTGGAGAGTCCAAGGACCGCAACTGGATGAAAAAGGAATGTGTAGCCATTCAGCAACCTGCAGAAATGAAGGCTGCCAAAGGTGAGAACCTGGAAGAACAGCAGAAAAAACTCAAGGAGGCTCTGCTCAATGACAGAGTTCAAGATGAAGCAAGTGAGCTTTGCAAAGGAAAGGAAAACCTGTTGAAAGACCTTCACACGCTACAAGGCTCCCTCAGGTCAAAGTTTGTGCCTCTGGAAAATTATGAAGAGAAACAGAAAGAAATTAACATCTCTCTGAACAAACTGAAGAACCAGTTGGCAGAGGAGACACAGCAATGTTCAAGGTTCCAGGAGGAAGCCAACAGATACAAGTAGGAGACAGAAGAGCTGAAGAATCAGCTAAATGAAGCTAGAGAGACTTTGAAAGCAAAAATCGTAGAACTTTCCAAGATGTGAGAAGATAATGAAGTCATGGGTAGCTCAACTATTGAACTAAAACAAGTTGAGATTGCATCTGAGAGAAGTTTGGCCGACAGTGAAATCAAAAACAAGACTGAGACTAAATTCTGTAGTAAAAGGAAGAAGACACGCAGGAAGAAGATACAGAATTACTGATGAGGCGCCATCTTCAAACAAGACTAAGCCTGATGCTTCCCAAATCACTGCAGGAGTTCCTCAGGGTAGTGTCCTCAGCCCAACCATCGTCAGCTGCTTCCTTCCTTCCTTCATAAGGTCAGAAGCGAGGATATTCGCTAATGATTGCACAATGTTCAGCACCATTCGCTACTCCTCAGATACTGAAGCAGTCCATGTCCAAATTCAGCAAGGCCTGGACAATATCCAGGCTTGGGCTGACAAGTGGCAAGTAACATTCTCACCACATAAGTGCCAGGCAATGACCATCTCCAACAAGAGATAATCCAACCATCGCCCCTTGACATTCAATGGCATTACCATCATTGAATCCCAAACTATCAACATCCCGAGGGTTACCATTGACCAGAAACTGAACTGGACTAGCCTTGGAAATACCATGACTACAAAAGCAGGTCAGAGGCTAGGAATCGTGCGGCAATTAACTCATGGATGCAGAATTACTGATGAGGCACTGCCTTTGAACAAGACTGAGCCTGATACTTCCCAATTTGGAGGGGAAGGTGGAGAAAAGTCAAAAAGTCAAGGGAACCAAGTGAGACTCATGATTTGCATAGTTGTGAGTGACAATTTACTGTTGGAGAAGCAGTATATGTAAAGAATTTTGTTGGAGGACTGAAGTCGTTACCTGGTAAAGTAAGCTCTGTGACTGGGCCATTGTTGTACCACGTGGAAGTGAAGGGCCGGATCACCCATAAGCATGTGGATCATTTAAGAAAAAGGGAGATCCCCAACAAAATGATGTCCCACCTGTAACTATTACTGAACCTGTGGTTCCTGTTGAAGTTGCTCAACCAATGATAGACATGTCTGATGTCTCTGTCAGAGTGGAAGACACTGAATTGCCTGTGCCTAATGAGGTACATGATGTTAATGTGGTTCCAGAGAATGTGTTTCCTGCAAAAGAATCTGAAATTGTGGAGCTGTGATGTTCCACATGGATCAGAAAACCACCTGAAAGACTGAACTTGTAATTTCATGACCCGTGTAAATATTGCAATGTCATGAGATAAATGTCCTCGTAAATACAAAATGTACAGAAATGTTAAAGTGGGAGGAATGTATTCATTATAGTTCTGATAAACATAGGACTGTACCTTTAAGAATAATCCTGTGTTGTAAGGAGAAATGATCTGTGTAAACCAATGAGTTAGCAGTGCGGGGAACCTCTAAGGGGAAGAGGTTATAGAGTTGGATGCACGCATGTAGTTTCTGCTGCTGTCTTGCAAATAAAGTTAAATGTGTCCACTAAGAAAAGTTGTCTGGAAAATCAACGCTATAATACTCACATTGTGTTCACCAACCCCACCCTCGCCTCACAGCCCACCCCCGGTTGAAGAGCTAAACTCTGAGAGTGGAAGTCTGCATGAGTGCCACAGCACAGTTGTGTTCCTTGGGACAATGTAGGCAAAAAGCAGGAGCAAACCAACTCCACGGCCCCAGCAGTGTGACATACATCACATCAAGACTGGCGTAGCACTGTGGCAGGTAAGCTATGGATACTCCACTCACCTCGATGTTACCAGCGAACTGAGGTCCAACTTGTGCATGCCAACCCTTCTGAAATGGGTTTGAGGCCGATGTAATTTTCTGCTGGCAAGATTGTAAGGTGTGACAAGATGCTAGTGAGCAGCTGTTTTAATGAGCATTCATGAGAGGTTAATGAATGCAAATGGTGTTTACGCCGCTGGTTGGCAGGATAACTGGCCCACCATAAACCCACATCGGGAGAATTGCAAGCTGTTTTTACGCCAGTGGATTCCCAATTTTTTTCCTGCCGCTGGATTCTCCACTCCCGCCCACCACAACACCTGCCACAACACGCATCACAGGCAGGATGGGAAAATTCCACCCTAGCATTTTCCCTATGACTGATGTCAGGCTAACAGGCCTCCCTAGTTCCCAATTTTCTCTCTCCCTCCTGTCTTAAATAGTGGGGTTACATTTGCCACCTTCCAATCTACAGGAACGACTCCAGAGTCTGTGGAAGTTTAAAAGATGACCACCAGTACCTCCAGATTCTCTAAAGCCGCCTCTTTCAGTACCCCAGGATGGAGAGCATCAGCTCCTGGGGGTTTACCCACTTTAAGTGCCATTAATTCCTCTGGTACTTTTTTTTACTAATAATATCTTGCAGTTCCTCGTTTGCACAAGCCCCTTGGTTATCCATTATTTCTGGGAGGTTTTTTTTTTTATCATTTTCATCCATGAACACAGACACAAAGCATTTGTTTAGTTTCTCTGCCATTTCCTTATTCCCATTATAAATTCTCCTGACTTCACTTGTAATGGACCCACATTAGTTTTTGCTAAGCTTTTCCTTTTTCAATACATATAGAAATTTTTACAGTCCATTTTCATGTTTCTTGCTAGTTTACTCTCATATTCTATTTTCTCTTTCTTATTCTTTCTCTTGGTCCTCCTTTGCAGAATTCTAAAATGCTCCCAATATTCAGGATTAACTTTTTTTGGCAACTTTATACGCCCCTTCCTTTGATCTAATATAATCCTTTATTTCTTTCATTAACCATCATTGGAACACTTTCCTTGCTGGGTTTTTGTGCATTAAAGGAATGTATCTTTGTTGTAAACTATATATTTGTTGTTTAAATGTTATCCATTGCCTGTCTACTGTCATATATTTTAACATAGGACGGAATAGTCCCCAATTTGTACTAAGTGCGGTAGCGGGTGGGAAAAATTACATTTTATCCTTGGCCACAATGACGGCTTCTCACACTGTATTATCCCAAGCTGTCACTTATGTGCTGTTTTTAAAAATGTCAGCCTCATGGGGCGGACAGTCCAACATGGGGGGATAAGTCAGACAGACTGGTCTTATAATGATATGCAGATATATTGCAATGAGGTTCATGATGTCCAATGGTGGGAGAGGCCACCCACCATCAACAGTTTGAGTAGGCAGATGATCCCAAATTGGTTTCATGATGACATGAAATTGACTTTTGGCCTTCTCACTAGACTGTCCACTCACACCCAATGCCTGCGGGCACAGAAAGTTCTGCCCATAATTTCCCAATCTACCACAGCCAATTTGCCCCTCATACCTCCATAATTTCCTTTGTGTATATTTAAGACCTTCCGGTTAAACTACATCGCTTTCAAATTTAATGTAAAAATTCTATCATATATTGATCACTCTTCCCAAAAGCTCCTTTACAACAAGATTATTAATTAGCCCTTTTGCATTGCACAATACTCAATCTAAAATAGCCCGCTCCCTAGAGTGTTCCTCAACATGCTGCTCTAGAAAACCATCTTGCCAAGATTTTATCCTCCACAATATTATTACTTATTAGGTTTACCCAGTCTATATATAGATTAAAATCTCTCATGATTACTGTATCACCCTTGTTACACACACCTGTATTTTCCTAAGTTATACTCTGATTTACATTACCGCTGCTGTTTGGTGGCTTGTAAACAATTCCCACCAATGTTTTCTGCCCTTTGTTGTTTCTTAGTTCCACCCAATCTGATTCTACATCTTGGTCTTTAGCACTAAGGTCATCTCTCACTACAGTACAAATGCCCTCTTAAATATCTGTTTCTGGTGCTACCCCACCACCTTTTCCTAGATTCCTGTCCTTCCTTGAATGTCAAGTACCCTCGGACATTCAGCACTCAACTTTGGTTTTCTTGTAGCCATGTCTCTGTAATGGCTATCAGTTTATACATTTGGATTTCTATTTGAGCTGACAATTCATTTGTTTTATTGTGAATGCTGTGGGCATTCAGACATAGAGCCCCTCATTCAATTTTTTTTTCTGTTTTGTAACTTCTGGCCCTATCTGCTGGCTCACTCTTAAGTTTGCAATCACTATCCATCTTCCTGTCATACTCTGATTATCATTCTCTTTATTGCTACCTTGATGTATTGTCTTGTCATTTCCCTTTAATTTACTCAATGTTCCCTTAATATGCTCCCTACCCCCTTTAGTTAGTTCAAAGCCCTCTCTACTTCCCTAGCTATATGACTCGCTAGAACATTGCCCCCAGCATGGTTCATATGTAGACCATCCCAAAGGTAATCTTCCCACTTTCACCAGTACTAGTTCCAGTGCCCCTTGAATTAAAATTCATTTCTCCCACACCAATTTTGAGCCATACATTCATCTCTTTGATCTGGTTTACCCTTTTCCCATTTGCATGTGACTCAGGCAATAATTCAGAGATTATTACCTTTGAGGTTCTGTTTTTTAATTTAGTGCCTAACTCCTCATATGATCCTTGCAGAACCCCCTTCCTCATCCTATGTCATTGGTACCTACATTGACCATAACCACTGTATCCTCCCCCCACCCCACTGCAAATTCCTCTGCAGCCCTGAGCAGATATCCTGAAGCCTGGCACCGGGCAGGCAACACAACCTTCTGAACTCAAGTCTTCGACTGTAGGGGACAGTATCTATCGCTCTGACTACGGCTGTCTCCTATCACTACCACATTCCTCTTCACTCTCCCCACTTGAATGGCATCCTTCACCATGGTGTCATAGTCAGTCTGCTCATCCACCTTGCAGCCTTCTCTTCATCCACACAGGTAACAAGCACCTCATACCTGTTGAACAAGGTTAGGGGCTAAGACTCCTCCATCACTATCTTATGAGTCTCCATACCTGTCTGACTTGTGGTCACATCCTTCTGCACCTGACCACTGATAAACTCCAAAGGGATGCAAATGCACCCTAGGATGTGTCCACACAACTCTCCCCTTCCCAGATTCCCCACAATGTCCGCAACTCAGACTCCAGCTCAGTAACTCGAAGCCGAGGTTGCCTAAGCTGCAGGCACTTTCTGCAGATATGGTTGCCCGGGATCACAGTGCATTCCACAGACTCCCATATGCTGTAGTCATGGCACACCACCAGCGCAGACATTTCTGTCCAACTTTCTTTATTTAATTAGTCAATTAATTAATAATTTACACAACTGAAGTACTAGAAACTCATCCAGCTTGGAGACATGAAAGGAAACTCACTAACCACTTGAGGCTGAAGAAAAGTAGAAAAAGGAGCACCTCTTACCCCCTCTGCACCGAATTCCCACCTGAACCAAATTCCCAACTCCTCATTCGGGCATAGTCTGGAATCCATGCACTCCTTTCAATGCCAGGTTTTCCAAGGCTGCTGCTTTTTTTGGGCATTTTCTGCCCCTTCAATATCCCTGGGGACCTGGTGGTACTGCCAGTTTGCTCTTGCCTCCAGAAAACCCACTGGGAGTACACCCACCCCACAAAGGCAGGTGATGAATCTTGGTCCAAGAGCATGTGGTGTTCTAGGAGTAGTGTGTGGAAAGTCTGCCCAACTGGAACACCCATCACCCTGAGGAAAATCCAGTCCTTAAAATTCAAATGATATGAATAGCAGTTATACTATACGTGATGCAAACACAAAGTCACATTTGATGATATTACACAGTGTGCCAAAAAGAAATGTTAGTAATTTTCTAACTTCACTACCAGGGTATTTGAATATCAGTGTAACATGTTGCATGAACACAAAAACAAGGCTAGGCCTAGACTGTTCATTGTCTGCAATCTTCAATGAATGAATTATAGAAACTCACAGCACAGAAGGAGGGCATTCAACCCATCATGTCTGTGCTGGCTCTTTGAAGAGCTTAACTTTTGTCTGTAACCTTGTAATTCCCTTATCCTTAAGGATCTCTCAAACATCCTTTTAATGTTATTTATGGAATCAGCATCCACCACCTTTTTAGGGAGAACATTTCAGATTCCAATAGCCCTCTGCATGAACAAAATTCTCCTGACCTCCATCATGGAATCATGGGCAACATTTTGGGGGGAAGAGCAGGAGCGGGCGGGTTTACAGCCAAATAAGGACCGCCCACCAGAAAGCGCTATGCGGTCCCTGTGCGGGCGGTGTGGGGGGATTCCCTCAGCCGAGAATTCGCTCTTTCGCACATCTGCATGCAAGACCGTACATATCTCCCTGATATCTCCCTCAGGCAGATCGGATCAGATTTTCAATGTTTAATAAAGGAGTTTAAAAATTTTCCCAGCCATTTCCCCTCATGTGACACCGTCACATGAGTTGGGTCATGTCCATAACTTTTATTTAAACCTTTCATTAAAATTTAAATACCCTCATGAAACCTCATCCCGTCAGTGGATGAGGTTTCATGTTTTTTCACAAGCCCCTGCCTGGGCTCCTGGCCTGCCCGTCAACATAAAGGTTGGACGGGCAGGTCCATTAATGAGCTGAATTGGTTTTCTAATGGCCTTAATAGGCTGTTGACAGGTCGACGGGCGCGCATCCGACCGACCTGAATATGGAAATGACATGAGGTGACACCAGCAGTTCCCCCTACGTCATCCCGTGTCATTTTACACGTCGGCAAGCGGGCCCCACCCCCGCTCGCCGACCGGAAGTTCAGGTGCCTCATATTCAGTGCAGGAAATGAAGGAGGCCATTTAGCCATTGAGTTTTTGCCTGCTCTTTTGACAAGGAACCCATTTAGTCCCACTCTCCTGCTTTCCCATGGCTTTGCAATATTTTCTCCTTCAAATGTTTATTCAACTCCCTTTTGAAGGCTTCTGTTGAACCTCTGTCCACTATTCTATCAGGCAGTCTATACAAAATCTTGGCCACTCATTGGAGAAAAATGTTTGTCCTTATGTTATCTGTTTTTTTTTGGCAATCACCTTAAAACTGTGCCCTTTGGTTATCCATCCTTTAGCTATTGGAAATAATATCCCTTTAGTTAGTCTGTCTAAACTCTTTATGACTTTTAACACCTTTATCAAACTTCTCCTTGGCCTTCTCTACTCAAGGAGGAACAAACACATAATCTCCGGTCTCTCCATGTAACTGTAATCCCTCAACACTGCAACCATTCAAGGAAATCTCTTCAGCACTTTCTCCAAAACCTTCATGTCCTTCATTAAATGTGGTGCCCAGAAATGGACGCAATGCTCCTGATGGGGCTTTATATAGCTTTAGCCTAACTTTGCCACTTTTGTATTCTATGTCTATATTTATGAAGTCTAAGACCCCACGTACTTTATTAAATTAACAGGTTTGGTAGTAGCCGTGGACAGAGAAACCAAATTAGTATTTCAGGTCAATATTCTTTCATCGGAAGTGGGAAAAATTAGAAACATAACAGGTTTTAAGCAAACGAAGGGGGAGGGGGAAAAATGAACAAAAGGAAAATTCTGTGATAGGCTGGAAGACGGGATAGATTAAATGACTAATGGATTCATGATGCCAGGCCAAAGAGAATGTCAATGGGACAAGTAAAGAAACAAAAGATGTGTCTGGGGAAGATGTCAATGGTAGAACAGTAAACGGCTGCTGCCAAAAGCAAGACAAAGTGGGGGAAAGAAAGAGAGAAACAACAGAGAAGAAAATCAAAGCTAGCAATGAGAAATGAAACAAATTGGGGGCAGAAGTTTTGATCTAAAATTGTTGGGGCGGATTTCTACCTTGTCGGGCAGGTGCAGTGCACCCGGGAGAGGCTGCGAAACTGACGGGACCCAACCACGATTTCACGCTGACTGGACAATTAAAGGCCAGCCAGCATGAAATGCGTACCGGGAGCCTTAGCGCTGCTGGGGGTGGGAGCAGGAGGAGCACAAGCTCTGAAGTTTGTGTAAGCACAGGGTTACGCTCGGTGAAAGGTCCCTGAAGGCACAGAGTTATCTCAGGGAAATGAAAGTTTAAACATTAGAAATGAAGAATTAAAAATTAAGGGGCAGGATCTTCCCCCCATCGGGGGGGCTGTTGAAGTATGGGCGCACAGGGGCGCGCCTCCGATCGACGCCCCCAATCGGGGACATGCCGCCATTTTATGTAGGTGGGCCAATTAAGGCCCACCCAGCGTGATGTCCATACGGAAGTGCTATGTGTTCCCTGTGCAGGCAGGGGGAAGCCTTAAACCCAAGAGTGCTCTCTTTCACGCATGCGCATGAAAGAGCGCATTCATCTCCCTGAGGCTAAGTGCTGCCTCAGGGAGATTGGCCCTAGTTATTAAAAATTATTAATTATTAAAATAGAATTATTAAAATTATTAAAATTATTAAAAATAGAAAAAACATTTCCCGGACATGTCTCCTCATGTGACACTGTCACATGAGTTGGGACACGTCCATCACTTTTTTAAAAACTTTAATTAAATTTTTACAAAACCTACATGAAATCTCATCCCGCTGGTGGATGAGGTTTCATGTTTTTCTAATTTGCGCCGGGGCTCCAACCTTAAAGTTGGACGGGCAGGTCCATTAATTACTTAAATGATTCTGTCAATGGCCTCGATTGGCCATTGACAGATAGGCGGGTGCGCAGCTGATTTTGCTGAGCCCCCACCTTCCTGAAAATTTAAATGGGGTGGGGTGACATCGAGGGTTCCACCCAATGTCATCCTGCATCATTTTACACGTCGGCAAGCGGGTCCTGCCCCCTGCTCGCCAACAGGAAAATCCTGGCCAAGGAAAACATGACTCTGTCACATGAGCAAGCACTTGATAAAAATTAGTTTTAACAGTTTATATATTTCTTTAAATCACTGGTCAAAACATCCTGACCCTAGATGAGGTTTCACAAAAAATGTAAAGGCCGCTTGACCTAATTGCCTGCCAGGCAACCAAACAGTTGGATGGGCAGTGAAAACTTTTATTCTATTAATTAATTAAGGACCTTACTAGGCCTCTTAATTGCTGGCGGGTGTGCTACCGCCTCTTACACGTGCCAACCGAGTGAAATATCGCGAGAGTGCGCGATGACGTCGGGACGCTTGCCCGATGTGGGAAGAACTCTGCCCTTGAATTCAGGAAAGTTTGTTGCCCACAAATGCCCACAGCATTCCAGCTGAGGCCTGACCAATGATCTATGAAGTTTTAGCATGATCGAGTTCGCTTTATATAATATTCCCCTCTTTATAAAGCTGAGTAACCTGTAAGCTGTTTTTAACTGCCGAATCAACTTTTTCTGTCACCTTTAGGATTTAGTGTGGGTTTTTTGGCTCAATTACATTTTTCAGAATTGTGTCATGTAATACATACTGTCACTCCACATTAGTTCTCCTCACATGTGGCAATTCACACTTCTCCATATTGAGCTCTACCTACCATGCTTCTGTCTATTTCAACATTTCAACCTGAAGCCTAGAAAAACCCTGATCATCGACCTTGATCAATCTCATGGCGAGGCGGGGCATAGTGGTATTGTCTATGTCCCTCACTATCGAATCCCCTATGATTGCTGCATTTTGACACTTTCTTTCATCCCTGTGTACAGTCCAATCTCAAAGGGTGCATGGGAGGTTTGATTCTTACTGGATTCCTCCAAGGAGTCATCACTCTTTCTGATGTTCTGAAAATTAACTGATGAAATGTTGATTAAAATTAATAGTTTTATTTAATAAATTAAAGGTGGAGATTTCAGAACTGACTGAGAAATGGATCCTCAATTTTCATCTCACCGTGTTACCTCATGTGTATTTATGGTTTATAATAAAGTTAAGTGAAGATTTCACACATGACAAATGTCAGGTTAATATTGATTCTTTATTGTTGTTCTCAGCAATTGAAGGAAAATACATGGAGATATTTTCAGGAATTTGAATCAGAATTAGCATATAAAGAGGAACATTGGTTTCAAGAATGCATCAGTTTTATTTGAACATAACTTGTTATTTATTTTTAAGAAGAGCACAGAGATTGTTATAGGTGTTGATAAGGGAACATTTTCATCAATTGCATTGCTTGATCAAAGCTGAAGGGTTTATGTCATCTTGGATTTAAATGTACTGCTTGGATATAGCATCGACCACCACCTTAAAAAATTTATCCCAGGTTGCATGGATGTGAGGGGTGAAGTTGTCCTTCTTGGACAAAGCCATTTCGATAATGATGCAGTCAGTCAGCAGCTATGAGAAAACAAAGATCCATTATCTAATTTGAAAAAAAATGTGTGCTAATGGGTTAAATTTAAAATTTAAAGCACCAAAAGATTTTTTCAGAAAATATTAAACGGGAAAGTTAATCACTGCAGGAAAAATCTCTGCATACATGGAACAGTGAAAACAAATATTCATTAAGATCAGCTTGTAATCTTGTGTAAAACATTGTACGAGCCAATGAGAAGATGTGAGGACAACCTGGAACCAGTTGATGTATTTAAGTTTTGTGAACCTGTGCACTCCATGTCCAGAGTTATGGCTCCACCTGACTTTGCAGCAAAAGGGGAGTGAGACTCTCTTTTTCAGTGGAAACCAGATAACCCCAAAGCAATACTTTCCCTCTTTCAGGAAGTCTCAGTCTACTTTATTTCATTGTCATGTCAACTCTAATTCTGGAATTAGCTTTCATTTACAGCATAACTTTAGTAAAAGTGGAACATATATTTAAAAAAGATTAGTTTCTTACATGGAAGCTTCCAGCATCCACATACAACTCATCAGCGTGCTTGCTGCTGAGCACTTTAAAGTGCGACTTCACATCATCCAAATGGCTGACCGCAGTATCCAGAGCACCAGACACTTTAGCTGCATGTCCTTGAACAGTAAATCCATGTCGGTCTTTAAAGTAGCGGAAAGTCCAGGGATAAACCTTAAACATCCTGGAGGGAAAAAGCATAAAAATTCAAATTAACATCAAACACTAGATTGAATTTAAATCTCAAATCGAATTAATGAATCATTTGAACTAATAAAAAGTTAAGCTTTACATCAGTTTGACTGGAACTTCAATGAAACCTTTAATACTAATTCCCTTATCACGTAGCAATAAACACCCATCACCACAACGTTGTGCAAAGAATAATTAATTACATTAAAATCAAACTGTATTCACACTATACCTTTCAAGGGCTGTGGATATAATTTTGATTTTATCAGTACTGCCCCATGTGTGGGTGATTTCCTCTTTCTCTTCTTGAGTCCAGTGCACCATTTTGCCTGTTAATATCTCACCGCAGTACCTCGTACAAAAAGGCTGTGTTGATCTGCAGTTTCTGTCTGATTTTTATAGTCTGCAATAGGGCATGTCCCAAAGCAAAATTCCAATATAATAGGCTGACTGATTGGTAGGTGGGACCCTCTTCTCTATCGCTGGGCAGCACTCTTATGTGTTTGAGTGTTAAGATAAACACATGTTAAATATTCAGTCCTTCCTGCCTCTCTTGTGTTCACTCATCGCAAAGAGTAGTTGTACTATTTTGCTGAATAATATGTTAAGAAGAGGGCCAGAGAGAGAAGTCATGGGCCCTTTTGCTTCTCCCTTATTCCACCCGCCTGTCCCTTTAACCTTCCCCCTCAGTCATGCATGACATTTTTCCCTGTTCAAGATTCACTAACTAACTTACCAAACAATCACAGAAAGGAATGATAACACACTTTGTTGGCACCTGGTTACAAATATCCTCTGATATATATATAGCATGGGTCATTAACATTAAGGCAGTGTTAGTTTGTGTGTGTCCTATAGGTGATGCCACTAGGGCCATAAAACAAACCAGGGACAATACAAATTTTACTGTATCAGCTTCATGTAATATTGTGAATTTGAGAGGAAAATATCCCATTGGTTATTTATAACACTGTGCAGGTGATAACATTGATATCTATGACTGCCTCAGCCCTCAATGACATGTTCTGCACATTACAACATATCAACACGCTGATAGGAAATTCATATTTGGGGGAAAGATTCAATACTTGCAACCCAGTTAAACTGCACAAGATCTTTTCCTTTCGATAGAAGTAGAAGACTTTCTCTCATCTGGGTGCCCATAACCTCTGAGCTCCAGAGCAGTGTAACTGGTGGGTACCCCAAACATGCTCTGGAGAACTCCCCAGGCAGTTCCCAGCTAAGGATTGCGCGGCAATTGCCCAGGAAGTTCAGACTTCCAATGGGCACTTGCCCTGCGCCAGGAACCATCGAATAATCTGATTTAAGTCACAAAATTTTGGATGGTTCCAACTCTCATACAACAATCGTTAGCCAAAAAATTTAGGCCACTTCGAGTTTCTGGGTAACTATTGTTCTGACCATTCCCAAACTCCTTCGGGCCCCTGACTACCCCCACCCCCCTCTACACCACTCTGACCCCCACGGAATCATCCTCCACACCCCCAAGTGAGCCTCCAGCTCCCCAACTACGCCAACCCCTTCAAGCTCCCCCAACACCTCGGCTACCCCTCTGAAGTCCCATGAGACATCCCTACCCTCACCCCCCAACCCCCACAGGACACCCTAACTAAACCACCCCCAACTTCACCCCCCCGATACTACCACACTGACTGCACTCATCAACAGCACACCACACCATGCTTGTGCACTCCCCGTGATTGCACACTCCCCCCAACAGCACCCTCCCCACCCCTGACTGCACCCCCTGACTTAACTCCCTTTGAAGGCAGCTGCTCGAATACACACCCCAAGCCTGCACCATCCCCACTGCCCACCCACAACTTCAGCCTCCTCGAGTGCACCCCTTGACTGACCACCCCTGAATAAACACCCCACCCTGACCACCCAACCCCCACCTCCCCACCCTTAGCACTGACTGTCCAATCCAAGCCCCTGACAACCCTAACACTGACAATTAATGGCACCCCCACACCCCCCCTTCCCAAACCTGCTCATTAACGTTACAAACCTAGCTTTTCCCTGGTTTGAGAGTGGTGGGGGCTTTAAACCAACATGATTAACGGCATCTATTGATGTAAAAAGGGTACATGGCCTCCCTGCATCCAACTTTGTAGCCCTCAACTGAATCTCTCAGGAACGCAGTGCCCTATGCAGTTCCCACCCAGTCTGAGTCAGAAAGTCTGGTGTCAAAGGATCATCTGGATTTCAGTGAAGGAGAGGAGGAGTGAAGTGGCAGTCCCATTGGAATTTCCACTCCGTGGAAGTTCAAGTCCATTATTTCATAGGGGGGGCGTAATTGGATTCTATTTTATCAGTAATGTCACACAATAGAAAGAACAAATTATTCCTGAGCAACAAACTGGCATAATTGTACAAAATAAGTCTTCACTGTTAGTGAGAAGTGTTGGAGTCCTCAGGTGCCTCTCTGCGACACATCCTTTAAGAAGCCAGAGGACAAAGACTGAATGGTTTACAAAAGTTTTTGTGTTTGCTTGGTCAGCAAGTCTGGAGACTCTACTGTTTGCTGGTTCTCACCACAATATATTTTCAATATCTCCTCACAACATAGCCTTATCACCATGGATGTAAGCGTCCCAGATTTCCACAAGGTGTGGTGCAGACGGGAAAAGGTATGTTTTTCCCACCAGCCGCAATGGTGGGTTTTTGCCAATCCCAATCCTGCCTCATTAATCATGCATTCCTGGGAAACACGCTGTTTCAATGGTGGGTGGGCTCTCATTTGCCTGCCATGCCTCACCGAGCCATTTCATCATTCCAGACGCCACAACCACTTGGCCCCAAAAGGCAAAAGGTTTGCATGCCCCAGGTTTAGTGACACATCCCTCGAACACCTTTCGGATGCAATGGAAACCTGCCATGATGTGCTCTACTCCTGCTCCAGCCGCGGGGTGGGCAGCACATCACTAAACCGGCTTGGGAGGCAGTGGCAGCGGTGGTTAGTGCCAATGCCCTGCAAAAGAGGACAGGCACCCAGTGCCACAAGAGGGTGAATGATGTCCTCCATTCTGTCAGGGTAAGTCACTCTACTGACCACAATAACTCACACACTCAAAAACCCATCACACATCCCAGGGACCTCGCTCATTGTCCATTCAAGGACATCACCATTCATTCTCTCACACACACCTTCATTGTCCTCATCCTGTCCATGGGGCCACTTACCACACATGCCAGGCATGCTTATAATCTGGCCTGACAGGCATCCTGCTACACTCTCTCCATCTGATTTCATGCAGGATAAGCTGTCACACAACAAGAGGGAGAGGCTGCAGACTGGTGGAGGAATGCCTGAAATCAAGGTCCTAAAGGACTTTGAAAACAGAGCCATCCAGCTGGCTGGCAACGATCTGGACCAGGTGAGGTCAGCGCTGATCTACCACGTGAGCATACAGCAGTGCAACATCCATCAGACAACCATGTTGTGAGTGATGTGTCCTGTTTCACAGGCCACTGCCATGCACTAATTATCTCCCCTTGCTTCTGCAGGCACATCTGGGAGACAGCTAATGGCCCAGGGCCTCCAATCAAGCCCCGAAGAAACCTCTGAAAAAGAATCTGAAGGCACCCTCTCTGAAGTCCCGTCACAGCGCTCATCCACACCCTCCACCATTGCAGAGACACACACCTCGGTGGGACCGAGCTTTAGAATATTTTCAGGATCACAATTTGGTGAGCACATCGCAGTGTTTGATACGCAGCAGGAGGCGACAGGGAGTTCCCAGGTCTCTGGCACTTGGAGAACTGCTGGAGGCCAGAGATTTGCTGAGTCCGAGTCAGATGAAGAACCTCTGGACTTGATCAGATCTCAGTTGCTGGAGCTGCAAAAGCGAACTTGGGAACATCAGGAAGGGATGTCCGCGGCACTCCTCAGATTGCAAGGCACAATGGAGGAGTCCCTCCGACTTCCGGCTGAGGTGATAGTGCCAACACGCCAACACACCAAGGCCAACAGGACATCGTTCCTGCATTGCTGCGCAGGCTGAACTCCATCGCTGATGCCATATTTGGCCTCCAGCAGTGTGTACACAAGAGGGGTGCTGGGCAGCTCGATCTCACTTCAGCTACTCCTTCCCCTCAAGGGGTCAGCCAAGGACTGTCGGACACCAATAGGGAGGAGGACCAGCAGCTCGACACCCTGGGCAATCCACCCAGTTGACTCCAGGAGTGTTCGGCTCATTCAAATCCCCTTTTCCTGTGGCCTCAGCAGCTCCAGCTCCACAGTTACAGGAGGGTGCCACTGCCACACAGCAGGGCCCTGAAAGCAGGGCGGGGACCTCCAGGTCTCGGCCCTCCCTAGGACGCCTGCCAAGGTTATCACAGACAGAGCTTAGCAGTCAGCAGGCTGCCTCCACCTTCGCTGTGGATGTTGAGGGAGCACCAAGACATGCAACAGGGTTAGGAAGGTTAAGAAGATGTTGTTGCACAGCCTGAGTATGGATGTTAAAAGCTTATACATACTGTTCACTGCTGTAAATAAACTCCCAAGAGTGTCTCCCTGCCTATGGCTCCTCATTATAATGATCAGTGCTCGTGTCACTCAGATGTGAAAACTTTCTGCACAAGATAAAGGCAGGTGTCTCATTCCAGGGCCTCTTCCTTGTGCTCGGTGCTGCCTTCAGATTAAAGTGATGGTCCGGCCTCATACTCCCTGATACATTACTGATGCCTGCACCTCGATGGTGCTGGTCATTGTTGCCAGAACGTGGTGGGCAGGCGTCACAGAGTTCCGTCATTCTCTCTGTGTGCCCTCAGCACCTTTAAGGTGGGTCTGGCCCCCATCTTTTCAGCACCTGTGACCAGTGACACTGTGCTCTTGAAGGGCTCAGGTGCTGAAGGCGGACAAAGGATCAGGTGCATTTAAAGTTTCATGGCTGCATCTCCGTGATATGACCCTGATCACAGAGCACAAGCGACCTGCCCTTGGCCAGACAAGAGTCAGACATTCTCAGAGACTATGTGAAGATCTATGGAGTGTCCTCATTGGATCTCAGCATCATCCTCCTGCCATCGAGCGACTGGTCGGCCCTCCTTTCATCCCTATGTAAGGAACTTTATCACAGAATGTATGTGTGCTATCGTCAGCCAGACTGGGGTCAAACATTCACAGATGTAATGTAATTATCTATGGCGTCTCCTCACTGCATGTCATCATCATCCTCCACAAATCTAGCAGCTATGAGGGCCTCCCGAGCATGCCTGCCTTGTCTGGCCGGTACAATGGCTCCATCGCCTTCATCATCGCCTTCGAGAATCACCTCACCCTTATGCCCATTGACATCCTCCTCATTGGAGGAGACCTCCAGCTCCTCCATCTCCTCCTCAGCCAGCTCCTCTCCCAGTTGCAGTACTAGGTTGAAAAGGTGTGGCAGGCGATGATGATGCGTGACACCCCCTGCGGACTGTATTGCAGGGCTCCACCAGACCAGTCCAGGCACAGGAACCACATCTTCAGCATCCTGATGGTCTGCTCCACCAAGTTGTGAGCTGCTGCATGAGCCTCATTATAGTGTCGCTTTGCTGCAGTCTGAGTCTGCCACTCGGGTGTCATCAGCCATGGCCTCTGCAGGTAGCCCTTGTCCCTAAGGAGCCAACACTGCAGCTTCTGTGGACCCTGGGAGATATCAGGGATCTGAGACCGACTGAGAATGTAGGAGTCATGGACACTCCCTGGGAATTGTGCACAGACCTGCAGGATTTGGTGCCATGGGGCTGCACACCAGCTGCACATTTAGCAAGTGGAATTCTTTGCAGTCAATGTTGTTGACCGTTTGTTGCCACAGAGATCTGAGCACCAAGTGAGTGAATTTGATGGCATCTCATATCTGTGCAGGATGGCACCTGATGGCACCTGAGATGTGGGCAAATCCCAGCGCTCTTGCATCCTGACTTTCCTGGTCCCAGGCAAAATGCACAAATTGTGTATCCTTGGCAAAGGTGGCATCTGTGATCTCATGGATGTATTTGGGGGTGGAGGCTTGCGATGTCCCACAGAGGTCATCTGTAGAGCACTGAAAGGAGCCACTGGGATAGAAATTGAGCACAGCTGTCACTTTCACAGCCACAGGCAGTGGTTGCCCTCCATGTCCCCATGGCACCAAATCCTGCAGCAGCTGGAAGATGTGACTGACCAGCTCCCTAGACATGCAGTCTTCAGCGACATGGGTTCTCTGTCATCTGCAGGAAGGAGATGTAGCATCTGTAAACCCTGGCTCTAGCTAGGTGCTGACCAGTGACAGCTCACTGTGACTCTTCAGTGGTATCTGCAGGTGTCCCTTCTTCCAGAGTGTGATGCTTCTCCCTCTGCGCAGCCAGGTAACTCCGTCACTCTCTCCTCCTTTGTCTTCCCTCTCTGTATGCTGTGAGGTGTACAACTAAATCTCCAGGCTCCATGATCCTGATGTACCCCTCCTGCAGGATGAAAGAGAGATGCCTGGGTTAGCTTGGTTATGCTAAGAATCCCTCTTAGTTATGTCTGAAGGCCTTTTAACGCATCCCGGAGAGTGTTAGCATCCATTTGGGCGGCCGAAACTACACCCTCCACAGCCCCACTCCACCTGACCAATTGGCAACAGCTTTGCCCATTGGACTGCATGCTGTGCTCTCAGCTCAGGCACAGGCATTCTCCTAACACACACTGCAATGCTGCACTGTTAGCTGGGGGAGACTGGTCCAAACCGGGATGATGACATTGTAAGGGGCTGCGGGCACCTCTGCCAGTGACTGCACCATGGCCAGCTTTAGCTAGGAAATTGTACAATGTGCCCAGTCATCCAACTGTTCTGCTGTCAACTAAAATGATCAATAGTTTGCAGTCTGTGCCGGGGGGAGGGGGGCGGGGGGGTGGTGAAAATTTCAGGAGCATTTGGTGGCACTTTCATGCCTCTGCGTTGTTTGTGTGGGCAGGTAAGTTAGAGACCTGACTCCAAGCATGTTAATGTGCCTGCGCCTGACATCTCCTAGCTGGGGAGGAATGGTCCTTGTACAAACTTTATACAAGGTTTCCCTAATGCATCCCTCCTCATCACCTCGCATGTGCTTGTGCACTACCATCAACTGCAGTGCAGCCATTGCCTCCACACAACTCACCTCAAATGCAGGGCACCCTTGTCCCCCACAACTCACCTCAAATGCAGTGTAGCCCTTGTCCACCCCAAGCCTTCTCAACCTTGAAGTCCAACAGATGACCCTGGTGAGTGCTGCATGACCTTACTGTACACTGTCCTCTGGGATCCCCTCAAAGTGCAGCCCGCCAAGTGCACACCTTATATATGCTGTTGTGAAACGGGTTGGTGTGTTTGGATGATCCAGCGTGGGGGATGATTCAGGTGGGAATGACGTGCAGATATAGTACAATGAGCTTCCCAACATTTGATGGCGGAAAACACAGCCCGCCATTGACGGACAGAGCAGACGCTTGCAAACTGGTGTCACAACATAATGAATCCTATTTTTGGCCTTCTTGCCATATTCTCCACTCACTCCACTGAATATGCTTGACACATACAGGTGTGGAAAATTCCACCCCATATTTCATAACTGAAAAAATTGATCATAAGTACCAAGATAGAGTCAGGTAACAGGTCAGTATATAAAAGGACAAGACTTGTGTCAATGGGAATCGAGAATCCTGTGCTCTGTAAAACAGATTATTGATTCACTATTAGCCTATTATACACTCCTGTCCTGGCAACTTCACCCCACAAAGCCCACCTGGTAAACTTCCATTTCCAACAAAATTAACAGAACTCCAGCCTCTGTTTGGAAGATAATTATGGATCAGAAACGCCATCTATTGCAGCTCATCTCATCCATCTAAATGACATATGAACTTACATATTAAGAGCAGGAGCAGGCTATATGGCCCCTCGAGCCTACTCTGCCACTTGATAATATTGCCTACATTAGACCAGTGGTCACTACAACTCAAAGGTACTGAATTGGCTGCAAAGTGATTTAGAAGATCATGAATGGTGCTTTATAAAAGCAGTTTCATTACGTTTGCATGCAGTTGGCAGAGTGACTGTAGCAATAGTGAAATTGGAGGCCCAATGCTGAATCTCTAAGGATAAATAATCACAGAGCAATTAACTGATGTAAGGAAAGTGGCTATAAAGAAATTACTACTTTTACAAAACAATTCATTTCTGTAGCTAATCCAACCTTACCATTCTGACATTCCTGGCACCAACCTACAACACACCACAAATGGCATCTGCCCATTTTATGCTGATGACCCTATCCCCATGATTTGTCAATCAAACATGTACCAGCAGATTAGGAAAAATGTACATTCAATTGTTGATCTGAATTTTTCAGAGAAGAATGATACATGGTGCAGAAGTTCAGTGCAGCCTTAACTCAAGAACTGGATTGTTTCCCCATCCCCAAGAAGCCGTATAACAAATTGTGTTGTACACTGTAAATTTACAGACTATCTGGGGTGAACATAGGATGGAGATTTATAAAACATTTCTGTAAACAATCACCTATTGACAAATAGGGATTTCATTCCCAGACTTTGCAAGAGTAATAAAATGGGTGATAATGAGTCAATGCCCTGTTTTGTATCACTCATGGTTTTTATTTTCTTACATTTATTTTGATGAGGCCCAAGATTCTCAAACCTCTGGTACATCAACATAACATGTCATCAGAATTGTGTCTACTTTATGGCATAATGACAATTAAATGGCTATATATAATCAAAAGAGAATTTTGATAAGTGTACAGAATTTAATTTTGTGGTACTAAACCTCGAAGGTGACCCCCACCCCTAAAGGGCCATGAACCATGGCTCTTTAAAAACCTGGCATTAATCCATAAAAATTACGGAGAAGTAGGACATGCCTATTTCCATAATAGAGCCGGCCAGTTCGGGAGTGCCAGGTGCAGGCTTTTGACAGGAACCAGCCCGTACCCTTTAAAGGCACTTCTGAAAATCAGACAGCCCGAAAATGGGGTGGGAATCGGGAACTGCCCACCACTTTTAAAGGGCTCCCAAGTCATCCTGACTTGATCAAAACTCAGGCCATAATTCGTAGTCAGGTGTGTGATGGAATACACCTCCACTTGCCTGGATGAGTGCAGCTCCAACAACACTCAAGAAACTCAACAACACTCAGGACAAAGCAGCCCGCTTGATTGGCATCCTATCCACCACCTTAAAGATACACTTTCTTGACCACTGACGTGTAGTGGCAGCAGTGTGGTCTATCTACAAGACACACTGCAACAATTTCCAAACGTTCCATCAACAGCACATTCTAAACTCGTGATCTCCACCACCTAGAAAGACAAGGCCAGCAGGTGCATGGGAACACCACCACCTGCAAGTTCCACTCCCAAGTCACTCAACATCCTGACTTGGAACCTTTCCATTCCTTCACTGTTGCTGGGTCAAAATCTTGCAACTCCCTTCCCAATTGCACTGTGGGTGTACAAGAAGGCAACTCACCACCACCTTCTCAAGGACAATTTGGGATGGGCATCAATTGTTGGCCTAGCCAGTGATGCCCACATCCTGTAAAAGAATAAATAAATAACAACCCCTCAAAATCAGCTTTCACAAATCTATTAACTTTGTTTTGTCAAACTGATACCCTTCTCTATTATCCTATTACATTATGGCCACTATTGCCTGATATTTCCCTATTTTTACTTCTCTTATATGCTCCACTTCATTCCTCTTTATAAGATCCAATAGAGAATTTTCTGATGTTGGGCTTTCCACGTATTGGGTTAGAAAGGAATTCTGTAGGAGCAGTGTAGGAACTCCATCCCCTTATCCCTATTATCCAGCTCTTCTGTCCAATTAATATAGAGGATACAAGTAACATCCCAGAAGCAGCTATAAACCAGGAACTGGAAGTGGGGAAGGAAGTCAGGAAAATCACAGTCACCAGAGAAGTGTTACTGAGTAAATTGTTGGAGCTGCAGGTGGACAAGTGCCCGGGTCCTGATGGACTTCAACCTAGGGTTTTAAAATAAATGTCTGGTGAGATAATTGATGCGTTGGTTTTAAGTTTCCAAAACTCCCTAGATACAGGGAAGATCCCACTAGATTGAAAGAAAGCAAAAGTAACCACATTATTCAAAAAGGGAGGGAGACAGAAAGCGGGAAACTACAGGCCAGTTAGCCTAACATCTGCTGAAGGGAAAATGTTAGAAGCTTTTATTAAAGAGGTTATAGTAGGGCACTTTGATAAGCTCAAGCTCATCAGGCAGAGTCGACATGGTTTTGTTAAAGGGAAATCGGGTTTAGCCAACTTATTGGAAATCTTGGAGGAGGTACCGTGCTGTGGATAAAGGGAAGCTAATGGATGAACTGTACTTAGATTTCCAGGAGGCATTTGATAAATTGCCACATCGTAGGTTATTGTGGAAAATAAAAGCTCATGGTGTAGGGGATAACACATTGGCAAGTATTGTCTGGCTAACAGGAAGCAGAGAGTTGGCATAAATGGGTCTTTTCCAGGAGGTTAGCAAGGTGTAATGACTGGTGGGCCACAGGGAACAGTCCTAGGGCCTCAACTGATTAAAATTTATATAAATGACTTGGATGAAGGGATGGATGGGATGTTTCTCAAATTTACTGATGACACAAAGGTAGGTAGGAAAGCAAGCTGTGAAGAGGACATAAGGAAGTTACAGAAATACAAAAATAGGTTAAGTGAGTGAGCAAAGATATGGCAAATGGAGTATAATGTGGGAAAATGTGAAATTGTCCATTTTGGGAGGAAGAATAAAAGAGAAGCATACTATCTAAATGGTGGGAGATTGCAGGGCTCAGAGGTGCAGAGGGATCTGGGCGTCCTAGCGCATGAATCACAAAAGGCTAGTTTGCAGGTACAGCAAATAATTAGCAAAGCTAATCGAATGTTATCATTTATTGCAAGAGGAATTGAATACAAAAATAGGGAGGTTGCACTTCAGTTGGACAGGGCACTAGTGAGACCACATTTGGAATACTGTGTATAGTATTTGTCACCTTTTTTAAGGAAGGATGTAAATGTGTTGGAAACAGTTCAGAGAAGGTTTACCAGACTAATACCTGGAATGGGTGGGTTGTCTTATGAGAAAAGGTTGGACAGGCTAGGCCTGCATTCACTGGAGTTTAGACGAATAAGAGATGACTCGATTGAAACATATAAGATCCTGAGATGTCTTATTAGGGTGGATGTGGAGAGGATGTTCCCTCTTGTGGGAGAATCTAGAACTAGTGGTCACTGTTTAAAAATAAGTTGTTACCCATTTAAAACAGAGATGAGGTGACATTTATTCACTCCGAGGGTCGTGAGTCTTTGGAACTCTCTTCCTGAAAAGATGGTGGAAGCAGAGTCTTTGAATATTTTTAAAATAGAGATGGATAGATTCTTGGTAAGCAAGGGGGTGATAGGTTATCAGGAGTAGGTGGGATGCAGATTTCAGGTTACTCTCAGATCAGCCATGATCTTATTAAATGGTGGAGCAGGCTTGAATGACTGAATGCCCTACTCCTGCTCCTTGTTCGCATGTAGTAGTTGAAATTTCCTATGATTACTATTCTAATTCTTTTAACGCTCTCAGTACAGAATACAATAACAAGGAGAATGCAGGATCCATAAAGATCTGACAGTTATAGGAATAGGAGCGGGATCTAACATTAGAAAGGAGAAACAAAGAGCTATATTTCCCCCTTTGAGGTGCCATTTCCCGACATTGCAATCCAACCCCCAAAATGGCCCTGTACCCTATCATGTTTTCATCCCCCCCGAGTCAGGCTTATGGCAGCTGCCTCCCCAAGTGCGGCGGAGGTATAATTCCTGCCGGAAATGGTGTCAAGTTCAGGGGTGGCTTCACCCCATCTCAGGATTGATAAAAGGGCTGCCTCAACAACTATCTTGGTACGGCTAGACTTCAAAGAAAATTAATTGCTGTTTGGTTGTTCGGAGCTTGAGTATTACTGATAGAAGAGACATGTCTAATCTTTTCATCTTGCACTCATCAGGACACTCACAAGATTACCAATATCAGGGAAAATAACAATTTATACAGTAAAAAAGAGAGTGCCTAGCTCTCACAAGCATCTTTGTTGGGTTCCACGAGAAACTTATCTTTGATAGAATGACACCTGACCTCGTATCCCTCGTATATTTCTGATACATGGTGATATATTTTCTATATTTAAATCCGTAGCTGCATGTAACAATTTCCTTACATATCTTATTGGGCTCCATCCTGCGCTCAAATTCACCTTAGAAATGGAACAGTCAAATGAACTCCCTTTCCTTGATGTACTGGATGAGAAATCTGCCAGAGGTTTCTCTACCATGGTCTGCTGCAAACCGACCTTCACTGGTCAATATACGTGTTGAGATTCTTACAATTCCACACGCTAAAAGATTGGTCTTATCAGTAACCCCTTAACTAGAGCCCGAGCCATTTGCTCACCATGCAAGATTGATACTGATATAGAGCGCATCAAAGGCATCCTGCATGTCAATGTCTACTCTGCCCTGATCATTTTGCGCTATATATCATGCAAACTCATGAATGGATGAAAGGCCATCAATTTCAGTCCTGAAAAATACCCTGTGTACCTCAGATTACCTTGGAATGACAAGGTGTCTCAAAAATTTGAGCAACAGGTGAAGCTAGATGTTTCACGCTTCTACTATGCAGTAGCAACACCAGTCGTATTCGCACTAACAAGATGCTGCTGTCAAGCCAAAAAGATGTCCTGCCTATCACACAAATGAATAATGTGTTTGTGAATTCCAGTGCCGGTGTGATGCTAGGTAGTGGGCCATATGTTCCAAAGACTGGCAGTTTGTATCAGAATGTATGTCCCAGCTGCTGCTCACAATGCGTAGGGTACAGACCATACCCAACCAGCCCATGCTTGCAAAACTCAAAACACAGTGTGCAACATTAGACATGATTCCACGAATGGACATTTGCTAAGTAGTCCTCAGTGTGCTAAGAATTATGCTGACAACCAATTTAAGATTGTCAGTCAGGCTCACAATGTGGCACACTTGTGTGTACTGGAAGCTACATATATTAATACACAGGGCCCTGTCCTTTGCAGACAGAAAAAACAAATACACACATTGCGCCTGTTTCAGTTAAACAAAATAAATGATAGCCATTCGCTGATTCATTCCTCAGGGCAATGCCTTGATCGACAAGGGTCAAACTGCCTGGTTTAAATTTCAAACAATGCTTGGCAGTTAACTGTCAGTCATCAGCAGTGGTGAATTCTCCATGGCAATGCCACTTGCCAATCTATCGGTACTGCCTCCAGTTCTGGATGTCATATTTGAGAGGAAGAACATGAAGACACAGGATAAGTACAGAGGAGATTTACAAGACTGATTCCTGGGATGAAGAGCTGTAACTATGATGATAAATTGGAGAGATCGGGACTTTTCTCCTTGGAACAAAGAAGGGTGAGATGTGACTTGTTGGAGGTATTCATGATCCTGAGGGGTATGGACAGGGCAGACAGTGATAAAATATCCCTACTCAAGTGAAAATCGAGGACAGATTCAAATTAATTGGCAAAAGGAGTAAATGTGATGTGAGGAAAATTTTTTTCACCCAGAGGGTGTTTAGAACAATCTTCCTGACAGGGTGGTGGAGGGAGTTTTGATTGAGATATTCAAGAGGGAATTGGATTGCTACCTGAAAAAAGGGAATGGACAAGGTTACAGGGATAATGCAGAGGAGTGGGACTAGGTGGAATGGTCTTTCAGGGAGACAGTGCAGACTCGATGGGCTAAATGGCCTCCTTCTGCCGCATAAAGGTAATGTGATATTCTGTTACAAAAGTATAATGATTTTCATAATATTATTCTGGTTTATTGTAAACTAGGTTTATGGGTGTGAGAGTAGATGGTTCTGTCTTTGTGATTTAATTACATTTGGAGTCAGGTAGGCTGCAAGCTTGAAATTATCAAATGGAGCTTGGTATAGAAATGGAAGCAGTCTTAGCATGTGAGGTATGAAGGGAATTTGCAGTTTTAGAAAAGTGAAGGGGCTGTTTGGATTTCAAAGGGATGTTAGGATGTTTATAACTAGCCAGTTTAGCATGGCTAAGCAGTGTGTTTATTTTCCCAAGGTTACTGACAATATTGGCAACATGAAAGATTTTTACATTATGGGAAAGGTAACGTTCCAAAGACGTATGGAACAATGGAATTTACATAGTAAAGAAAGTGAAACATTTTTAATGGAGAATGAAAGGCTATGTTGAGGGCCATGAAAGATCTAATGGGAGTGTGTGAACCAGCCTTCAGGAAGCCTCCAGCCATTTGTGCATAAGTCTGCTCTATCCAGTAACTAAAGTTGAAGACAAGATTTTGGAATTCCACTGTCAAGGAGGTACAGTGATAACTTGTTGGCTTTTTAAAAAAATTAAAATCCATTTTGGATTGTTGACTTAAACGGGGCGTATGGTTGGCAGTCAGGTTAATTAGGAATTTAGGATTTGTTATAGTGTTAAGTAATTGCAGTCTTATTTATGTGCTTTAAATCTTTTGGTTTGTTAATAAATATTTTAGTTTCATTCTTAAAAATCTCTAAAGGTCTTAGTGGATTCATTGTTTCTGAATTCAGTGCACACATCTGCTTGTAATAAATACAAATTGCAAAACCATTGTGATAGCATGGCCAAGTTTCCCTTGTGTATTTGGTCTGCCTGGCACACATCAGCTGCCATGTCATAACAACTGTGATTAGTATATTTGTGAGTGACCTGATAAATGCAAGACGAAAAGCTTAGACAGTCTCTTTTTTCAGCAATACTCAAAGAAGATTGTAGAGGAAAACAAAAACAGAATTACCTGGAAAAACTCAGCAGGTCTGGCAGCATCGGCGGAGAAGAAAAGAGTTGACGTTTCGAGTCCTCATGACCCTTCGACAGAACTGTCGAAGGGTCATGAGGACTCGAAACGTCAACTCTTTTCTTCTCCGCCGATGCTGCCAGACCTGCTGAGTTTTTCCAGGTAATTCTGTTTTTGTTTTGGATTTCCAGCATCCGCAGTTTTTTTGTTTTTTTTAAGATTGTAGAGGAAGTGATTGAAAACACTGCATCAAGTGGCTGAACTTTGACATGGAAGTACCATTGCTGATGTCATTGCTGTCTGATGTATTGTTGCTATGTGAAAGTTGGTCCATTATGAAGAGTCCTTTAGTGACCTCCTAACCCATTTAGGATCCATTTCTGTCCTCCTCTGCTGCCTGTGGTGTCCTAGATCTGAGACACTGCTTGACCAGCGTTTTGCTGCTGTTCCCTGAAATCTCTGCATTCTGCCAAGTGAACATGCAGCACAGCTCTGCAAGTGGGCATAGCAACCCAGCTCAGGTCCTTAACCCCACATTCAGATCTCCACTCCACTACTCCTCACAACTCCCCCCTGTCTGCAATCTCTACAATCAGAGGCCAGACATTGAATAATCCCTTAGCTACTCCCAATCTTGCCTCATGCCATGGCATGTGTGCCCTTCAAGGAGCTCTGGCCCCTTACATAGTAGTCTTTCAGTTTCAATGCATGCTGCCCTGGCACTTGTACAATGGTGAGGCACAAGCCTGTTAAACACCATCCCCTCAATATCATAGCATCTTCTCAAGTTATTCATGCACCACACATTTGGAGAAAACACATAGTGACCCATGTATCCCTTCTAATCCAATAACAGGATGGCTGAAGGAGATGGCAGCCGGGAGATCTGGGACACGCTGATGCTAAGATTATGAACCGAGGTCTTGATCTCCTGGTGGTACTCTTCCTGCCTGGCTGCAAGCAAGCTAACCCCATCATAACCAAGAAGGCATGGACACAGATTGCAAAGGTGGTCAGTGCCTTGAGGGAGTATCCAGGTGCAGTGCCACACACCCTTCAGTTAACTGCTGAACTCTGACAAGGTTACTGGGACTCCCATCTACTCCGTGTTCCCCCTGGATCACAACACGCAGCAAGAGAAGCACTTGGGGGACAGAACCTCGGAGCAGTTTGTGTCCAGGCCACTGACTCAGCAACTGCTGTTAATGTATATGGGCTGCCAAAAAGGAAATGTCATTTCCAAGTGGGAGGTTTTCCATGTACGACTGAACCACTTCATCACCCTCTCCCTCTTGTCCATGCAGGAGAAGAGAGAACACGACATCTGAAAAAAGTGAGAAAACCCAGAGTGGGAGCCAATGCTGCTCTCAGTATTGTCCATGGAGGAGAGGGCCATGGAAATTACCAGGTTGTGATAGAGGGAACGTGTGGGTGACAACAAATCCCCCATAACAGGTTCTAAGGGCCATGGAGGAGGCTCTCTAAGGAATATTTTGGCATTGGTTGTCATGGTGGTGGATCTTGGTGAATGATTGTTTTCTGGGTGCGGGGGCACTTTAGATGGTGTAAGGATGGCACTGAATCTGTGAGAAAAGCCTAGTCTGACAGCATGCTGTGAATTGGGTGCAGTGTTCAGGAATATCACTGAGGGATGATGAGTGTCTGCATGAACTCCTATACTCAGCTTCTCTTGTTTCTCTCACAGGTCCAAGATGTGTGGTCCCACCTCTGCAGTATCTTACTCCTGGGCCTCGCAGTCAGCCTATCTTTCCCAGTTCCCTGGCAGCCTCTCCTTCCAGGAGCCCTGGCACTCTCACCAGTTATGGCACTCTTTCTCTCTCGTCTCTCCCCATCCTGAAAGAAAACCTCTTTCTCCCCAGCAAACTTACCGTCACTGGTGTTCGCTGCTCCTCCAATAACAGGCTGTTTCTCTCACAAGTGAGCCTACCAGCAGCAAACGTGGGAGAGGAGTGGCCTGTGATTGGAGGAGCAGTTCCTCGCAGAATCTTCTACTCCAATTGACCTGTTTGACCAGCATTTAAAAACTGGCTCTCGGGGCCACATAGAGGGGCTTCAGGAGCTGGATGGGGCCTGTGATTGTTGTGGTGAACTAATTGGGTTTTTATAATTATCTGAAAATTTAACAGTTACTGCTGCTTGTACCAACACATGATAATTTGCACTACCTTTGGATCCACTGCGATTATAAGAAATTCTCAATTGTCAAATCCATGTAAAGGAGCCTAAACATTTTAATCTGCCTTCCTGAAATAAATTACTTGCCTGTGAAGATGTAGAAAATTTGGATCTATTTTAAAGTGCTAGCCAGGACCAGCAGCGCGGGCACCAGAGCAAACACAAACAATCACAGCATCACATGAAAGCTAAAACCTGTACAAAGGGCTCAGCTGTAAATTTGCAATTAGGAAGTGGGAGACACACACAGGCAGGGACACAGGATGACTCGGTCAAGAAATGGAGAAGACCATTTCACACTGTCTGATAGCCTTGAACCACATCCAGTCAGCCCCTGTAAACCATTTTTATAGAACAAACATACATTCTTTGCTGTCTGCAAAAGAATAATACCTAGCCTCTGCACTGGAATTACTGTACAAGAACACAATTATCAGCCCACCTGGCGGGGGGGGGGCTCATTGTTCTGTGGCCTTAGTCTAACTAATACCATTAAGCTGTAACTGATAGTAAAAATATATCAACTCTGCTGATTTGAACCTTGGTGGAGAAGCACCTGGACTGCACAGCGTTTGCTCCATGCATGCATAATAAAGGAACCACTTGAATATTGCATCTGGACTCCGAGTGTTGAAATTTTGTACCAGAGTATTCCTCAAACCTTTCAATTGGCGCTGCGAGCAGGGTACAAAAGATGCACCACACCAATGGGGAACCAGGACGAGTCACAGCGTGAGTACATTTTTATTTATACTGAATCCGACTCCGTCCGAAGCCAGCAAGTGTCAGGTGCTCCGCATAACCGAAACCTAGGCTCCAGGCAATAGTTCAAGAGGTGGTAAGGGTAGTGTAGAACGGGCTGGTGGAACAGACAGCAGGATTTGAGGAACAATGGGAAGTGGGTTGGGAATCACCACCCTCATATCTCATGGCCCCAATTAAGATAGAGTATGTGCCCCTGGTGCCCACACGTCCAGGCAGTCCAGGCACAGCAGCAAGCCGATTTCCGAGTCTTTCAAGCAGAAATAGCACAAGTCTTAGGGCAAGCCCCAGTTAATTGGAATATAGTGACTGGAGTAAAACAAGAAAAGGGTGAGGGTGCCCATGAATATGCCAATCGGAAGTTTGAGGCATATTGTAACTATGGTGTAGGAGCTGCGCTGAACCGAGACGATGTACTGTTTATGCAATTGTATAAGGATTGTACACCAGGCAATCCTAGACATCAGGCTAGCAGATAAGAACAGACATGATGAGCTAGGAAGATGGGGCACCGGGGTAGACAACCACATGGGGAAATCTAAGATAAAGGTGTCAGCAGCGGAGGTTACAGGCCCCACTGAAACGGTGGGACACTGCGACAGCCTGAACATAAAATATTTACAGCTTAAGATGTAGCCAATGGATTTTGGTCAATACCACTGGACCAGGAATCCCAAGATAAATTCACTTTCACAGTGGGAGGGAGACAGTTTACCTGGGCGAGGGTCTCACAGGGATTCCACAACAGCCCGAACATCTTCCATCGGGTCACGAGTGAGAAGCTGAGTCAGTGCAACGTAGAGTCTTACAGCAGTACAATCTTACAATATGTAGATGATATCCTAATAGCATCAGAATCAGAAAGGGGCCTCAGTGGAGCTCTCCTGGTAGTCTTAAGGACACTGAAAAATGCTGGATTTAAAATAAACCCCAAAAAGGTGCAAGTAGGGCAAACACTGGTTAGGTAAATAGGACTCGAGATCCGTCAGGGAAACAAGATCCTACCATAGGACAGGAAAATGGCCATTGCAGACATGCCTTGCCCCACTACATAAGGGGGGTCCGAAAGGTCATGGAGCTGTTCAACTACTGCCGCAACCTCCTACCCCAGTTTGCAGCAACGGCCACGCCGATACAGGGGTTAGTAAAGGGAGGAAAGCCCAGATAGAAAAGATTGAAGAGGGACCAGAGCAAGAGACAGCGTATACAGAGTTGAAGGCTGCTCTCATTTCAGCACCGGCCCTCACACTACCCGACATGTCCAAACCGTTTCACGTTTACAGTGACGCAGCAACGAGGAGAAAGTATGAGACCCATAGCATATTATTCCACTCAGCAGCCCCCTGTAGTGAAGGGACTGGCTAGGTGCTTGGCAGCGCTAGATTGTGCCGCGTGGGCAGTCCAGGTGTGTGAAACTGTCACCATGTCTGGATAAATAATACTGCACACCCAGCATACTTTAGTGGAGTTGTTAAACACTGGGAAACTGAAAGCAGTGTCAGACCCCAGACAGGCAGCATGGGAAGCTGTGTTACTGCCAAAAGATAAGGCAGTACAGATCATAAGGGATACTAAAGTTAATTCAGCAGATGGAATGATAACAGAAGGGGAACCACAGCAGTGTCAGATCAGATTAGAAGAAAAGGTGGAGGGGAGCATCTCAGATGAACTACTTGAAAACACAGATTTGATCCTCTATGAGAATGGATATAGAAGATACATAAATGGGCAATTTCAGACTGGGTGGGCAATCGTAGACCAGAACGAAGAGGCTATGCTAAAAGACGGATTAGAAGAGGCCCTGTCAGCTCAGGTAGCCAGACTGATTCCCCTTACGGAGGCCCTCAAAGCGGCTAAAGGCAAGAGGGTGAACGTGTATACTGACAGCTGGTATGCATTCGGGGTAGTCCACAATGACATGGCAGCATGGAATAGGAGGGGATTCATCACCTCAGGAGGGGGGCACATAAGGCACGAGAATGTAGTACGAGAGTTAGTGGAAGCAGCTCTGGCGCCTGCAGAGGCAGCAGTTATTAAAATACAGGAGCAAAGGAAGGTGGCAAACCAGCAACAAAGGGGTAATATGCTGGCAGATGCAGTGGCCAAAGAGGCAGCCAAGAAAGTCTGGGTGCTGCATATAGCCCAGAGGAGATGAATGTGCAGAAATTACAGGCAGATACAGATCCCGAGGAGAAGGAAAAATGGAGAAGGGCAGGGGCCACCACTGGAAAGGACGGAATTTGGGGGAAAGGGTTGTTAACAATGGCCCCAAGTTGTATACAGTATACCCTGTTGAAACTGTGTCACGAGCCAAACCACAGCGGACAGGGCAGCATGCTCAGTAGGCAGCTTCAGAACTGGTGGTAGGCTGGCATTGGCAGGGATGTAGCCAAGTATTATCAGAGATGCGTCATTTGCGCACAGCATAACCCTGGCAAACCAATCAAAGTAAGGCTATCACATCAGTCGCGTCCCAAGGGCCCGTGGGAAAACCTACAGATAGATTTTATGGGACCTCTTCCGACAGCAGGGGAAAGAAATACTGCCTGGTCGTAATTGACCAGTTCACTAGATAGGTGGAGGCTTTCCCCGCCAGGGACTGCAGTGCCACCATGGTGGCAAAGATCCTCGCTTTTGAAGTAGTACCAAGGTGGGGAATCCCTTTACAGATAGATTCGGATCAAGGAACGCATTTTACAGGCAGTGTTATGAAAAGGACATGTGAGCTGCTTGGGGTAAAACAGAAATTTCACGTATCTTACCATCCGCAAAGCTCAGGGATGGTAGAACATATGAACCTCACATTAAAAAATGCTATTGGAAAGGCAATCACAGCAACTGGTAGGGGATGAGTGGATGTTCTCCCCTGCATATTGATGTGACTGAGGGCTACCCCTAACAGGACAACTGGGTTAACCATTATGAGTTGATGACCGGGAGGGCTATGCACTTGCCAGGTGGCATAGGCACCAGAAGTGAGGATATGGGACCCATCAGAGATAAAATTAAAAACTATTTTAAGCAATTGGATGGACAGCTAAAGGTATTATAACAGGAAGTGAAGAACCAATTGGCTATCAGGGATTCAGAAGAGAGAACAAAGGGGGGACACCCGTCACCACCAGCTGAGGTTGGAGACATGGTGTTTGTTCAAATCACCCCTCGCCAACCAGGTTTTGCCCCAAAATGGACTGGACCATACAAAATTATTTTGACCAGCGATTCATGTCCCTGCGTCGATATGAAGGGAAAAGGTAAGTTGAATCACTGGTCGCAACTGTAAAGGTATGATGTGAGTAAGAAAGACTGAATTACTGGGCAGTGGGAGGAAACTGAACAACGAGCAGTCCATACTGTGTTAGCCAAGTGGTTTAGGATTCATTCCCAATCTGGAGGACTGGCCATCTGAAAGACAAAGGGGGAATCCTCAACTACGGGGAGGGTCACTGTGGGCTGTGTACAAGGAGGGGTGAAAAGGAGAAAGCTGCCTCTTATATACGACCTAACCCCTGGTGATCACCAGCAATATGCTTCATTACAGAAATGACAATAACTGGGTAACCTCCACACCAAGATGGAAAAAGCTGGGTGTCAGTAATCATTACCAGAGCCCTGGCTACCGCAGCCACCAGCATACAGAATGTAAACCGTGAAGCAGCGGCCGGTATGAGCTTATACTACAAGAATGTCAGCAACGGATATTGTGTGAAAGGAGGCGTGAATGTCACAACGGAAAGGTCAATGCTCTTCAAGTGTGGCACTGGGTTTATGCAACTATCCATTGGAATGAGCGATGGAGAGGGCCTAGGGCAGAGCTCGCATATAGGAATAGAACTCCGATGGAAAAATGAGGGCCCAACATGCTCCCAGATCAGCGATGACTCGGATGGATCCTGGACATATGCGAAGGGGGCACAGGTCCTGATAGAATGGGTGAGAGATTTTTCGCAATTTACCTTCACACCCCTGGACAACGACAACTGGGGTCACTGTCACGAGGAGGAGGACTTGGGATTGACAGATACCTGGCATTGGTTCTTGAGGCACAAACACGCGGAGTTGACAACAACGGCAGACCCCTTGACTGACACCACCCCGCTATCACAGGACACAATGACACCACAGAGACTATCTTGCCCAGACATGAGCCCTGAGCCACAGAATGGACTGGTACTATATATGGCCGGCGAAATATTGTGTGATAACGTTAAACATGAATTTGTACCAGTAATTGTGAAGCTGGCAGGTTACAACTGCCTGAGTATTGCAGTAACCAAGTGCCCTGACGAAAACTATACAAATGACTGAGTAAGGCTGTGATTTCTCAGGTGGCCGACGCCACGGGTGCCACTAGATTCAGGAGACCTGCTGCTTTCCACCACCAGAAGAGAGGGTTACTTAACAATGTACTGACAGAGGTGAACACAGGGAGTTCCCTGGTAAACTCTCTCGACATTCAAGGAATCAACTCCGAGGTCACAAATCTTAAAGGGATCATGAGGCAGCGAGGGGCGGTGAAATGGCAGGGGCCCAAGAGGGCAAGAGTGTGGCATCTCTATTGGAAAGTGTACACGTTATAGAGACCCATGCTAAAACCACCAGCAAATTAATAGAAAGTGAGGAACGACAAGAGGATGGCACCCAAAAAAGCCAGCTGTGCCATGCTTACGGCCAGTGGATGATCTGGCCCAGATCCAAAGGATGGAGGTACCGGGCTGGATCAACAGTGCCCGGTTGTGGGGGATGGCCAAGAACCCAGGCGTCATTGATGTCTGTACATTGAAAGGAATGACCAAGGCGTATCCCGCTCAGGATACAAGGGAAAGGGGAAACACTGTGTGACAATTACTGAGTAATCATACACATACAAGAGGCTCCATTGCAACTTCACACCCCCAATTTCTGCTTTAAACCCAGCTCCCGGTTAGTATCGGACACACGTGAATGGTGTACATCCAACAAAGGGGTCAGGTCTCAGTCATCACCTCCAACACACTCCTCAATATCCTGGAACAGTATAAGGAACCTAATTCACCACCTTCCCGAAAGTCTCACAAAGATTAAAGGTGACTTATGAAAGGTGATGAAACAGTATCACGTGTTACAGACAGTGTTTAAACAGCTAATCAATGATACGGAACAGCAATTGAGAGATCTGACATGGTGGGATCAAGTGTGGGACTGGGGGCTTAATGTGGATATACACCCCTGGATAAGAATAATCTCTCATATACTCGTCGCAGTGCAGCTAGTGTTAGCATTGGCGTGGGGAATTGCAGCATGTCGCATCTGTAAGAAGGAAGCCCTTAGGCATAGGACAAACAAAGGAGCAACAGCGGCTGCTGGAACAGGACACAATATTAATGTAGTAGGGTCCCAGCCTCCCGTCTTGGTGGCCGCGCACCACCAGAATGACAGGAATCTCGGGCATTAGTAAGCTTAAAAACTTGGGGAGAGGGCTGGGTTTTGCCAGGGCCCATAGGACTTGCTCGGATCGATACCACTGGAGCCATGACAGAACCATTGGACACAGATTAATTGGCTAGCTTAACCTAATGGTTACGCACCCAAAAGGGGGACTAAAGATGCAGAAAATTTGGAGTTATTTTAAAGTGCCAGCCAGGACCAGCAGCTCAGGCACCAAAGCAAAAACTGACAATCACAGCCTTACATGAAAGCTAAAAACCTGTACAAAAGGCTCAGCTGTAAATTTGCAATTAGGAAATGGGAGACACACACAGGTAGGGACACAGAATATCTCGATCATTATAGGATGTGATTGCACTGGAGGGGGCACAGAGGAGATTCACCAGGATGTTGCCTGGGCTGAAACATTTAAGTTGTGAAAAGAGGTTGGATAGACTTGCGTTGTTTTTATTGGAGCAGAGAAGTCAGAGGGACGACCTGATCGAGGTGTACAAGATTATGAGGGGCATGGATAGGGTAGATAGGGAGCAGCTGTTCCCCTTAGTTGAAGGGTCAGTCACAAGGGGGCATAAGTTCAAGTTGAGGGGCAGGAGGTTTAGGGGATATGTGAGGAAAAACGTTTTTACCCAGAGGGTGATGACGGTCTGGAATGCACTGCCTGGGAGAGTGGTGGAGGCAGGTTGCCTCACATCCTTTGAAAAGTATCTGGATGAGCATTTGGCATGTCATAACATTCAAGGCTATGGGCCAAATGCTGGTAAATGGGATTAGGTAAGTAGGTCAGGTATTTCTCACGTGTCAGTGCAGACTTGATGGGCCAAATGGCCTCATCTGCACTGTGATGCTGTGAAATGGGGAAAGCCATTTCATACTCTCTGATGGCCTCGAACCACATCCAGTCAGCCCCAGTAAACCTTTTGCCCAGAACAAACATACATTCTTTGCTATCTCCCAAAAGGACAATGCTTAGTCTCTGCACTGCAATTACTGTACAAGAACACAATTATCAACCAACCGGGGGAATCATTGTCTTATCATTGTCTAAGACCATTAAGCTGTAACTGATAGTAAAAAATTAACTCTGCTCATTTGATCTTCTGTGGAGAAGAATGGATTGCCCAGCTTTTGCTCCCCACCTGTGCAATAAAGGAACTACTTGAACCTTGCAGCTGGACTCCGAGTGTTGAAATTTTGTACCAGAGTGTTCCTCAGCCCTTGCACCTGGAAAGGAGAACACAGGCTGAAAGTTCTGAAAGAGAAGTTTAGGAGTGATATCAGGGTGTTCTCTTCACAGAAAGGATACTGAAAACCTGGGATAGATTCCCAGATAATAGAGACTGAAATATGAATCAACTGGATATTGGAATGGGAGGTTTGTAGGTAAACCTTTAATCATAAAAAGAAATGCTCTAATGGAGCAACTGGTAAACCATGAAGCACCAAGTAAGTTAACATTTTAACCTAAGCAAACTTGGTAATAATCAATTTAATTATTTTTTTAAAAAACAAATTTAAAATGTAATCCTTGTTATGAAGGTAGCTTTTATTACATTGGTCTCTGTCTACAGATCACATAAGACAGAAATACTCTTAGTTCTGATTGAATGAAGTACTATGAATCTGTTTATTTCCGAGTGCAAGACCACCAATGGCTTTATAGTTGCTAAAATGTCTTTACATCACTAAAGTTCTTCCCACTGAGGTTGTCATGTAAAAGTTCAGGCACAGCCTGCACTTGTCTCCCTTATTACAAGTTTTTTTATTCTTAAATGCAATGTGTTTATGTAAATCACACAGCAGACTAGGTATCATTGATGAAAGCAAATGTTTATTGTTCCTCAGTAACAATTAGAAAATGGAAAAAACTAATGAAATATGCAAACTAGATTAAACAGTGGGAGCTACAGCAAAATCATGTTTGTTTACAAGAACGAGGATTTATTGCCTTGCAGGGAAGGTGCAGAGAGGTTTGAAGGATGTGAATCAAACTGCTTTCTGCTGCATTTCTAACGATACTGGGAGCTCAGTTCTTGGCAAATTAGAGTAAGCAACTTGTCCAGAGCGCAGTGGGTAGCAGGACCGAACTCACCCAGGTGGCAGGCCACGGTTATCAAGATACATGTAGCAAGTGTCTGTAAAAAAAAACCAAGAGAAAGTGAATTGGAAACAACGTTCCCTCTATTGTTGTGGCGTTCCTGATTTGGAGTGTGCACCCCAGATGGAGTATTGGTCAGAAGCTGTTCGTCATTTAAAAAATGAGAAATGAATACGAGACGTTTATACTTTTACCGCCATAAATTTGTGTACAGGCCTGAAGTATTTACAGACTGACATTTCCATTGGAAATGCAGCAATCGAAATGTCCAATTACAGTTCTGATCATCAGAGTTTGGTCAGATGGACACCAGGAAGAATCTGTGAAGTGGATACGTACCGGGAAGTTTTGAGGATCCACCAGAAGTTCATGGCCATGTTTGGCGGCAAGCGGTTCCAGGTGAGTATGCAGATCATCCAAGTGCCCAATCGCTTTGGCCACAGCTCCGAGTACTTTAGCACCGTGGACTCTGACCCGAGGGCCGGCAGCACTGTAGTCAGTGAACTCACTGAAATAAATCTTGGATGCAGGATGAGTTAGAAACAACCTTTTAGGAACATAAAACAAACCATTATTCCATTTTTGAAACCTGCAATACCTAGCCCAATCCAAACCCAATTCTAATATTTAAAGTTTCTTCTGGAATACAAGGAAAAGGAATCTCAGGAAGATTCGTGTTAGTTCGTATTAAAACCACCAAACACTGCTTTAGAAAGTTGTTGCTTTTATATAGAAATTTTCGTTTCATTTACCTCATGATTCTAGAACAAAATAAATCAAATATTTATCATCACAGATTCCCGTCAAAAATGGATTGAACAGAATACAAATCTAACTAAATTACCTGGCCAAAGATTCTGCACCGAAAGCTTCCGCATGCTGCGACAAAACCGTGCCGACCTGAGCGAGCTCAGTCCTGTCGGCTGCAGTGAATAGTTTGCTTGGCATTGTTATTGCTCTCGTTACTCTTCCAGTCTTAACACTTTCGAGCTGTCCATTGTCTGCTTTCGCCTGTTTTTATTGCATTTCTCCTAGGCCCGCCCTCCAGTCCCCATTTATCTGATTGGCTGCTGGTCTCCTTTTCGTTTTCAAAAACAGAATTACCTGGAAAAACTCAGCAGGTCTGGCAGCATCGGCGGAGAAGAAAAGAGTTGACGTTTCGAGTCCTCATGACCCTTCGACAGAACTTGAGTTCGAGTCCAGGAAAGAGCTGAAATATAAGCTGGTTTAAGGTGTGTGTGTGGGGGGCGGAGAGATAGAGAGACAGAGAGGTGGAGGGGGTTGGTGTGGTTGTAGCGACAAACAAGCAGTGATAGAAGCAGATCATCAAAAGATGTCAACAACAATAGTACAATAGAACACATAGGTGTTAAAGTTGGTGATATTATCTAAACGAATGTGCTAATTAAGAATGGATGGTAGGGCACTCAAGGTATAGCTCTAGTGGGTTTTTTTTTATTTTATATAATGGAAATAGGTGGGAAAAGGAAAATCTTTATAATTTATTGGGAAAAAAAAAGAAGGGGGAAACAGAAAGGGGGTGGGGATGGGGGAGGGGACTCACGACCTAAAGTTGTTGAATTCAATATTCAGTCCGGAAGGCTGTAAAGTCCCTAGTCGGAAGATGAGGTGTTGTTCCTCCAGTTTGCGTTGGGCTTCACTGGAACAATGCAGCAAGCCAAGGACAGACATGTGGGCAAGAGAGCAGGGTGGAGTGTTAAAATGGCAAGCGACAGGGAGGTTTGGGTCATTCTTGCGGACAGACCGCAGGTGTTCTGCAAAGCGGTCGCCCAGTTTACGTTTGGTCTCTCCAATGTAGAGGAGACCACATTGGGAGCAACGAATGCAGTAGACTAAGTTGGGGGAAATGCAAGTGAAATGCTGCTTCACTTGAAAGGAGTGTTTGGGTCCTTGGACGGTGAGGAGAGAGGAAGTGAAGGGGCAGGTGTTGCATCTTTTGCGTGGGCAAGGGGTTGTGCCATAGGAGGGGGTTGAGGAGTAGGGGGTGATGGAGGAGTGGACCAGGGTGTCCCGCCCTCCATCATTTTCACGTGGTCCATCTCTGACACTTCCCTTCCCTTCCTTGACCTCTCTGTCTCAATCTCTGGTGATAGACTGTCCACCAATATCCATTACAAACCCACCGACACCCACAGCTATCTCGACTACAGCTCCTCACACCCCACTTCCTGTAAGGACTCCATCCCATTCTCTCAGTTCCTTCGCCTCCGTCGCATCTGTTCCGATGATGCTACATTCAAAAACAGTTCCTCTGACATGTCCTCCTTCTTCCTTAACCGAGGTTTTCCACCCACGGTCGTTGACAGGGCCCTCAACCGTGTCCGGCCCATCTCCCGCGCATCCGCCCTCACTCCTTCTCCTCCCTCCCAGAAACATGATAGGGTCCCCCTTGTCCTCACTTATCACCCCACCAGCCTCCGCATTCAAAGGATCATCCTCCGCCATTTCCGCCAACTCCAGCATGATGCCACTACCAAACACATCTTCCCTTCACCCCCCTTATCGGCATTCCGTAGGGATCGCTCCCTCCGGGACACCCTGGTCCACTCCTCCATCACCCCCTACTCCTCAACCCCCTCCTATGGCACAACCCCTTGCCCACGCAAAAGATGCAACACCTGCCCCTTCACTTCCTCTCTCCTCACCGTCCAAGGACCCAAACACTCCTTTCAAGTGAAGCAGCATTTCACTTGCATTTCCCCCAACTTAGTCTACTGCATTCGTTGCTCCCAATGTGGTCTCCTCTACATTGGAGAGACCAAACGTAAACTGGGCGACCGCTTTGCAGAACACCTGCGGTCTGTCCGCAAGAATGACCCAAACCTCCCTGTCGCTTGCCATTTTAACACTCCACCCTGCTCTCTTGCCCACATGTCTGTCCTTGGCTTGCTGCATTGTTCCAGTGAAGCCCAACGCAAACTGGAGGAACAACACCTCATCTTCCGACTAGGGACTTTACAGCCTTCCGGACTGAATATTGAATTCAACAACTTTAGGTCGTGAGTCCCCTCCCCCATCCCCACCCCCTTTCTGTTTCCCCCTTCTTTTTTTTTTCCCAATAAATTATAAAGATTTTCCTTTTCCCACCTATTTCCATTATATAAAATAAAAAAAAAAACCCACTAGAGCTATACCTTGAGTGCCCTACCATCCATTCTTAATTAGCACATTCGTTTAGATAATATCACCAACTTTAACTTTAACACCTATGTGTTCTATTGTACTATTGTTGTTGACATCTTTTGATGATCTGCTTCTATCACTGCTTGTTTGTCGCTACAACCACACCAACCCCCTCCACCTCTCTGTCTCTCTATCTCTCCGCCCCCCACACACACACCTTAAACCAGCTTATATTTCAGCTCTTTCCTGGACTCGAACTCAAGTTCTGTCGAAGGGTCATGAGGACTCGAAACG